>NW_020175089.1:2689026-2972489 GCF_003031525.2 Neophocaena asiaeorientalis asiaeorientalis | reverse complement strand
AGAAATGGAAATAAAAACAAAAATAAACAAATGGGACCTAATGAAACTTAAAAGCTTTTGCACAGCAAAGGAAACCATAAACAAGAGCAAAAGACAACCCTCAGAATGGGCAAAAATATTTGCAAAGAAGCAACTGACAAAGGGTTAATCTCCAAAATTTATTAGCAGCTCATACAGCTTAATAATAAAAAAGCAAACAGTACTAGAGAATGGACTTGAGATTATGGGGAGGGGGAAGGGTAAGTTGTGACAAAGCGAGAGAGAGGCATGGACATATATACACTACCAAACGTAAGCTAGATAGCTAGCGGGAAGCAGCCGCATAGCACAGGGAGATCAGCTAGGTGTTTTGTGACTGCCTGGAGGGGTGGGATAGGGAGGGTGGGAGGGAGGGAGACGCAAGAGGGAAGAGATATGGGAACATATGTATATATATAACTGAGTCACTTTGTTATAAAGCAGAAACTAACACACCATTGTAAAGCAATTATACTCTAATAAAGGTGTAAAAAAAAAGTTGTCACAGGTAAGTTCCCTATGAATACAGAAACATGAGGGATAATTACAAGGTTACTGCTATAGTTTGTAGCATAGCTACTCCCCTCCCACCCCATCCATTCATATGTTGAAACCTAACCCCCAAGGTGATGGTTTTAGGAGATGGGGCATTTGGGAGATGATTAGGTCAAGAGAGCAGAGTCCTCATGAGTGGAATTAGTACCCATTTGAGAAAGAGCTCCCTTGCCCCCTTTTTCATTTGAGAATATGGTGAGAAGAGTTCAACCCAGAAGATGGCCCTCACCTGACTATGCTGGCACTTTGATCTTGGACTTCCAGCTTCCAAACTGTTAGAAGTAAATTTCTGTTTTTTATAAGCCACCCAGTCTGAGGTACTTTGTTATAGCAGCTCAAATGGACTAAGACAGTTACCTATTTCTATGTGAAAAAAATACTCCCAAACCTAGTAGCTTAAAAATCAACATTTGTTATTTCTTGTAATTCTAGGAAGTGGCTTGGTTCATCTCTTTGTGTTTCTTTTGCTTCATATGGCATCACCTGGCATCACTCATGCAAATAAATTCAAGTATGAGCTTGCCTGGGACTAGAACATTTGTGACTGAATGAAGCAAATTTAGTGGCTTCATTCAGCCTGGGCGGCTAGAACAACTGGGGGATGGCTGGAACTTTCTTTCTTCACAAGTTCTCTTCAAGCTTATTTACATGGCAGCTATAACACAAAGCTGCCAAAGAGTGAAAAAGAAAGAATCCAGGATTCTTAAGTCCCAGATGGCAAGTTCATTACATTCAATTGGTCAAAGCATATCACAAGGCCAGCCCTGATTCCACAGAAGGGGACATAGAACCATTTCTTGTTGAGAGAAGTGATACCTTACATGCAAAGCATTGTTTGTGGCCGTATTTGTAGACATCTACCACATTACCTACCATCCATTTTTCTCCTTAATAGTAGAACTCTAATTTTGCTTAGATTTCTACCCTATTTCTTGTGGTCAAGGTCTTCAGGTAAGGCTGCCTCCATCTCTAACCCTGGGAAGGTGGACTCTGCTTGTTCTAAGACACATACAGTGGTCTTATTTTTAATGCAAATTTAGGCGCAGACAAATGATAAAATTCTGACCAGTGAAATTTGAGAAGAAGTATGCTGGGAAGTTCCTGGGAAAGGTTTTACAGCTCTTAAAAAGTGATATAAGGAGAACTTAGTCTCTTCTGTCTCTGGATATTTCTGGGTCTGTCGACCATCAGCCCCTTTGTCTCTAACTTGCAACCATGAGGGTAAAGCCAAAACAGAGGACAGGACAGAGCCAAAAGACCTACAGGGATTGTCTGTGTCAGATAGGCTCCTAATTCTGGAGTTTTTAAATTTTAAAGTTAGGTTTTCTGTTACCCTCTGCTGATGCATCCTTAATGATCAAGACCATATGAAAAGACAGAACAATAAAAATGCAAATCAGAACAGTGCTCATATCAGCTGTGTATGTTGTATGCTTTCCATAAGAAATGAGAGGGAAGGCTGTCTGCTAAAACACCTCATTGGGTGACATTTTCTTTCTTAGTAAAAGTATCACAGTCTAGAGTCTAGCACTCATCTTTGCAAACTAAAGAACCTGAACTTGCTAATTCATTAAAAATAATTCCATGTCTCTGAACCAAACTTATTTTACCCAAGTTCATAAGATGGAGGTGTAAAACTTTTATTCCACCTTATGAGTTATCTAAATTCATCAGAAAGCATAGAACTAAAAGGCCAATTGCAACTTATGATGAATCCTATAAATGTAGAGAAGTGAGAAACTTTGAGGTCATCATGACCTGCACATTCTGGAATCAGAACAAGAGGAACTGGATGAATTAAATATTTAATGGTAGCTAAGATAGCCTGATTCATCCACTTTACAGTGAGAATGTTTTTGTCGACAGGATCAGAACATCCAAAGTCCAATGATTAACCACTTCCTACATCCATTTTCATCTTAAGAATGTTCTTGCTATTGGAAGGGGATACAGCCAATGATGACTGATTATGACCCTCTCTTCCTTAGATGTTGCTGCAGTAGCCATAACCAATGATGGTTTCTTGTTTCTATTTTAGTCCCTATTTTCATGACTGACCACATCATTTTGAAAAACCCATTCAGTCATCCTGGGGTGATGGTTTTCAAATGGTTCTTTGAACAGAAATTCCTCCATGATAAAGTTTTCAGTAGTCTCTGGAAAAATAGGAAAAATAAGGACACATATACAAAAACTCCAAAGCACATATCTCAGTTTGATTATTTCTATATATACATATTGTGCATCAGCTTCTTCCCTTCAAGTCACCTTTCTTGAGTGTCTGTCCAGAGATTTCCACCTGTCAGTTGCTCCTTAGTGCATTGCCCAGTTCCCATACACATGTGGATCATGATGGGGTGGATCACAGGTAGTGCACTTCCTTGGGCTGCCTCTCTCTGGTCACAGAGCACAGTTCTCTCTACTCCTTCGTCTGTTCCCTTATTCTCCATGCTATGAAAGCACCAGGTCGTAGCTGCTTACCCATGTATTAGCCCTGGTGGGTCAGTTGCCAACAACCCATCTCAAATCTCAGCAGCTTAACACAATAAAATTGTATTTCTCACTCATGGAAAGTCCTGGGAAGCTCTACTGATTGAATCTTTTTCATGAGGTGCCTCAGGGGCTCAGGCTTCTTCCATCTTTAATACATGGCCTCTGAGGTTGCTACAGAAGGGGAAAATGAGGGAGGAACATAAATAGCCAATGTTTTATTAACCTGTTCTGGAAAGAGCACACCTCACTTCACCCACATTCCATTGATCTGAGCTCAATCATACAGCCTTCACCTGACTGCAAGGGGGTCCTTACTATAAGGGGATTGTAATTTAGTTGTGTGCCAGAAGAGGAGAAAAATGAATATTGGTGAATTTCAATTGAGCCTTTATAAGGATTACAAATTTCTAAAAATAATAACAGTTAAAGAAAGCCCATAAAATTACTCACTAAATATGATTATCTGTTGGACTCAAGGGAAAAGCTATTGGTAAATTAAATTCTTTATATAGTCTCTTTGATGGACACGTGCATTACCTAATGTTACTCACCTTATTTCAAGCTGAGGCTTTTCTTCAAAATACTACTTTTTCTAAATTCTATTTTTTTATGGAATTTTCTCCATATGATCTCCACCAATAGAAGTGCACTTTCATATGTCTGATTTGTTCAGTTTAGAATACCACCCTGAGGTCAGGGCTATAGTAAAGTGTTAAAGGTGGTCTTTGACACTCTAAGTCCAGTCAAATGACTTTGAGATACATCCATTCATTCTGCCTGACTGACCAATCAGACTGGTTGCACACATACTCACATATGTCTTCAAAGATACATAACATCTTCCAAGATCAAATATTAATTATCAAAAACATGATAGTCTAAACCCGGGATCTGATAAACTATGGGCTTAACCCAGATCACTTTCTGTTTTGTACATAAAATTTTATTGGAACACAACTGTACCCATTTATTCACCTGTTGCTATGGTTGCTTTCATGCTACAATGGCAAAGTTGAGTATTTGCAACAAAGACCATATTGACACAGAATTTAATATATTTATTATCTGATCCCTTACAGATGTAGTTTATCAATCCCTGGTGTAAACTAAGGGTAGAAGAGTCATATGCCTAAAGCGCCAACAAGGCAATGTTGATGAGTAACTGAAACAGCTATAATATACAAAGCAATATAATTGTTTTGGAGCTGAAAAATACATACGTGTCTGAAAGCATTCGATTTTTAAGGTAACATGTGGGCCAACAAAGTACATCTTCATACTAGGTTAGACCTATCATCAACCAGCTTAAAACATATGAAACTAAGTTCATAAGGACAAAGGAAATAATTCCTTCACTGCCCCATAATGAGCAAGGTTACCTCTCTACAAACTAGCTTGGTCACTAGATCTTCCCTTTATTATGTGGAACAGGATCATTTCCTTTATGTCACCAGCACCTCAGCCTCCTGTCCACACCCATCTTCAAATTGTGACTGCACGGGCTTCCTTCAAAAAGAAACTGGCCTTGCTCAGCTATATCCCCTTATTTCTCTTCCAGAAATACAAAGACTAGGCAAAACTCTGACATAACAGCTTGTTAGGAGTTGATTTAATACTTAGCATCAGCGATTTTACTCCCTGATTTCTGGAGAGAGGGATTTCATCCTCCATGATATTTTATTATTTGCAGTTCTAATGTCCTTCATTGGCAAATTTATAATGTGACAAACCCTGGATCTTATGTCATTTTAAAATTTTACTTATCTATGAAATCCCAATGTGTGGGAACCACAGACCCAAGTGACATTATAGCATTATAAGATGACTTTGTTAATCTCTGCTTTGATCCATCATTAGGAAATTTATATAGTGTAAACTCTCAATGGCAAGCTTATTCCTCTTCTGTCCAAGTTTTTAGGGAACTCCTCACTGAAATCAGAACTCATAACAAAGAGCAAATACCAAGGAGATAATGACTGTTTCTGATCCAGGCTAGGAAAATGCCAAATACAAGAGAAAGTCCTTCAGAACTATGAGTGCAGTAAAGACAAGAAGGCAGAAATTACAAATGTCCTGCCTGTAAGACAGGAGGGAAGAAACTTGCCTTGAGTGAAATTGTACTATTGGCAGTTCCTTTAGTAAACTATGAAAAGTAGAGTTTACTATCTCTAATTCATAGATTAATAACTTGAACTTTACCATGATTAAGCCAGCATGCTCAAGATTAAGGAACAAGTAAGTGGTAAACTCAGTATGACTGAGGCAAGGACTTTTATTCCAGACTTGAGCAATAGCTAACATTTCTACTCCTCTTTCTCCTCTCCTCCTTCATTTTCTTGACAAAAATAATAACCTCTAAGGTATAAAGGGCTTAGAAATCTATTCTAAGTAAGTTGAAGCCACGTTAGAGAAGAACCTAGGAAGACATTATCCAATTTCTTTACACAAACTCAAATCTTCAAGTGAAATCCATTCAGGGGTATTAAGGCAACATATGGTATGCAGAATCTCTCTCATCTGCCTTGGAGAAGCCATGGATGATGAAAGAAGTTTCTATATGAAAGAGATTTCTTACAGGAAAGATCAAATATCTATATATTTTCAAGAAGAGAAGAAGATTGGTTACAGCAATTAAAGGAATTCCTGGAAAAATGTATAGGTTTGATCATTAAACAGAAGGTTGGTGAAAGCTTAGGAAAACAATGATCTTTCATGTACCAGTTAGTTTGTAGGCAACAGAATGTTGGAGACCCACCCTATACCAAAAAAAAAAAAAAAAAAAAAAAAAAAAAAAAAACCTGGTCTGTGCTCCACAGTTAAAAAGAGCAAACAACCATAATTTCATCCTGGTGTAAACTACTCAAAATTCAAAATTTCAGGAGAGAAGCTCTGATTGGCCAAACTTAGTCACATGCCTGTCCCTTTCCCTTGTAAAGGCAGATACAGAAAGTATCTGCACCTCTAGGCAATCATGGTCTGAGGCAGGAAGCTAGGTTTGCCTGTCTGCCAAGGCTACAGACATAGAGGGTTATAGTTCATTCTCTAAAAGGAAATCAGTGTGCTTTTTGGAAAGAAAACAGGATTCCAAACTGCAAAAAAAATTGGCAATTGTCCTCTACAATTGAAAAACAGATTGGATTCATGACTTGCTTGCCTCTTTCATTTTTTAAAAGTTTTTATTTTTATTGCTATTTTTTTGACAATCATTTAATTTATTTTTAAAATATCTTTAGTGGAGTATAATTGCTTTACAATGTTGTGTTAATTTCTGCTGTACAACGAAGTGAATCAGCTATATGTATACATATATTCCCATATCCCCTCCCCTTGAGCCTCCCTCCCACCCTCCCTATCCCACCACTCTAGGTCATCACAAAGCAACGAGTTGATTTCCCTGTGTTATGCAGCATCTTCCCACTAGCCATCAATTTTACATTTGGTAGTGTATATAAGTCAGTGTTACTCTCTCACTTCGTCCCACCTTCCCCTTCCCCACCATGTCCTCAAGTCTGTTCTCTACATCTGCATCTTTATTCCAGTCCTGTTTTTAGACAAGTAGATATTATGTAGGTGATTTATTCATCAAGGTCCTTGTGAGAGTGTCGTGGAATCCTTGAAACAAGAGAGAAAAATGGAACCTGGTGGATGTTGTGTTCAGAGCCAACATTGAATTGAACCTCAACAAAGACTGAGCTCTATACAGAGAGTGTTGTACTCTTTTCTAGTTCAACATGATAATGAAGCATTTGAGTGGGGGAAAAATAGTTAAGGCTCTTTTAGTTGCAAGTGACAGAAACTCAACCAGAAAATTTCAGGAGTGGGACTATAAGCACAGCTTGGATTATGAAACTTGACTGATGTGATAAAAATAGTTTTTTTTTTTTCTCACAATCTCTCGGGTCTGCTTCCTTTCTGTTGACTTCATTTTATATAAACTTCTTGATGTGAAAGATGACTCGCATGACTCCATTCTTACATCCTATCAGGTTAGCAACTTC
The DNA here is from genome assembly GCF_003031525.2 of Neophocaena asiaeorientalis asiaeorientalis. Classification (NCBI taxonomy): domain Eukaryota; kingdom Metazoa; phylum Chordata; class Mammalia; order Artiodactyla; family Phocoenidae; genus Neophocaena; species Neophocaena asiaeorientalis. The sequence goes on along the minus strand of NW_020175089.1, from coordinate 2,965,425 downwards.
AGAGAAGAGTAATTCCCAGCAGTAGCCCTGAGATGACTCAGCGTGACTTCATTATACATCTAATCTTGAATCAATAACAGTTGCCAGGATGGAGTGTTCTGATGAGCCACCTCAAAATCACATATCCACCTATGGAGTCAGGGCATTGGGTCAGCTCTACTCAAACCACCTGGATAAAGAATACAGAAGAGTGGTTCTAAAAAACAAAAAAAGAAAAAAATGAAAAGAAAGAGATTTTGTTATAAAAAAAAAAGAGGGGGAATTCTGAACAGACCAAATAATGAACATCTTTTAAAACACAAACATCTTTTAAAACACAAAATTGAAATAGAATAAAATGGAGATTCAAAAGATCTCAATAAGTTAGTGGAGTAGGCTTAAACTAACAAAATTTAATTTAATTAGAATAGATGGAAAATCCAATGTTGGCACCAAAATCTCAGTTACATAAGTAAGGATTAGGTAATTTGTTTCACTGATAAACCATGCAAATTTTAGTTGTCTACACATTCAATTATTTCTTAGTTCAGTTACTTAAAAATTTAATACAATTCTAGGTTGCTTTAAAAAGCTAAACTGCCCCAGTGATTTTGATCCCATTGTATCATGCACTGCTTTGGTCATTTCTGGGTATCTATGTTCAATTTTGGACATTGACAATGACAAACTACACAATCAGAGGAAGATGTCCAGTGGGACAGATAATTTATTGCTAAAGAAATTACTCACATAATCAATTCCAAAGTCAAGTAGAAACAACATTTTCTCCATAATTCATATCCCATTTTTTATTACACATTACAATAAGTTGACCATGTCACATCTAGAGCATTATATACATTGTCCAATGATGTATCTAGTTTCTTCTCAGACACTTGGTATAAGAAAAAGCAAAGTATGCCTTGGCTAAGTATTGCCCAGGGGCAAAACAAGTCTTTAAATACATACTCTAGTAAGCACACACATCAAGTAGAGACTCCTTTTGGCCTTGACACAGAAGAAATGTCTTTTAAACACAGACTCACATGTTATATGTATGTGAATGGGTGTGATTATGAACACATATACAAATATATCAAATACAAACAGAAATACAAACAAATACATACACTTGTGCATTTGTTTGGCAGAACTATTAGGAAAGTATTTCCGCATAAGCATAACTAGCACAAAAGCACTGGGACTGTTCTAAACCATGGGGAAGGACTGTGTTATCTTAGATGTTCTCTTTCTGAACCTTCCTTTAGTGACACATTAACCTCTGTACTGTCGACCACAGCACAAACCAGTTTCCCTCACTTCCTGTTATCTTGCTCCCACTTTAGAGTGAGGCTCAGAGGATGTCTGAGGGAAGGCTCTGTTTTGGTAGAAAGGCAACTGGCAAACAGGAAAAGCAACCAGCCTGCTGGTTACAGGTCAATAGGACAGCAGAGGAGTTCCTTAGACTGCCCATTGGCTGGGCAGCTTTTCTTGATATCAGAAAGTCCTAGGGCAACTTAAATTTATTTTTAAAGGCAATGAAAAGTTTTTCTGGTTTGCCACAAAACAAAAAAAGATCCTGGTTGTATCAGGTAATAGCTGTAGAAATGCTTATGGTCAACAGGGATCTGCTGGTTGTGTAGACCTGATGAGGCTGGTGTGTTAGAACACACTTTGGGAACCATAAAGCTCTACAGAAATAAACTGTGATTGTTATCCAATCGAATTTCTAGACAATGTCCATATACTATGTCCTTTTTAAAGTGCCTAAGCAGTTGAATTTTTATTTCAACCACTTTGGTTGAATCTAAAACATATTGCTTATTTTTTTGTCTTTTTAAATAAAATATATTGAGTGAAACAGAACCTTTCTTAAATAATCCAATGTGATCATTATGAACATTAAGTTTTGAAAAATAGGCCAGTATAAAATAATTACCATTTGTTGAAAGTTTATTGTTAAGCACTACTCAAAACTAGAGGGTTCAGTCTGTAAAACACCATGCAAAGTCAGTGTTATGTCAATTTACCTATTATACATATATTTAGACTGAGGTCTAGAAAGTTTAAGTGACTTGCATGAAGTTAACCACAGTAAATGGTATACATAGAACTAGAATCCAGGTGTACGAAAATGCAAAATCCTTAATTAAAGACACCAGTGTGTAGCTCACAGCATTGCTCTCAAGTGCTGGTAAGTTTTTAACAACCAGTTCTTCAGAAATAAAAGTACGCACACACATTTATTATAAATTTTACTGATATAAAGGATATGCAGCACAAAAGTTAAAATAATTAAAATATATAATAATCTTAATTACAAATTCCATATAGCCAATTGACCATCACAGAATACTTTTGCTCATTTTGGCCAGACTCTTATATCTTAGCCAACTATAAACTTTTAGAGGAAAACATAGCAGAAAATCTTTGTGGCCTGGAACAAAGTGGGCAGTTAGGCAAAGAATTTGTAGACATGAGACCAAAAGCACAATTCATGAAAGAAAAAAAAAAAAATGAGCTGGACTTTATAAAAAAAATTATTTCAAGAAACACCATTACAAAAGTGAAAAGATAAGCCATGGGCTGGGAAAATATGTGCAAATCATATATTCCAGAATATAGAAAGAACTCTCAAAACTCAATAGCAGTAAAACAAATACTGCATTAAAGATAGACAAAAAACGTAGACACTTCACCTACAAGGATATAAGGATGGCAAATAACCACGTGAAAAAAGATGTTCAAGATAATTAGGGTACTGAAAATTAAAGCTATAATGAGATACTACTACATACCCTACATACTTGTTAGAATGGCCAAAATTTAAAAAAATACTGATAATATCAGGTGCTGACAAAGATGCAGAGCAACTGAAAATCTCATATTAATGCATTGCTGGTGGGAATGCAAGATAGTATGGAAGATCTAGAAAATAGTTTGGTATTTTCTTATATAGTTAAACATACACTTGTTTCATGACTCAGCAATCCTATTCTTCAGTACTTACCCTAGAGAGATGAAAAGTTATATTCACGTAAACTCTGTGTGTGAATATTTATACTGCCTTTATTCATAATTGCCCCAAAATGTAATCAACTCAAATAGCCTTCAGCAAATGAATGGATAAACAAAGTGTGGCACATCCTTATGATAGAATACTACTCAGTAATAAAAAGGAACAAGCTAGTGTATGTGTAACAACATGGATGTATCTCAAAAGCATTCTTCTGAGTGAAAGAAACCAGTCTCAAAACATCACATATTTTTCTATTTATATAAAATTATCAAAAAAGAGAAAACTTTGGAGTGGGAAGGCAACAGTGCCTTCAAGTTCTCAGCCCTTCCTTATGGGTGACTTCAAGGAAAAGGCACTCTAAGCTGTCTGTAATCCTCCTGTATTCCACCAGATAAGTCATTCTACTCTCACAACATTTGCCCAGTGTGTTCCAAGTCACAGTTTAGTTTATTCCTTTCCTGTACCACTTGCTTTTACGCATCTTATGAAGCTGTATACTTTTGGTACCTAAAGGTCCCCCACAGGTTTCTTGTTATAGGGTATCTGTTCCTTTTCTCAGTGTGGACAGCAGAATCTAGAGTCCCTTGGTACTCTCACCAACGTTTCTATCATTTTCCCCAGTGATCTTTGATGCCTCTCCTGTTACTGCATAACTTTATTTAAAAATATGAAAACAGTTACTGTGGAATTCTGAACTTTCCTCCATGACCCCCTTCCTCCAAAAACTCCTGATGGAAATTCCTGTGGGAGGATAGTGTGCTAATCACACATACTATAACAGAAGAAGGGCTTTCTGGTTGGATCAGTCGTGGTTTAGTCATGAGCACAGAGGCTATTCAATGTACTCTATTAGAAGGAATTTAACATAGGGAACTAGTTGCAGTGGTGTTGGAAGAATCGAAAAACCAATCCAAGGCCAGTGAGGCAACAGCTTGAAACTGTTACCACTAGTAGGACCAGAAGGATAAAGGGGAATATTAGTATTATTGGAGCCCAAGAATCAGAGCCAGGAGCAGAGGCTTCATGGTGGGAGCAGAGACCAAGGAGGAGACACAGCCACTCCCAGAGACCCTGGCCAAAGCTGAGAGAAAAGGGAAGAAACAACCTAACTTCCACTTACCCCTGATCTTCAATCTCCCCAGTGCCTTTTATTGACTAAAGCAAGCCAGAAGCCAATTGGCAAGAGAGTCCAGGAAACGAAGTTTACAGAGAAAGGACAGGGAGAGGATCTAAGAGCAAACAAGCAAATGACCCAGTTTACTAGTTATAATATTCATTCTTAAGCTTTCACTTTCTGCTGTCTGCCCGCAACTCTTCTGAAGAGTTGCCTCTTTCTGCTAGTGATTTAAAAGGCATCCAGATGCAGAATGTCACAGGACTAAGTCTAGAGAATTGATCTGGTTTTTCATCCACGTTAAGTCACTATTTAACAATCTGTTGTAAACTTTACCTTCCAAAACTTACCCCTGGCCTGCCACTCCCCACCCAAATATAACTAAGTACGTGGGTCATAATATGTGGGAGGGTGCCTTGGTGCAAATGTTGACTGTTAACAGAGCATCCATACAATTGATAGCAAAGATTGTGTAAGTTATTGGTATACCTTTCACTTTCAATCACTGACTGGTTCACTGGGTACTTCCATAGCTGTAGACCTCTCTTTCCTCCCACTTTTCTCCTCTAGGATCCCTTTATCTTTTCCATTATTCACCTTCATGGGGTCTTTTACAGTTCCCCATACTCTAAGCCATGTATGAAGAGAAGATATGGCTATGTAAGTGATGTATATTTACTGTGAAATCTTATTAAATGTTTATGAATTATTAACATCTTTGCAAGAGCCTTAATACATACTTGTCTGTATCTCTCACTTCCTTCAATATGGTGTAACTTTCCCAGATTGATTTTTTTCTGAACCAGAAGAGATTATTAAATCATGCTTGTTTTACTTCTGTTTGTTGTCTTTTCAATGTTCTGTTTCCTCTACTGGATTGTGAGTTTCTCTAAGGATTCCCACTTCCTCATTACAGAACACTGCATGTGGTGGGCTATAGACAAATGAGCTCTTTCGGAGATCATGACTCTATTGACAAATGAGAGGAGAGGGCAGGAGTGGCAGAAGTTAGTGCTGATAATAAAGGTACCCCCCACTCCCCGGACCAGCAGGTGCTACCTGGCACCACCCCTACTTCCTACTTTGGCTAAGAAAAGAAACCTGAAAGTATAGGGAACAGCTCTTACATTGCCTTCCTTGCCCATGACCTCTCTTTTAAGAAGCACCAGAACCATCAACATGTTTCCATCTCTATTGCTTCCACTCTTGTCCAAGTAACTCAGACACCTACAATGGCCTCCTCTTGGTGGTCACACTGTAGATTAGTTTTGCATTTTTACGTAAATGGAATCCTAAAGTACAAACAATGTTTGTCTCTGGAATGTTTTGCTCAACATTTTGCTTGTGGAATTCATGTAGTTATGTTCAGTCACAGTTCATTCATTCTCTTTGCTGAATATTGCTCCATTGCTTTGGCTTGTTTGAATGGATTTCCATTTCTTGCAATCAAGCAAGCCATGACTAAGGAAGATAATGAAGCATGAAACTGTCCTTTCCAGAGAAACCACAGGCATGGAATAAGAAGTCCCTGAGGAGGCCTTCCCTTGTCCTTCTCTCGTCAAGCTGGGACATTCCTTTCATACCCAGTGAACTTCAGAGCAACACTGAGTTTTGCTGAGTAGATTCAGAGCTCCATATGGCAACTGTCTCGGATCCTGGCACCAGGCCAAAAGATGACACTTCTCTCCTTTTATATTTCTTTACCATATGATTGCTCAAATCTGAAAATCTTATGCTTTGCAATCTTCTATCAGCCCAATGCCACGTGGTATTAACGCTTTGTATGCTGCAGTGTTGAGCTGCAAAATTATTTTCTTGCAGTACCCTAAAGTACTGAAGCCATAAATTTGATAGAAAGGCAATATTATTTTACCATGTAATAGCAACAAGCCATTTATTGCATCTTTGCCAGTGTTTCCAGGCTTGTCGCCACTTTGTAGAATCAAGATGACTTTTCTGTTTTTTCCTAATTAGTTGAGAAATTTGAGCTGAGATAAGGGACCAGGTGAAGCCAGTATGACTTGGGCAAGATTCCTCCCATTAAGCATGGGCTTTCTGATGTATAATTTTGCTTGGTAAGAGTAGAATAGTGTGGGAGGTGCATACTTTTATTATGTAACTACATCCTGTTTTCCCCATTGGTAATAACATCTCAAAGAGCACAAGGGAATTCAGGAAGGGAACATTTCATAATTTCAATAAAAAAGACACTAAGTAAATTATTCTTCAGAATAAATCTGAGAGATGTGTCTACATTACCAAAGCCAGTAGAAACTGAGACATGATAATGCTACTACATGTTTTTCTTAATAGTCTATAGAACAGTAGTTTTAAAGGTTTGCTTGTTAATTTGCCAGCTTAACCTCCTTTGTCCCATTGCAGCTCTTCTCATGGAATGCCTTGTAATCCTACTGACTCTTGCATAGCCACAAGGACAATTACTAACCTTAGTTAATGGAGCATGTGAGGTTGTTCACCCTGAGAAAGTCAACTAAAGAAAATGCCTGCAGGAGAATATAGTGTACTATCAAGCCCTTGGGCCAAATAAAATGGATGTTATTCCATGTCTTCAAAAGTATCCAAACTGGCAAAATGAACTCACAGCCAGGATCCCCTGCCTTTCCCTCTTGGGAAAATCACATGTAAAGAAAAGACAGGAAAAAGTTAAAGGTCATCTGTCTTTTGGGGAGTAAGAAACCTATTCAGAGGTCAAGGCACATTCAAACTGGTTGATCCCATCAAGATTGACTCTTCCCTGTGGAACTTTTTTCCTTTCTTTCTAACTGCCTTTGTCTGTTCCACTTCCCCCTCCCTTTCTCCCCTCTCTCTTTATCTTTGCCTCTGCCTGGAATACACATACAGGTTTTGTGGAGCTGAAGCTTATATAGTGTTTTTATTAAGGAGCCAAGGGAGAAAAAGAAATGATCATAAAAATAGCTATAAAGTAGATATTTATTTAAAACAAATACTAAAGCACCATAAATTACAAATTCTAGAAAGCTGAAAATGTCTCTAACATCATACAATCACAAAAAGCAATGCAATGTTTTTTAATTAAATGCATTACACTTTTCTTCCCTCACATTTGGCTACATTCCCTTTATTGCCTCTTCATTTGGCAATGGATTTGGTAATCTTTTTTCATATAGAGATCAGAAGGATAATTTAGTCTTTAGGCTGGCATTGTTGATCAAAATTTCATCTTTATTATTGATGAAATGCATGTAACATGCCACTTCATGCATAGGTACACTCATTCTTTCTAGTACTGCCACCAGGTTGTGCCCTAAAAACACAGAGATTCTGATAAATTCTATTTCAGTTGTTACCTATCAAAAAAGAAGAAAACAATTATATAGGTGCATTTATCATTGTATATGCTGGAAAATTGGGTGTATTCTGATAGGAGTGAACTTGCATTTTGACAAGTTCTCAATGAGAATGGAATCCTCCACTTATAACTTCACCAGTCCGAATAGGGCTCCCTATAAAGCCCTATTTCTCTTCCAGCACCCATAAAGCTCCTGTGTCAGGTACCCACACCACAGGACTCATTTGCACTATGACATGACCTGCACAGCCTGGGTCTTACATCTTCTTGTCATGACACTAGACCAGCTTATATAGTGGGCTGTGAGAAAGTTTCAGGAGGCCATTCTTACACTGCGGTGGAAAACAATAATGTATATGCATCATTAAAGTGATTGTGAACCACTTAACTGTTTCCCACTAAATTAAAACTAAATAGAGCCTCAATTCAACTTTCCCTCATGTAGATCCCCAAACCCCCACACACACTCAATATCACCCAATATAAAGGAAGTGTGAAAAAACAAAAAAAAGGAAGTGTGATGGAGAAAAAATCAGAACAAAAAGAGACAGAAGTCTTAATTGATTATGAGTAATAAATTTTTTTAGAAAAATTTGCAAAATCAAAAGACCATATGAACTGTTCTTGAGATCTGTCCCAGGGCTTAGAAGGGTGTGAGGACCTTGACACATAAACTTCCTGGTAAACCTTCCACTATTAATGATGTTAGTGCTAGGTTATGTGTTCTGTCTGCTGCTTTTCCAATCCTAGGAGTGTGAGATTTCCAGTCACTAAGGAGGTCCCAGCCCTCGGGTAGGATTGTACCATGTGTCCTGGAGCCCAGATGCTGCCAGGGCAGCTAGGTCTGATCACATGCACAGATGAGAATTGGTCCTGGGCTTTCCAGATAGCAGAAGTCTCACCGATGGCCACTGAGGTGGGGTTTTGGGAATTTGGTTTTTTCAGCCCATGGATGAAGCCTGAGACATAGGGCCCAGTGTTTGAAGATTAGAGATCCACTTAAACTGACTAATAAAAAGGCTTGCACTGTGCATTTAGCTTCTCAAAGTCTCTTCTTTTCTTTACTCATTTGATTGTCTTGCTAAAAGATAGAACTGAAAGCTTGGATCCTGGATTTTTATTCTGAACTACCTGTCATAGCTGTGTGTCCTTGAACAACTCCTTAGTACTTCTAAGCCTCAGTTTCATCACCTATAAAGAAAGTGAGTGAACTTGATAGTCTCTTGGTTCCCATCCCTCAACTAACATCTGAATTTTCTAGGTCTTACTATTATGCCAATTTCATGTGTGATATTGCAATCTGTGAGGTTATGTTTTAACCACTAAGTTATTTCCATTGAATTTTAATAAACAAAAGCTATTAAGCATGTATTATGAATCTGGTACTACACTGAGTGCTTGATATGTATAATTTCATAAATTCCCTAACAACAGCTGTCTTTGGGAAAGTGTATTGATCACGTCTCAGTTACTGTGATAAGGTCTTCCTACAAAGCCAATATCATGCCATGGACATAAAATGTCACATAACTGAACAAAGTATATAATTAAATCCTTACAACAATCTTAAGAGATGAGTGATATTATTGTCTTCCTTATTTTAGAGAAGAGGAAACTGAGATACAGGAAGTTTAAGTGATGATGTGTCAAAGTCATACAGCTAGTAAGTGCCACCATCATTGCCTCAGATTATGTCCCAGATGAGAACAATTAAATGATTTACCTGAGATTATGCAGCTCCTAGATGGCAGAGGTAGAAACAGAATTCTATTGTCTCTAGATAATGGTGATGTAAGAAAATATCACCAACTTGAAGTCATTTCTGTTTGCCAAACAGCGTTGGTAATTATTATTCCAAGAGAAAACCTTTTTATCCTTGCTTTTGGATTTATATGTTGTTAAAGGGGGAGAACAAGATTATCAAGATTATGTAAAGAGCTAGGAAACAAAAACTTGATTTTTTTGGAGTAATCACATAATTTTTGAATCTGGTTTTATTTGGCAATGTTTAAAAGAACTCTTAAGAAAAAAATCTGGATAAAACTGCTCTCCTGGTATCAAATATGGAAGAAATGGTGAGAGGCTGCTCCCTGCATGACAGGCATCTCCTGCTTGCTTAAGTAGGATTTATTGCAGTGCTCCACCAGGTGGTGCTCTAGTGAAGACATGGGTTTCTAAAGCTCTCCAGTCCCAAGGCTTTAACTTGGAAGAATTTTGAGTAGGTTAATTGGTTACTCCTGAGAAAGAGCCTGCCCAGTCAAAGGGATATGGTTGCCCATCTTGCCAATAGGACCCAGCCTGCAGGCAGAGGAAAGTGTGTGAATAGGAATCCTAAGACAAAGGACAATGGTCTCAGAAAAAATAAACCCCAAAACCTCTTCTAAGGAAGTGTTAGGACAGTGGTCTTCGGTAAATCCTGAGGGACCAGATTCAGATTTGGAGCTTGTATTTCTGCCACTAGATTGTGACTCCTTTAGAGAATCACATGTTTCTTTGGACCGCAGTGTCCTCATCTATAAAACGTGTGTGTGTTGGGGGTAGGGGGTAAGAGTACATCAGGGTTCTTCAATACAGGGTCATGGGCCCAGCTGATGGAGTCTGTGACCCAACCTCCTGAAGTCTTGTGAAAATTTGTGCATACATTTTTCTGTTGCTTTCAGCAGATTCTAATCAGAGGCAGTGAGTCCCCAAATGTAAGCAACATGTGGGTTAGGTAATTTCTAAGGTTTCTTTTGCTTCAATAGCCCCTAGTTTTTCTGGAAAGGAACCTATGGCTGTCAAGTTAATTGGATTAAGCTCCTGGCCAAGTTCCAGCTGCATCCTTTCTTAAGCACTGTCTAATGGTTTTGCTGGGGTAGTCACACCTAGATTCAAGGAGTCCTGCGACACCCTCTCTGGTAGATCAGGTGGCACATCATGTGACTGACATGGTTCATTAGTGTGCAGTGGCCAACACAGATCAGAGGAACTATGAAAGTAACACTCCAGATCCCACAGGAGTTTAGCAGTAGAAGCAGGTGCTAATTAACATCCTTTGGAAGAACAGGATATGCATTTTTTGAGAGTAGGTAAGAATTTCTGGTTAGACAAGCTCCAAATTCTTTGGCCTACTTAGAAACCAGTGCCAATTCCATCATCAAGGATAGGATTTTGTTTCCTGATGACGCCTGTTCAGTTGAGAAGGAAGGCCCAGCAAGGAGGTGGGACTATTATTTTCAGAGACATTGTCATGCAAATAAGGGCTCCTTCCAAACCCAGCTTCAACCAAGGGAGTGTCACTGTCCCACCTTTCTGGCTCAGAAAAAAGTATCTCCTAAGTCTTTTTTATAGGAGTAGCTTTGGTAGCTGAGTAATGTAATTATATAGGTTACCAACAGAAACTAAGATTTCAACCTGTCTTAGATATACACTATTTGTGAAGGGCAGGGCTTGGAGAAGAAGCGCAGGAATATTGGTTGGGAATACAGCTAATGGAGAACCCTGTTATTGAACAGAGGACACTGTCCATGCATTGCATCCACAGGAGAGCTTAGAAGTATGGAGATGATGGAAGTCAAGATTAGTTCCTGAGGAGAGGACCTGGGAGGTAGAACAATTCCTCCAAAATATCAGTGTTCTCCAGAATGTGAGTTGTGTATAGGAAAAGAGGTCCTTCCTTGTGCTTTGGAAGATTGGGCTGGTTACCTTTCAGAATGATCTGACCAGCCTAGGCCAATGGCTCTCAGCCCTGGCTGCACATTGAAATCAACTTTTGAAAACTTACTGTTGTTTTGGGCCCATCCAAGATCAATAAATCAGAAACTCTGAGGGTGGGGCCTGGGCATTTCTATTTTTAAAAAAATCTCTTCTGGTGACAATACACTGCCAAGGTTGAGAACCACTGGCCTAGATCCATGGTGGCAATTATGGGGCGTATATACCAGTAAACTCCTCCCATGCTCACAGAATGCTTTTTAACAATTTTACAATTCTTTGGACTTATTATATTAGGACTTGTGCACAATTCTGGTACACAGCAGGTGCTCAAAAAAAAATTTATTCAATCGAGTGATAGATGGGGGTGAGGTGGGCTGGTAACACCTGCCATCTCAATGTCAGTGTTTCAATTTATTCTTTTCTATGGGAAGGCTAATGAAAAACCATGCTTTCTACTTACCAGTCTTCTGTTATTTGAATTTTTCTTCCTTTCTTTCTTGTTCTTTCTCTCTTTCCTTTCCTTGGCATGATGTATGCTAGCTCCAGGAGGCTGGGGTGAAAGTAAGATACATGGAAGGAAGGAGGAAAGAAAAGATCAAGAACAGTGTCCCAGTTTCCTTGACTATTTGTCCTAGGAAATAACTAAGGGGGAACAAATATTTCCCCTCTGCTGTCATGCCCACCTCAAAGAGAAGGAGCTTGCTATGGATCTCAAGGAAACTAGGCTTAGCCAATGAGGCCATTTGGCCTGAGGAGGTGATAACATTTTCAGAGTGATGAGTAAAGGAAATGAAAATATGGTTGGGCCGCTTTTCTAAACGGGGCACTTTTTTTTTTTTTTTGCGGTACGCGGGCCTCTCACTGTTGTGGTCTCTCCCGTTGCGGAGCACAGGCTCCAGACGCACAGGCTCAGCGGCCATGGCTCACGGGCCCAGCTGCTCCGCGGCACGTGGAATCCTCCCGGACCGGGACACGAATGCGTGCCCCCTGCATCGGCAGGCGGATTCTCAACCACTGCGCCACCAGGGAAGCCGAAAATGGGGCGCTTTTTTGTTCACCTACCGTGTTGTCAGTCAGCAGACTTGATCATGAAAAGTCACGTTGGATTCAGGTAAAGGAAATATAGCATGTGAAGAAAGATATCCTCACTCCAGTGGGGGAGAGGGGCATTCCTCGTGCTGTGGGAGTGTTCTGTCTGGAAGGTCAAGACCAATATTTAGAGGGAAGAGAGAGTTAACTTCTTAGCTTACTTCTAGATTAAGCCTTTAGTAAAGAGGACAAATGAAATCTTTAAGACTCAGACAAGGGCAAGTTCAACTCTCCACGGATCCAGAGACCTTGTAGAAATAGAATGTGTTTTTGTCCTTTGTCCCATCGATCCTTCAAGAAAATTTTCCTTCACTCATTTATCACAGCTTATAAGCATGTATTTCTTTATTATCTACCTCTCCCATTACACTCTTGGTTTCCTGAGGATGGAACTCTGAATATTTGTTCACCAATGAATTCCCAGTGCCTTGCATACTAGCATGTGTGAGGTACTCAAAATTATGTGTTGAATGAATAAAAAGATGAATGAATGAGATGAATCTAGTATGGCAGTTAGCAGCTGATAAGGGATTCAGGGATTTTTTATTTCACTGTGTCTAAATGGGAGACATGCTTAACTGACTATCTCCTTCTCTCTACCATGTCTTTTATTGCTCTATATCATTGTATAAACATTCTCATGGCATTCATTGTTTAAAGAGGCAGAGAGGAACTTCCCTGGTGGTCCAGTGGTTAAGACTCTGTGTTTCCACTGCAGGGGGCATGGATTTGATCCCTGGTGGGAGAACTAAGATCCCACATGCCATGCGGCATGGCCAAAAAATAAAAATAAAGAGGAAGAGAATGAGTAGTAGTAGTTTATGGTTACCCTAGATAGATTGATTGATGTTTTCATTTTTCATATCAGTCTTTTGGCTTTTCTTCTTAAGGCGATTTTCCTAATTTGATGAAGAACGTTTAAACCCCTCTCTGTGTGATGGGAGGACAGACAGGAAAGGCCTAGGCTAAGTCCTATGAAGTCTCCAGGAGCTCATAGTCTGGAAGGAGAGATCATTTTTAAAGAATATTTATTTATTTATTTATTTATTTTTGGCTGCATTGGGTCTTAGTTGTGGCACGTGGGCTCTCTAGCTGTGGTGTGCTGGCTTAGTAGTTGCGGCAGGCAGGCTTAGTTGCCCCGTGGCATGTGGGATCTTAGTTCCCTGACCAGGGATCAAACCGGTATCACCTGCATTTGCAAGACCGATTCTTAACCACTGGACCACCAAGGAAGTCCCAGTGGAGGTCATCAATGGGGCAATTTTGAGAGCTTCGCTTAAGTTTCAGGGAACTCTGGGGACACACAGAAAGATATTTCACTTAAACAGAAGTGTATTCCAAGAGGATATTTGGGAGGAAAAGAAAGGCAAAGAATGCTGTGAAACAAAGGAAGGGTCAACTCCAAAGGAGGAGAAATGCCTCCACCTTGAGAGAGGTTAGAGAGTGGATTGGAGAAGAAGCTGAAGACAGGGAGGTGAGTTAGGCAACCTCTGCAATAAAGCAATGGTAGAGATGGAGGCCTAAACAAGGCAGTGTGTGGCAGTGGTGATGAGGGCAGATAATGTCTGAAGGAAAGAGGATTGAGGGAAGACTGGTGAGGAGATGCATTTTAGGGATGATGGAGAAATAGGAGCCAATGGAGGAAAAACTGAAAAGGAACATCTGCAGTGGTGAGAAAACCAGGAAAAGTGGAACTGGGAAGCTAAATTAGTAGACTGTAAACAGAGGGTGTGGGCAGCAGTGTCAGATGTTGGTGACTTTGGCAGAAACAACAGCAACAGTGAATGGGGACAGAAGGCAGATCATAGGCGAGAGGGGAGTGAAGTGCAGATGGCTTTTTCTAGATACTTCACTAAGAAAAAAAGGAGAGAGGTAGCATGATAGACAGAGGGAGATGTAGGACCAAGGTATGACTTTTAAATGGAAGAGCATTTTCTGCTTGTTACAGACTGAGAGGAAGTATCCAGTGTAAAGGGAGAAACAGAAGACAGAGGAGATGGGGTATGTGTTTTACCCTTTTGCTATGGGTTCCATCTCTAAACACTTTCATTATCATCTTCAATGTCTCTTCTCTCTGAAATACTTTTAGATTCTCCTGCTGAAACTAATCCTAAATTAGACTGCAAGCCTCAGATAGCATCTAACCAAATCTGATCTGTCATTCCCACTTAGCAGTTTCTGATTGGGTTCCTTTGTCCCTTCACTCAAGGATTCTTAATCTGGTGTTCACAGATCCCAAAGGGGCCCATAGATAGAGTTATACTTTAATATAATTAATTTTCTTTATGATCACATGTGTTTTGTTTTGTGATTTTGAAAGTGTTAATCTGAGAAGGGATATATTATTTGCTTCCCCAGTCTGCCAAAGAAATCCATGATACAGGGATGGTTTAAGTGATAGCCATGACCAGTATGGTATTTAGAAACTAACATCTTTCTTTTGCCTCATTTTGATGACCCATTCACCTCCTCTGTTTCAGACTGACTGAAAAATTGGTAGGTTGGAAATGTCTTATGCTAACAGCTCTCCAACGATGGGTGAGAATCGCCTAGAGAAGGAGACAAAAAGCATATATTTTGAAATCCTACCCCTCATGAGCCTGATTTAGTACATTTAAGAAGATCAAGAATTTGCAATTTCATAACCAGCTTCTCAGTTACTTTTGTTGCAGATGGCCTTTGGACAACATGAGAGAACGTACTGCATACGTTTCCCTGGTTTTTCCTTTTTAATGTGTCTTAAATATGCTTTAATTCTATCAGACATTTTCATGACTTTGAGAAATGCCAAGTCTTCAAAATTAAACCTTTTCCTAATTTCCAAACGAATGCTGCCATATCTAATATTTACACATGTGAACAAACCAACATCCATTGGTATCTGTGTGAGTGTTCTGAGAGGCTCATCATATCACAGGTACAGACAACATGCAAATCACTGCAAATGTGGGAGGGGCCAGGGCCATGGAGCCTTGCAGGATGGAAGGAAAAAGGAAGAGCATTCTTTGAGAGATGTAGAGTTCTAAACTTTTGAAACTAACAAGGTGTATAAATACAGGAAATGGGTTTAAGAGAAGATAAAATATAATAAGTAATGATGCAGCTAGGAAAAAAACCTAAACAATACAGTTGACATATTTTTCCTGTGAAAGAGCCACAAAATACAGTAAGAATTTCCTGTAATATCAAACCACCAGGCAGATTTTCCAGAGGGTTGCTCAAAATTTCAGGTGATCCCCAGGAGCATGGTGTGTAAAGTTGTCCCATGCTGAGGATAGCTCATGATTACAGCACTCTGACAAGACTAGTTTGAGCTTCAACCAGTGAATGAATTTGGCAGATCTGATTAATGGTTTGCAGGAACAGTGAAGTCACTAACCTTCTGGGTCTGGGAAAACCTTGAGTGGGGCCTTCGTGTTCCTGTCTTTCTGAGTTGAAGAAGGAACTCATCCTCCATCTCCAAGTCAATTGTATAGGCTGCTTATATTCCCAGGTATGTCAAATTCCTGCCAACAAAGCTTAAAGAGAATTCTATTTCAGCACTTTGCCGTGAATTGAGGAATTTTTAAACCAGGTTTAGAAGTAGAGCTAACAGGACAGAGGAAGTAACAGACAAAAGATCTGCTTCTAGCATCTGCACTTAAATAAAAACCCATACTCCAGTCATATGATAAGCTGAGTCTCTGCATCTTTTGACTTCTCAATAATCTTGGGTTTCAGTACACTTGCACAGAGACGTCAGATGCCATACCTAACATGGAGCAGTCTCTTGATACTTCTGGGTCTCCAAACAATGTCTACTTAATGTGCTCACTGAGTGTTTTGGTTGATCTGGTAGGTACATGAAAGCAATTTTTACATTTATTGGGAATAAAAAAGTTAATAAAACATGGTATACTACTTCACCAGATCCAACAAAACCATTTTGCTCTAATGACAATCACTAGCGCCCAGCAGCCCAGCAGTTGAAAAACATCAGCCAATAGATGGCAAGATGAAATAGGATACATTTCTGTACATTTCTCTGATCTAGTAGGAGTTCAAAATCATCTTCAAGATCATGATGTTGACAGGGTTTTTTTTTCTATCATACACTGGATGTAATTATTCATGAAGTATTTTTGGATTCACATGCTTACCTGCATCCATGGACCAGGGAAAGCTGTGTGCAGGACATGCTCTTCCTATGTTCTTAGAGGACATGGGGCTCACCTTTAATGACACATTTAAAAGAATACTGGCGAGTAAAGAATACAACCTAGGCCCCTCTGGCAGACTCTTGATCTTGATTGCTGCCTGATAGCTTCTTGTCCACCCTTTCTTCTTGCTCACAGAGCCCTCCCCTTATTATAGACATGGAAAATGCCAGACACTTGTTTTTCCAGCCTTCCTTGCAGGTAGTCTAAGTCAGCGGTCCCCAACCTTTCTGGCACCAGGGACTGGTTTCCTGGAAGACAATTTTTCCACGGACGGGGCGGGGGACGGTTCAGGCAGTAATGCAAGCGATGTGGAGCAATGGGGAGCGAGCGGCAGATGAAGCTTCACTCCCTTGCCCGCTGCTCACCTTCTGCTGTGTGGCCCAGTTCCTAACAGGCTGCGACCAGTACTGGTATGCAGCCCAGGGGGTTGGGGACCCCTGGTCTGAGGGCATGTGATCATATGCTGGTCATTGGGAACTGAAGAAGAAGTCTGTTCAGAAGATTTCCAAGGAGCAATTTTCTTCTTCTTTTTTTTTTATTTAAGTTTTATTGGAGTATAATTGATTTACAATGTTGTGTCACTTTCTGCTGTATAGCAAACTGAATCCGTTATGCATATATATATATATATATATATATATATATATCCACTTTCTTTCAGATTCTTTCCCCATATATGTCATTACAGATTCTTTCCCCATATAGGTCATTACAGAGTATTGAGTAGAGTTCCCTGTGTTATATAGTAGGTTCTTATTAGTTATCTATTTTATATATAGTAGTGTATATATGTCAATCCCAACCTCCCAGTTTATCCCTCTCCCCTACCTTTCCTCCTGGGTAACCATAAGTTTATTTTCTACATCTGTGACTCTATTTCTGTTTAGTAAATAAGTTCATTTGTACCATTTTTTTTTAGATTCCACATATAAGCAATATCATATGATATTTGTCTTTGTCTGACTTATTTCATTCAGTATGACAATCTCCAGATCCATCCATGGCACTGCAAATGGTATTTCATTTTTCTTTATGGCTGAATAATATTCCATTGTATATATGTACCACATCTTTATCCATCCATCTGTTGATGAACATTTAGGTTGCTTCCACAATTTTCTTTAATAAGACTGATGTTTGAAAAGTGATCTCTTATCTCTATATTTACTGGATTTAAACTCATTTATTTGAGGATGAGTGCTCATGATTGTGGCAGCCTTCTTGTGATAATGAGGGGAAAACCAAGAGCCTGACCATGAAGTAGACTCAGTGCCCTGACATGGTTGAGCTACACAATTAACACACTCTGGAAACATCCACCTCTGGGTATCTTTTTTCTTTTTTTTTTTGATGTGGACCATTTTAAAGTCTTTACTGAATTTGTTACAATATTGCTTCTGTTTTATGTTTTCACTTTTTGGCCACGAGGCATGTGGGATCTCAGCTCCCCAACCAGGTATCAAACCCACACCCCCTACATTACAAAGCAAAATATTTACCACTGGACCACCAGGGAAGTCCCCACCTCTGGGCATCTTATTAAGTTCAGTTCAGTATTCTGTTACTTGCAGTCAAAATCTTCCTACCAATGCAATTATATTATCTAGCTATTAGGGCTAGTTTTCTTTCCTTCATTCATTCAATGAATGTGTGCTGAGTATCCACTAAAGGTTAGGCACGGGGCCATCACCGCGAATATGATAGACATTGTTTCTGCACTTCTGGGGATTCCAGTCTAAGAGAGAGACAGATACTGATTAGAGGTTGTAATACATAATATTCAGCTTGCTTTTGTTGGGCATTTATGGTCAGAGAAGACCCCCTCAGAGGAAGTGATGTCTGAGCTGCTCTCTGAAGAATGAGAGGGAACTCACCAGGTGAAGAAGGTTTTCTCATTGTGCTTTTGCAAATTAATTAATTTAAAAAGTGATCTCCTAAAACCCAGTGAAATCAATCAATGGAATCAATGAAGAAAGAAAAGTCCCTCACAGTCATCACACTGGGCAGCTACTGTCTCTGGAGTCAGGGTCAGTCAGACAAGCAGGGCTCCTGTGGACCCCTGGCCTAACCCTCCTGCACAGGGCCTCCACAAACCTTATTGTGATCATTTTTATAGATAGAAAACATCATAGTGTTTGTGGTAGTTGAGGTCAGAGACACCAGTTTTCATTTGTGCATTGTGCTCATTATAAATGATCTAATAAATTATCCCTTTTGGCTAAGAATTTCCATAATTGGTTTCAGCCTGAGGGCACTTTTTTGTTTGTTTTTAAACATTCAGCCATTTTGATTTATGTGAATGTGAAAATATCTACATTTTTTTTCTGCTTTTAATCCAATCTACAGAATATTATTTAGCACAAGGAAAACTCCAAAATAGCTGAATCTTTCCACTTATTTAGATTTTACCAAAGAGTCCCCAGGGTAGAATGAAAACATCTCTGAGCTGGGGTAATTTTACAAAAACTGCTTAGAGCTCAACAGCTATTTCTGTACTTTCGGAATTCTGTAAACATATGGGGGAAAATCTGTCCACAGTTATGCCGGAGCAGTGCCCGGGCCCTGAATTCTCCTATCGTTTCATTGTTGGGAAAAGCTAAAGCCAGAGATTCAGTGTCTGTGTTAGAAAGGTCCTTGGATATTTTTCACGTTTCTGCTTCTGCCTGTGAGACAAGGTCTCCTGTCCTCACTTCCTTGAGAAATGACATTGCTTTCTTCCTTTTCCTCCTTCTTCCTTCCCTCCTTCCCTATCTCCCCCCTCCCTTCCCCTTTTCTTTCATTCCTTCCTTTCTTCCTTCCCTCTACTTTCCTCTCTTCTTCCATTTTCCTTCTCTCCCTCCTTTCCTTCCTTATTTCACTTCCAGATACCTATTTCCGCTAACCCTGGTACTACATTCTCCTCTGATTGGGCATCAACTTAATGTGTCATAGGCCAAGTATATTGTTTTTTTAGGTGGTAATAGAATACTTTCTATTTACATCAAAAAGGATTGTCATGATTAATGGCAGGAAGGATTTTGGTTTGTGGGTGAGGAGAGGGAATGCAGAGAGGGAAGTTAGTCTTCATTCTCAAAGACAGGAGTATTTCTGAAGTAAAACACTTCTTCTCATGTATGCCAGGGTCCCAGGTGATGACAACTCCAAAATATCAGCCACTTTTCCCTTTTTGACCAGGGCATGCATGTCACAGGGCCCTTCAGTGTGATCTCACATTTACACTTTCTGTGTTTAAATGAGTTTATAAATTAGTCTTTTGACATTTTTCTCCAAATGAGGTTGTGCACACAAGCATACTGTTATAGAGAGGTCAAAGGTGAATCCAAAGATGTTCATGCTACAACTTTAAACTTGTGTAGTTTTATCTGAACCATATAATCTCTAATGAACCATGAAGTAATATTATTTGTGAATACATGTACTAATTTTATGACTATCACAGTCATATTGCATTGTATTTTTTTTTTTTTTTTTTATAAATTTATTTATTCATTTATTTATTTTTGGCTGTGTTGGGTCTTCGTTTCTGTGCGAGGGCTTTCTCTAGTCGTGGCAAGCGGGGGCCACTCTTCATCGCGGTGCGCGGGCCTCTCACTGTCGCGGCCTCTCTTGCTGCAGAGCACAGGCTCCATACGCGCAGAGCTCAGTATTTGTAGCTCACGGGCCCAGCTGCTCCGTGGCACGTGGGATCTTCCCAGACCAGGGCTTGAACCCATGTCCCCTGCATTGGCAGGCAGACTCTCAACCACTGCGCCACCAGGGAAGCCCTGCATTGTATTTTTAAATTAAAAGTGTTACCATATTCAAGGTAAATATCTAAACTATTTTGCAGTTTTTTAATCAATTGATAACATTTTTAATTTCTTTAAATTTATAGGAACTTTAAAAAAAAGGAAGTACTTTAGCTTTTCTTGATCTCTGGGAGACCTTGATCTTTCCAGTTTAACCCAGGAAAGTATTCTTTTGGTATTGTGAAAATAGACTTCCTAATTATCTGAAATCTAAAATTTACATTTAGCAGGTAAATGTAAAGCCTCATTAAGTCAGGCCTTTCCTAATTGATTTTAGAAAATTTGGGGCATGTTGGGTATAATATTTATTGAGACAAAGTAATTAATATTTCTTCCTCAATGCATTTCTTTCAATCTTATTTTTTTAAACCTTAATACATGACATAATGCTTAGCTTATAATAGACATTCAATAACAGTTATTAAAAGGAAAGTTTCAAGTAAGAGAAATGTTTCTAGAACTGGCAGTTTTCTTGAACCACTAGGGACTCAAGGGAAACAAAAGGAATCCCAACTATGTACCTCAAATTTCTGAGTCCCCGAGTTCATTTTTAGTGGCAATATTTTGGTTAAAATACATCTTTTTCTATGTAGGTCCACTGTGATTTTAAATGTCTTTGTATATTAACAGAAACTACTTATATCTACTTTACAGTGTGCATTAAGCTTCACAGGGATAAAGCTAATTTTAAAAAATATAGCCTTTTAAGTCAGATACACTTATCAATATACTCCCAAATACTTTGTCTAGCAGGAAAAGAAAAAAAAAAAAGCATGAAGATATGTTGAAGAGATTACTTCTCAAAAGAAAAGGGATATTATTGACATGAAATATAAAATTTGGCAGAGCTTGTCCATCTGTGATGTCTACAAGACCTTCAGCTTTAAAATCAGATCCAAGCTGCAGGATACAAAATCAACATACAAAGATCAGTGGTGTTTCTATACACAAACAGCAAACTATCTGAAAAGGAAATTAGGAAAACAATCCCATTTACAATAGCAACAACAACAAAAACATACTTAGAAATACACTTAGCCAAAGAGGTAAAAGACTTGTACACTGAAAATTATAAAGCAATGATGAAGGAAATAAAAGAAGACACAGATATATGGAAAAACATTCCCTGTTCATGGATTGGAAGAATTAGCATTGTTAAAATGTCCATAAAACCCAAAGTGAACTACAGATTCAATTCAACCCTATCAAAATCCCAATGCCATTCTTTACAGCAATAGGAAAAAAAAAATCCTAAAATTCATATGAACCACAAAAGACCTCAACTAGCCAAAGCAATCTTGAGCAAGAAGAACAAAGTTGGAGGCATCACACTTCCTGATTTCAAATTATATTACAAATCTATAGTAGTAAAAAAAATGATACTGACACAAAAAGAGACATATAGACCAATAGAACAGAATAAGGAGTTCAAAAATAAATCTACCTATATGGTCAACTGATCTTCAACAAGGCTGCCAAGAACACACATGAGAAAGGATAGTCTCTTCAACAGATGGTGCTGGGAAAATTGATATCCACACACAGAAGAATAAAATTGGACTTATCTCACTACATATAAAAATAAACTCAAAATGGATTAAAGACTTAAATATAAGGCCTGAAACAGTAAAACTACTACAAGAAAATATAGGGAAAGTGTCTTGATATTGGTCTGGGAAATGATTTTTTTGGGATAAGTCCCCAAAAACACAGGCAACAAAAGTAAAAAAGGACAAATGGGATTGCATCAAACTAAAAAGTTATGGATCAAAGGAAACAATCAACAAAGTGAAAAGGTAACCTATGGAATGGGAGATAATATTTGCAAAGCATATATCAGATAAGGGGTTAATATCCAAAATATATGAGGAACGCAATAGCAAAAAGAAAAATAACCTGATTTGAAAAATAGGAAAGAACTGAATAGATGCTTTTCAAAGGAAGACATATGACAGGCCACCAGTTGTATGAAAAGGTCTCAACATCATTAATCTTTGAGGAAATACAAATCACAACCACAATGAGATAGCATCTCCCACCTGTTAAGATGGCTATTATCAAAAAGACAAGTGATAACAAGCATTGATGAAGGTATGGAGAAAATGAAATCTTTGTACACTGTTGGTGGGAATGCAAATTGGTAAAGCCGCTATGGAAACAGTATGGAGATTCCTCAAAAAAATTAAAAATAGAACTACCATATGATTTAGCATTCCCTATTCTGATTATATATCCAAAGGAAGTGAAATCAGTGCCTCAAAGAAATATCTCTGACTTTATGTTCATTGCAGCATTATTCACAATAACCAAGATATGGGAACAACCCAAGGGTCAATCAAGAAGTAAGGGACAAAGAAAATGTGGTATATACAATGGAATATTATTCAGCCTTAAAAAAGAAGGAAATCCTGCTTTTTGCAACAACATGAATGAACCTGTAGGACATTATGCTAAGTTAAGTAAGACAGTCACAGAAAGACAAATAATTCATGATCTCACTTGTATGTGGAATTTAAAATAGTTGAACTCATAGAAGCAACAGAGTAGAACTGTTGTTGCTAGGGGTTGGTGGGTGGGAGAAATAGGATGCTTGTCAAAGTGTCAAAGTGTACAGGGTTTCAGTTATGCAAGGTGAATAAGTTTTAGAGATCTAATGTACAGCATGGTGACTCTAGTTAACAATACTGTATATATACTTTAAATTTGCTAAGAGGGTAGATCTTACATGTTCTTACCACACACAAACACATACACAAAAGTAACTGTGTGAGGTGATGGGTATGTTAATTAGCTTGATTGTGGTGATTATTTAACAATGTATAGGTATATCGAAACATCAAGTTGTACATCTTAAATACATATAATTTTTATTTGTCAATTATACCTCAATAGAGCTAACAACAAAAAGAAAAACAGCAACAAAAACCTAGCCCCGGGCTTCCCTGGTGGCGCAGTGTTTGAGCGTCCGCCTGCCGATGCAGGGGACACGGGTTCGTGCCCCGGTCCTGGAGGATCCCACATGCCGCGGAGCGGCTGGGCCCGTGAGCCATGGCTGCTGAGCCTGCACGTCCAGAGCCTGTGCTCCACAACGGGAGAGGCCACGGCAGTAAGAGGCCTGCGTACCGCAAAAAAAAACCTAGCCCCAAGGACACATTGACTTGTGACACAGCTCTTGTGTTGAATCCCATAATATCAAAAACCAACTAAAAATTATTCCTTAAAATTACTATTTTATCTTACTTATATATCTCTTATCTATTTATAGGTGTATATCTATCCATCTCTTGCTTATTTATCTCTGTATCTCTGTATCTATCCATCTATGTATGTAAACAAATACTTGAAACCAAGAACAATGCCATATATGGAAATCTGAAACAAAAAGTAATCTTATATATCAGAAAGAATATCAGAAAGAATACTGTTTAATTTTTTCATGGGTTTTGAATGCATTTATTCCAGAAGGACCTCCTATGCAGTAAGCCATGTGTTGTGAGTAATAAGAGTGATAAAAGCTACTGAGACAGGGGTGTCAGAATGGTGCACAGAGGAAGTCCATTTTGGATAAGGTATTTTATAGGAGTTTCCCCAAAAGAGAGAAAGGGAAAAACATTTAAGGTTGAGCAAAGTTGAAGAAACCATGAAAGAGCACAAAATTTTCCAGGAACACTGAGAACTTTGTCACCTGAATGGAAGATTAAATGGAGAAGATGAGAAAAGATGCTGCCCAAATAGGTTCACATCAGATTTTGAAGGACCTGGGCTATGCTAAGGAATTTAGATTTCTTTTTTTTTGGACCATATCTCTCATAAGCTCCCTACATGGCTGTCTTTTCGCTACTGAGTCTGCAGTGACTATCACGGGGCGTTGCGCATCATATTTTGCAATAAACAAAATGTTTGTTTGTTGACAGTATAAGCAGGTAGGTGTTTTTAGAAAGAGGAGTGACAGGATCAGATCTGTGTTTTATTTAGTTAGACAAGAAGAAAAAAATTCAGAGGGCATTTACAGAACAAGTGGGAGCAGCTGTCAAGCAATAGTGGTGGGAGTTGGGAGATGATACTCCAGTGTTCTCATACTCAGCAGCAGTAATAAACCCCAGTTACTTAGAATTCTAACATAGTTACTCCAATACCATGTATTGGTTTTCTTCTTTTTCTGTTTCACTTCCTTGCTTTCCCATGAGTGTTTCCTGGTATTACCTTGCAAACAGACTCCCCAAGCTTTCTTATCTCAAGTTCTGCTTTTGAGAACTCCAATTCAAGACAGAGCCAGATGGTCATTGTAATGGTCTACACAGAGATAGTTAGGGCCTCAACTAAAGCAGTGGCCACAGAAAATATGGAAGGCAGAATTCCCCCTTAATCCTTCCAAATCCACATGCCTTTGTATATACTCACCTTCTATAAGTTATTCAATGAAGCATTTTTATCTTAGTGCTGCTGTGAAGGGATTTTGCAGAAATAATTAAGGTCCCAAATTAGTTGACTTTAAGAAAGGGAGATTATCTCTATGGAGCCTGACCTAATCAGATGAGTAATAAGGACTGGGACCTCCCTAGTAAGAGAGATTCAAAGTGTGAGAGGAGTTTGATATGAGGGGGATTCTCCATGGCTAGCTTTGAAGATGATGCATGAAATGTGGGCTTCAAAGGGCTGAGCACAAGCCCCCAGCTGACCACCAGCATGGAAATGGGATCTCAGCTCTACAACCACAAAGAATTGGATTCTGTCAACAATATGATAGAATCTGGAAGCAGATACCTCCCCAGAGCCTTCAGATGAGAACACAGCTGGTGAGACCCTGCTCAGGGGACTCAGCTAACCCATTTCCAGGCTTCTTACCAAGGAAATTGTGAGATAATAAACTGGGGTATTTTAAACTGCTAATTTTTTGGTAATTGTTTATGTGACTGTAGAAAACTAGTACAAAATGAAAAGGTGTTAGGTTTAATATACAGATAGAAGTCAAGTGTCAAAATTGCTAGGATTTGGTGGCTGATTGTGTGAAGTGGTTGAAGGAAAAAGAGGAATGACTTTAAGGTTCTAGTCTGGGTTCATAATAATGTCATTAACAAATTAGAAAATGTGCAAAGAGGGATCTTGTTATAGTATTAATTTTTTTTCTTGAGTTTGCTGTGTTTGAGATGAAGCTGTCTAATAAACAGTTGAAAATATAATTCAAAGTGCAGGAAAGATTCTGGGTCTGAAGAATAAACATTTGGAAATCATTAACATATGCTGAATATCAAAGTCCTGGGGATTCCAGGTGAGAGAGCTTAGGCATCCGGTATCAAGATGTTCTTCACTGGCAAGCCTCTCTGATTTTTGGTAATGGAGGTTTCTCAAGTAAGAAAGGGCACAGAGCTCTTCTGGCAATGGGAATATAATAAATAATGTGTTATCTTCATCTTGGGTTTCATCTTATTTACAGTATAATAATTTTTAAATATTCTGGCTTAGGAATTAGGGTGTGGATGGCAAACAGATGGCACTAAAACAGCTACTCCCCAAATCTGAGCCTATGACAGATATTACTAATCAGTTTGATATTTTCTCCTCAGAACCAGTATCTTTATCAACCCAGTGGTCCCAGTAGTAACTACTTCATTGTAGAACACACATTTGCATTCGGGGTTAATTTCAAAATGATACCCATTTAATAATATATGTTGAATTGAAAAGAGCTTGATTTTGTCTTAAGATTTGTTCATTTATATTTTCTTACAAATGGTGTTTTCTTATCTATCTTTATAACACTCAATGATATTGGTTGGCCTCTGGAAGAACTTATTAAGATGGCTAAAAGTGGCTCTTGCAGCCTGTAGACTCTCTGTATAACAAATCTTGCAAAGCTAAATTTAAGTGTTAAGAAAAAAGTATGAACAGGGATTTCACTCAGTCCTTCAGAAGCTGATTGGCACTGTGTTCACAAGTCATGAAGTTCAGATATTATAATTTCTATTTCCTGTCCTGGGAGCTAAGGTCAGTTCTGGCAGTTCCAAGAACAAACAGTTGAGAGCTGACATAAATGCACAGGAATCACAAAAACAGATATATAGATCAATGGAAAAGGATAGAAAGCCCAGAAATAAACCCATGCACCTATGGTCAATTAATCTATGGCAAAGGAGGCAAGAATATACAATAGAGAAAAAACAGTCTCTTCAATAAATGGTGCTGGGAAAACAGGACAGCTACATGTAAAGAATGAAATTAGACCATTCTCTAACACCATACATAAAGATAAACTCAAAATAGATTAGCACCTAAAAGTAAGACCAGATACTATAAAACTCTTAGAGGAGAACATAGGCAGAACCCTCTTTGACATAAATTGCAGCAACATCTTTTTGGATCCACCTCCTAGAGTAATGAAAATAAAAATAAACAAATGGAACCTAATTGAACTTAAAACCTTTTTCACAGCAAAGGGAACCATAAACAAAATGAAAAGACAAACAACAGAATGGGAGAAAATATTTGCAAATGATGCAATGAGTTATCACCTCACACCAGTCAGAATGGCCATGATAAAAAGTCTACAAAAAATAAATGCTATAGAGGATGTGTAAAAAAAGGGACCCCTCCCACACTGTTTGTGGGAATGTAAACTGGTACAGCCACTATGGAAAAAAGTATGGAGGTTCCTTAAAAAACTAAAAATAGAGTTATCATATGATCCAACAATCCCATTCCTGGGCACATATCTGGAGAAAACCATAATTCAAAACGATACATTCACCCCAATGTTCATTGAAGCACTATTTACAATAGCCAGGACATGGAAGCAATCAAAATATCCATCAACAGATGAATGGATAAGTGTGATACTTATATACAGTAGAATATTACTCAGCCATCAAAAGGAATGAAATATGCAATTTGCATCAACATGGATGGACCTAGAGGTTATCATACTGAGAGAAGTAAGTCAGACAGAGAAAGACAAATATCATGTGATATCACTTACATGTGCAATCTAAGAAAATGATACAAATGAGCTTATTTACAAAACAGAAACAAACTCACAGGCTTAGAAAACAAATTTATGGTTACCAAAGGGAAAAGGTGGGGGGAGGGATAAATTAGGAGTTTGGGATTAACATATACACACTACTATATATAAAATAGATAATCAACAAGGACCTACTATATAGCACAGGGAACTATATTCAATATCTGTAATAACCTAAATGGGAAAATAATCTGAAAAAGAACAGCTTTATTTATATGTATAACTGAATCACTTTGCTGTACACCTGAAACTAACAAAACATTGTAAATCAACTATACTCCAATATAAAACAAAAATTTAAAAAAACAACCCACTAAAAAATTAAACATAAATAAATGCACAGTAATTGATCTCTTTCCAACCAAAAATGGTTAAGAATTGCACAAAGTCAAGCATATTAAATATCCATTTGTTGTCCCATTCTGCCACATCATCTTAGAAGATACTGAAAACTCTACAACACTGCTTGAGACACAATTGATATGACCCAGCCTAAAAAAAAGCTTAGTCAACCACACTTCTGGATCACAGGGTGTTAACATATTAGTCAACCCATAAAAGCTCCCACTGATTTATATGGAGTTGTATCGTTGCACCGCAGGCTGAAGGGCCTAAATTGTTTTTAGAGAAATATAGGACTCTGTCTTCAGGATCATGACCCATGAGTCATACCCAGGATTCCCAAAGCTGCGGCCAGTGGGGACATGGAAAAACTTGGCTTAGACACAGGGATATGACTCATTAGAAAAGATGAACTGGTTTTGAAAAATAACAAGAACCACCTTCTATTCTTTGCATACCTACCTTCTTTCTATAACTCCCTCCCCCGCAACACACACATATACAGAAGCAACCTAGAATATTTGGAAGTGTTTATGAGGTATATAAACTTATTCTTATCATTATTTACTTTTAGAGATCTTGGTCAATTTTCCTATAAGAAGTGATTGTCAGAGTTAATCTTTGAATAGCAGATTGACAAAATGACACTTGCTCTACCTAAAAAAAAAAAAAAAAATCACTTGCCAAATTTATACACTAAGTTGAGAAAAGTTATGACAAATTCATATGAAGTGATATCCAAGCCTGGATTCTTATCATTTAAGTGACTCTGATTAGTAATTTTTAAAACTCATTAACAAAAACTCAAAGTAATTGCTGACCTACTGCTCTAAATGCAGCGGTAGGTGACCCCCAGGCAGAGCAACACCTCAAGTATGGACAGTGGTGGCTGTCACATCCTATTTCCATGTGCATGCAAGGGAAAGCTTGCACTCTCTGACAAGTTAAGGCCTCTCTGTTTGGGCCAAAGGGAATAGCAGTATGATTTCAGGCCACCAGAACTCTTATTTTGTAATTTTCAAAAGTTAAGTTGAAGATAATTTTAATATTATTTTTGAAATTTAATATTTTAATATTAATCAGTATCTATGCTGAAGTTCATTCTAATTGGATCTGAGAAACTGTAACTCCAAATATCAGCGACTTCCTATTTCTTTCTTCCACTTTTGGATTTAAGGACTAAAAGCATCACAGCATGAAAAGAATGGGTAGCCTGGAAGAAGGATAAGAATGCACACAGACGTATCTGGCATGCTGGAAGCTAGTTCAATTCAAATCTTCTTTCCCCATAGCTAAGTTGGGTGGGGAGCTGGTCTCAAGAGCAACCCACCCACAACCACCCAGTCTGCTGGCAGGAACCTGCCCACTGCTCTGTTCCCACCCTGAGCCCTGCAACAACCACCATGCCTCCAGCCGCCATCTGGGGTGAGAGGGAGGCATTTTCTTCCTTTCCCATTCCTTGGCTTCCCAGGGAGAGGTTCTGATTTCCTTCTCTCCTGCTATAGCTTTTAAGCCCATCTCCCATTTTTTTCTCCTTCCCTACCTGAAAGGTCCTAATTCATATGCCACTACCATCTTGCCTGAATGACTGCCCTAGTGAACTCCCTGCTCCCACCATTTGTCATCACAGGCCTTGCTCTCAGGAGCCAGAAGCATAGTTTAAAAAGCAAATATGGTAGAGTCTTTCCTGTTTTACACTGTAAGTGACTTTACATTTCATTCAGCATAGCCTATAAGTCCTTAGATCAGGGGTCCCTAACCCCGGGCCACGGACAGGTAGCGGTCCAGGGCCTGTTAGGAACCTGACCACACAGCAGGAGGTGAGCACTGGCCAGCCAGTGAAGCTTCATCTGCCGCTCCCCAACACTCCCATTACCGTCTGAACCATCCCACGCCCCTACCACCCCATCCGTGGAAAAATTGTCTTCCACAAAACCAGTCCCTGGTTCCAAGAAGGTTGGGGACCAATGTCTTAGATGACCAACCTCTCCAGCCATACTGGCCTTCAGAATTTTCCTCAGAAGCCAGGTCTCACTACAGGGCCTTTGTACATACCTCTTCCTCTCTGAGCCTGAAAATGGGTCCTGGGCTCTGCCGTCAGCAATCACAGAGCTTGCAGCACTTACCACAATGTGGATACAATGTCGTGTGTCTCCTTCACAGCTGGACTGGGAGCAGCTGTGAGCATAGAAAGAGCCTGTCTGTATTCTCAGGGTCTAGAACAGAGTAGGTCACAGAATAGGTGCTCAACAATTACTTGCCAAGTGTTTCCTAAAATGTACCAATTGTTTCCTGATTGTTAGATTTCCTTATTTGATCATTTCTAGCAAAGGTGTTGCTTATATATTTACTTAGCATTTCACTTGGTTCATAAATTTCTTTCCTACTTCACAGCCTTTGCATGCTCTGTCTCCTCGCCAGAACCAGCGCTGCTCTAACTCTCTAGGCTAAACAGTGAGGACGAGTTTCAGAAATTGTATTTCCCCAGGGCTTCTTTAGATCTTTGCACGTGCATAGGCAAGTGTCCTTTGGACTCTCAATAAATTATTCATTGGATGGATGGATGGATGGATGGATAGGTGGATGGATGGATGGGTGGATGGATGGTTGAGAGGATGGCAGACAAATACACTGATGGAAGGTGCTCAGCAGTGGCAGACAATTTCCTTAGGCTGTTTATGTCTAAACTGTTTCCCCTGTTTGTGAATGAATAGTTAATCCCTTATTCCTCAGGGAAACTGTCAGCCGAAGTATCTAGTAGAGCCTGCAAAATAACTGAAACATGAAGAACTATCAGCAGAAGCCGCTATCTTCAAGGCATTTTTGAGGAGGATTTATTACTTTGTGTTTCTAAGTACTTACAGGGTCCTTAAGGAAGCATTGTATGAATAAAACCCAATTACAAGATCACCACACCAGACTCCTGGGTACTGCTGTGTACAGTTCTGTACCTATAACTTCCCTTTAAATTGGTGTATTTTGAGCAAGATTAAAAAGAGATCTCTCTCCCTCTCTTCTAATTATAATGCATCTCCCCCAACAGACACCCCTATCAGCAGAGAGGCACCAGGGGCCTCAGCCTGGTCTCCTTGGGCTTCCGCTCTGCGATCCAGGAGAAAATCTGACTTGTGAGGGAGTCCCAGGCCTCCTCCCTTCCTCTCCTCTGGTTTCCAAGGTAGCAGACCCTCGGCTCCCTTCAGCCTGGGCTCCCCCATTTCAGTCCCACTTGGCATTTCCCGGTTTCTAAGTGAGGTTACGGATACACATTGAGCCCAGAACTCATTGCTTTTTTGGAAAGGGCAAAATAAAAGAGGGGATTTTCCATATTCACATTTTTCCACAGAAATGTGTTCATAAGCTTTAAACTCGCCCAAGCTATGTTAATGTATGTGGTTGGCTTCTGTGCCAATTTTCATTGTGAATAATATGCTAAATAAAAGGGTTCTTGTCTTTCCCCTCCAACCTCCCCTCCCATAATTTTAAGTTCATAAGCCCATTTCATAAGTGAATCAGGTCTTAAGACAGAATCAGAAACGATGTTGTTCTTTTAGCCACTCACAGTGTTTGCTTTAAACCCCTGATAGGAACACGGGGCTGTGACAGCAGTGGCTGAGGTAAACAGATGACTTTATATATAATGCTTTTTACAAGGTGGTTCAGTTCATTTCTAACCTTGGTCTTGGCGTCATGGAAGGAGCCAGGGAAATTCCACCTCTTTAACCCTACCCTGCATCTCCTCCCTTCAAGGGCAAGAAAATGTCCATATGCCTGTGGTTTCACAGCCCTTTCCCTGCAGTGGATCTTGCACCCCTAAATGCTGGAGAACCCCAATAGTGTTGGCAGGTGGTGTTATTGGTAGTATTATTTTAATCAAGTGACTGAATGTTCACAATAAAAGTTGCAACTTTTATGAGCCATGAGCTGGCGTGTCCTGGCATGTCCTGGTTGTCAAGTTTCAGTGCGTTTTGGTTCGAATGTTCCCTGCCTATGTTTATTCCTGGTTACACCACACCTCCTGGGACTGTCTTTGTGGCTTTGCTCAGCTGCTGACTCAAGTTTCAGAAGACATGGGGTAGAGTGGGGGACGTCTGCAAGATTCTGGCCTGAAGAAACAGCTCCAATGGCTCCACACTTCTGAGACATTGAAACTTCCCACCCTTCTCTCTCCTTGGAAGGTTCCAGAATACCAACTAGCCACGAATATGTAGGTCTAGAGGGGTGTTGACATAAGCGCACAGTGAGGACCAGAAGCCCTTGATAGAAAGGAGAGAACATGGACTTTCTGTCAGAGAAACCTGGATTCAAATTCCAGTCCTCCAAGGACAGAGCTAGCTCCCAACTGTGGGCCTCTGGGTAAGTCCTTCAGCCCCTGACCACTTCATCCACCAAACAGCAACAATAATGGCATCCATCTTAGAGAGTTGTATAAAGATTACATGAGAAAATGAAAGTACAATGCATATTCCATTGCTGGGTACATAGCAAGATACAATACTATATTTATTAGCTATTGTAAATATTATTTGCAATTAATAAGTAATTATAATTAAGTCAGCAAAACAATATTAAGTAGTATTGATCTTAAAATTAGAATCCACATTAATAAGTATAATCTATAATTAATTACTAAGCTATATTAATACTTTTAATAATATAGCATTATTATTTATTTATTTATTTATTTATTTATTGCGGTACGCGGGCCTCTCTCTGTTGTGGCCTCTCCCGTTGCGGAGCACAGGCTCTGGATGCGCAGGCTCAGCGGCCATGGCTCACGGGCCCAGCGGCTCCGCAGCATGTGGGATCTTCCTGGACCGGGGCACGAACCCGCGTCCCCTGCATTGGCAGGCGGACTCTCAACCACTGCACCACCAGGGAAGCCCTATATTTATTTTAATAACAATATTTATGTTTACTATATTTATTTTTTATATTAAAATATATTTATATTTAATAATAATAATAGGTATTTGTATTATACAGCAATTGATCTTGCAGATTGTCTTTTTCTTCATCTGGAAAGTGAAGATATTAAAATTAAATTGGGAGAAACCCCTGTTTTGTAGGATTTTGTGAAGATGAATAAACGGCTTTGCACAGTGCTGGCCCATCAGCTCGTAAAAGAAGATCACTGGTTTTAATGTGAGGGGTGTGCATCCTTCCCAAGCCCTGTATGAAGAAATACATTCTTCACTTGTCTGCAAGTGTGACTATCTTATTCCAGTCTGTGCAAGTGTGGTGCTTCCAATGCTACCTAAAAGGATGGCTGAATAAGTGACCTCAGAGATTGGTTGCTGGCTTGGGGATATGCAGGGTTCAGCCCAGTCTCCAGGAGAAGATGGACCCTCAGCCTTGAATGTCCCAATCCAGGCCTGGCACAGTGGATTCTTCCTGGCTGACCAGTGGACGCAGGTACAAACTGCAGTCTGTCCCAGCAGGCACCCAGGAGGAGTGGCCCAGATTCTGAGTGTACCTGAGGGGTCTCGTCTCTCTGTCACCTTCCTTTGCTCTCTCAAAGGATAGGAAGTGGCAGCCTGGATCTTCTAGTAGTCTTGTAAGGACCAGGTTGTCCTCTCCATCATTCACCTCTTCTTTTAATCTGGGTGCACAGGTCTCTGACAGTCTGGTGAAACCTGTGGACACCATCTTGAAGAACGTTTTAAATTCATAACATACAACTTTGGGGATTACAAATGAAACTAATTATATATCAAAACAATTTTTAAAATCGTGACATAGTAATAGATGTATTTCTGAAATAGTCTGCAATTTCTAGCAAGGAGCCTAAAATCTATCATAATTTTGAAGTATTGATGAATGAAAATTCATCATAAGAAATCTCTGTGATATAGAAATATCTGTGATTTCTTATAGGACAAAGCATGGGTCCTGTTAACGCTACTTTGGTTTGTTGCTTACATTCAGAACTAAAGGAAGTGCTACATTCCATTCAGAGGGTAATACAAACAAGTTGGAATTTTCTCCCTGTCCAGGTTCACAGACTCCATGACAAAAGCCCTGCTTAAGCCCACCTTACTCAGCTGTTCTCCTAGTCTCTGTGCTATTGGAGGTCCTGGTCCCAACTTCTCATTGTCCTGCCATCTCATTTTCACCGTGGTCCTCAATGCAACATTCACTTGGTCACTGACCTTCCTGTAGTCCCCCTGGACCTGTCACCCTGGTCACATCAGATCTGTCTTTGCAATCCTGGGGTTTGATGGTAGAGCCTACCTTCCATTGTAGCCACTTAAAGAAGGCTGGGCTGGTTTCTAAAGCTGTGTGTGCACCAAGATCCTGTGAAGCACTCGCTGAGGTCCAGATTTCTGTCTCGGTGCCCTCAATATGAGTTGCCAAGGGTAAGGAGGGTCCTTGGTTTCTATATTTTAAAGAATTCCCTAAATGCTTCTGAGGTAGTTGCTCCTTGAACAAAATGGTACTTCTGATATGGAACAAGAATTTTTCAGTTTGATAGCTATTATTTTATTATTCTAGATTCTGGGTGGAAGATGAAAGGGCAGCCAGTGCATAATGTGTTATGTATATATATAATATGCATACACACACACACACACACACACACACACAGTGATGTAAGCTGTGAAAATAAGGAAGGAAGGAAGGAGGGGAAAGAGGAAGAAAGAAAGAAAGAAAGATGAAAAAAGAAAGAAAGAAAGAAAAAGGAAGGAAGGAAGGAAGGAAGGTGGAAGGTTGCGGGAGGAGAAATGAAGGAAAGAAAGAAAAGAAGGAAGGAAGAGAAAAGATGTCTTAAGTGCCACTTAACTTACATGGAAAGAAAATTTTATCAGCAGAATCCAGACATAAATATAAAATCAGCAAGAAGGATGGGTTGATTTCAAAATTCAACAAATATTTATTATGTGCTTACTATATTCCAGGGCAGGGGTTGCAAAACGAAAGTACATACAGTAACCAGGCGAGAAGGTGCTCATATGAAAGATTCAGGGCCCTCTCTGTCTTATTTACCCCATTTGAAGCACACAGTTCTTCTGTGTAAGAAAAACAACAGGATGAATGTAACAAGTCAAATCATTAAAACTCAGTTCACAGTGTCAGGGATGGTGACCATGCAAACTGCAGAGTAAACATCCAGGGAGTACGTATATTTCCTGTGTATTAGCTGCTAGGTCTGCTACCTAGTTCCTTGCTTTAGGAACACATGGTATCCATCTACCATATCCTTCAATTTTCAAGAAACTTTGAAATGTTATGGAAAATCTCTCTATGCATATATGTTGGAAACTGTTCCAGTTACTATTTCTGCATTACAAATTAACTTAAAACTTATCGAGGGTGCCTTCAAGATGCAGAGGAGCAAGATGTGAAACTCACCTTCCTCCCCACAAATACATCAAAACTACATCTACATGTGAAACAACTCCTACAGAACACCTACTGAACGCTGGCAGAAAACCTCAGACTTCCCAAGGGCAAGAAACTCCCCATGTACCTGGCTGTGTGGTTGATATGGTCTGGGTGTTCTGTCCAGGTGTCAGGCCTGAGCCTCTGAGGTGGGAGAGCTGAGTTCAGGATATTGGTCCACCAGAGACCTCGCAGCCCCATGTAATATCAAACAGCAAAAGCTCTCCCAGAGATCTCCATCTCAATGCTGAGACCCAGCTCCAATCAACGACCAGCAAGCTACAGTGCTGGACAACCTATGCCAAACAACTAGCAAGACAGGAGCACAAACCCACCCTTCAGCAGAGAGGCTGCATAAAATCATAGTAAGTTCACAGACACTCCTAAACACACCCCTGGACATGGTCCTCCCCACCAGACAGACAAGATTCAGCCTCATCCACCAGAACACAAGCACCAGTTCCCTCCAGCAAAAAGCCTACACAACCCACTGAACCAACCTTACCCACTGGGAGCAGACACCAAAAACAACAGGAACTACGAACCTGCAGCCTGTGAAATGGAGATGCCAAACACAGTAACTTAAGCAAAATGAGAAGACAGAGAAATACACAGCAGATGAAGGAGCAAGGTAAAAACCCAACAGATGAAACAAATGAAGAGGAAATAGGCCGTCTATCAGAAAATGAATTCAGAGTAACGATAGTAAAAATGATCTAAAATCTTGGAATTAGAATGGAGAAAATACAAGAAACATGTAATAAGGACCTACAAGAACTAAAGAGCAAACAAAAACTGATGAATAACACAAACAATGAAATTAAAAATTATCTAAAAGGAATCAATAGCAGAATATCTGAGGCAGAAGAACAGATAAGTGACCTGGAAGATAAAATAGTGGAAATAACTACCACAGAGCAGAATAAAGAAAAAAGATTGAAAAGAATTCAGGACAGGGCTTCCCTGCTGGCACAGTGGTTGAGAGTTCGCCTGCCGATGCAGGGGATGCGGGTTCATGCCCCAGTCCGGGAGGATCCCACATGCTGCAGAGCGGCTGGACCCATGAGCCGTGGCTGCTGAGCCTGTGTGTCTGGAGCCTGTGCTCCACAACAGGAGAGGCCACAACAGTGAGAGGCCCGCGTACTACAAAAAAAAAAAAATAAAAATAAAAAAGTAAAAGAATTGAGGACAATCTCAGAGACCTCTGGGACAATATTAAACACACCAACATTCGAATTATAGGGGTTCCAGAAGAAGAAGAGAAAAAAAAAGGTACTGAGAAAATATTTGAAGAGATTATAGTTGAAAACTTCCCTAATATGGGTAAGGAAATAGGCAATCAAGTGCAGGAAGCGCAGAGAGTCCCATACAGGATAAATTCAAGGAGAAACACACCAAGACACATATTAAACAAATTATCAAAAATTAAATATAAAGAAAAAATATTAAAAGCAACAAGGAAAAAGCAACAATTAACATACAAGGGAATCCCCATAAGGTTAACAATTAACCTTTTAGCAGAAACTCTGCAAGCCAGAAGGGAGTGGCAGGACATATTTAAAGTGATGAAAGGGAAAAACCTACAACCAAGATTACTTTACCCAGCAAGGATATCATTCAGATTTGATGGAGAAATTAAAACCTTTACAGATAAGTAAAAGCTAAGACAATTCAGCACCACAAAAACAGCTTTACAACAAATGCTGAAGGAACTTCTCCAGGCAGGAAAGACAAGAGAAGGAAAAGGCTTACAATAACAAACACAAAACAAGAAAATGGTAATAGGAAACATACATATTGATAATTACCTTAAATGTAAATGGATTAAATGCTCCAACCAAAAGACATAAACTGGCTGAATGGATACAGAAACAAGACCCATACCTATGCTGTCTACAAGAGACCCACTTCAGACCTAGGGACAAATATAGACTGAAAGTGAGGAGATGGAAAAAATATTCCATGCAAATAGAAATCAAAAGAAAACTGGAGCAGCAATTCTCATATTAGACAAAATAGACTTTAAAATAAAGACTATTACAAGAGACAAAGAAGGACACTACATATCGAAAGAGATCAATCCAAGAAGAAGTTATAACAGTTGTAAATATTTATGTACCCAACATAGGAGCACCTCAATACATAAGGCAAATGCTAACAGCCATAAAAGGGGAAATCAACAGTAACACAATCATATTAGGAGACTTTAACACCCCACTTACACCAATGGACAGATCATCCAAAATGAAAATAAATAAGGAAACACAAGCTTTAAGTGATACATTAAAGAATATGGACTTAATTGATATTTATAGGGCATTCCATACAAAAACGACAGATTACACTTTCTTCTCACGTTCTCATAGAACATTCTCCAGGATAGAGCATATCTTGGGTCACAAATCAAGCCTTGGTAAGTTTAAGAAAATTTAAATCATATCAAGTATCTTTTCCAACCACAATGCTATGAGACTAGATATCAATTACAGGAAAAAAATCTGTAAAAATACAAACACACGGAGACTACACAATACACTAGCAAATAACCAAGAGATCACTGAAGAAAACAAAGAGGAAATCAAAAAATACCTAGAAACCAATGACAATGAAAACACAATGACCCAAAACCTATGGGATGCAGCAAAAGCAGTTCTAATAGGGAAGTTTATAGCAATCCAATCCTACAATAGGGAAGTATATAGCAATACAATCCTACCTTAAGAAACAAGAAACATCTCAAATAAACAACCTAACCTTACATGTAAGGAATTAAAGAAAGAACAACAACAACAAAAAAAAAAAAACAGAAAAAAACCAAAGTTAGCAGAAGGAAAGAAATCAGGAAGATCAGATCAGAAATAAATGAAAAAGAAATGAAGGAAACAATAGCAAAGATCAATAAAGCTAATAGCTGGTTCTTTGAGAAGATAAACAAAATTGATAAACCATTAGCCAGACTCATCAAGAAAAAAAGGGAGAAGACTCAAATCAACAGAATTAAAAATGAAAAAGTAGAAGTAACAACTGACACTCCAGAAATACAAAGGATCATGAGAGATTACTACAAGCAACTATATGCCAATAAAATGGACAACCTGGAAGAAATGGACAAATTTTTAGAAAAGCACAGCCCTCCAAGACTGAACCAGGATGAAATAGAAAATATAAACAGACCAATCAAAAGCACTGAAATTGAAACTGTGATTAAAAATCTTCTAACAAACCAGAGCCCAGAGCCAGATGGCTTCACAGGTGAATTCTATCAAACATTTAGAGAAGAGCTAACACCTATCTTTCTCAAACTCTTCCAAAAAACTGCAGCAGGTGGAACACTCCCAAACTCATTCTACAAGGTCATCATCACCTTAATACCAAAACCAGACAAAGATGTCACAAAACAAGAAAACAACAGGCCAATACCACTGATGAACATAGATGCAATAATCCTCAACAAAATACTAGCAAACAGAATCCAACAGCACATTAAAAGGATTATACACCATGATCAAGTGGGGTTTATCCCAGGAATGCAAGGATTCTTCAAAATACTCAAATCAATCTATGTGATAAACTGTAGTAACGAATTGAAGGAGAAAACCCATATGATCATCTCAATAGATGCAGAAGAAGATTTTGAAAAAATTCAAAACTGATTTATGATAAAAACCCTCCAGAAAGTAGACATAGAGGGAACTTATCTCAACCTAATAAAGACCTTATATGACAAACCCACGGCCAACTTCATTCTCAATGTTGAAAAACAAACCATTTCCTCTAAGATCAGGAAGAAGACAAGGTTGCCCACTCTCACCACTATTATTCAACATAGTTTTGGAAGTCCTAGCCATGGCAATCAGAGAAGAAAAAGAAATAAAAGGAATACAAATTGGAAAAGAAGAAATAAAGCTGTCACTGTTTGCAGATGACATGATACTATACATAGAGAATCCTAAAGATCCCACCAGAAAACTACTCAAGCTAATCAATGAATTTGGTAAAGTTGCCGAATATCAAAATTGACACACAGAAATCTCTTGCATTCCTATATACTAATGATGAAAAATCTGAAAGAGAAATTAAGGAAACACTCCCATTTACCACTGCAATAAAAATAATAAAATATCTAGGAATAAACCTACCAAGGGAGACAAAAAACCTGTATACAGAAAACTATAAGACACTGATGAAAGAAATTAAAGATGATACAAACAGATGGGGAGATATACCATGTTCTTGGATTGGAAGAATCAACATTGTGAAAATGACTATGCTACCCAAAGCAATCTACAGAGTCAATGCAATCCCTATTAAACTACCAGTGACATTTTTCATAGAACTAGAACAAAAAATTTCACAATTTGTATGGAAACACAAAAGACCCCAAATAGCCAAAGCAATCTTGAGAAAAAAGAATGGAGCTGGAGGAATCAGGCTCCCTGACTTCAGACTATACTACAAAGCTACAGTAATCAAGACAGTATGGTACTGACACAAAAACAGGAATATAGATCAATGGAACAGGATAGAAGACTTAGAGATAAACTCACACATATATGGTCAGCTTACCTTTGATAAAGGAGGCAAGAATAAACAATGGAAAAAAGACAGCTTCTTCAATAAGTGGTGCTGAGAAAACTGGACAGCTACATGTAAAAGAATGAAATTAGAACACTCCCTAACACCATACACAAAAATAAATTCAAAATGGATTAAAAACCTAAATGTAAGACCAGATACTATAAACTCTTAGAGGAAATCATACGCAGAACACTCCATGACATAAATCACAGCAAGATCATTTTTGACCCACCTCCTAGTGGAAATAAAAACAAAATTAAAAAATGGGACCTAATGAAACTTAAAAATCTTTTGAATAGCAGAGGAAACCATAAACAAGATGAAAAGAGAACCTCAGAGTGGGAGAAAATATTTGCAAATGAAGCAACTGACAAAGGATTAATCTCCAAAATATACAAGCAGCTTTTGGAAATATACAATATCCAAAATATACAAGCAGATTTTCAGTATCATAAAAGCAAACAACCCAATCCAAAAATGGGCAGAATATCTAAATAGACATTTCTCCAAAGAAGACATACAGATTGCCAACAAACACATGAAAGGATGCTCAACATCACTAATCATTAGAGAAATGCAAATCAAAACTACAGGTGAGGTATCACTTCACACCAGTCAGAATGACTATCATCAAAAAATCTACAAACAATAAATGCTGGAGAGAGTGTGGAGAAAAGGGAACCCTTTTGCACTGTTGGTGGGAATGTAAATTGATACAGCCACTATGGACAACAGTATGGAGGTTCCTCAAAAAACTAAAAATAGAACTACCATACAATCCAGGAATGACACTACTGGGCATATACCCTGTGAAAACCATAATTCAAAAAGAGTCATGTACCACAATGTTCATTGCAGCTCTATTTACAATAACCAGGACATAGAAGCAACCTAAGTGTCCATCAACAGATGAATGGATAAAGAAGATGTGGCACATATATACAATGGAATATTACTCAACCGACAAAAGAAATGAAACTGAGTTATGTGTAGTGAGGTGGATGGACCTAGAGACTGTCATACAGAATGAAGTAAGTCAGAAAGAGAAAAACACATGCTGTATGTTAACATATATATATGGAATCTAAAAATAAAAAATGGTTTTGAAGAACCTATGGGCAGGACAGGAACAAAGGCACAGATATAGAGAATGGTCTTGAGGACACGGGGAGGGGGAAGGGTAAGCTGGGACGAAGTGAGAGAGTGGCATTGACATATATACACTACCAAATGTCAAATAGATAGCTAGTGGGAAGCAGCTGCATAGCACAGGGAGATCATCTCAGTGCTTTGTGTCCACCTAGAGGGGTGGGATAGGGAGGGTGGGAGGGAGACGCTAGAGGGCGGAGATATGGAGATATATGTATATGTATAGCTGATTCACTTTGCTATACAGCAGAAACTCATCATTGTAAAGCAATTATACTCCATTAAAGATGCTTAAAAAAAAACAACTTAAAACTTATCCACTTACAAATAACCATTTTATTATTCTCATGGATTGTTTGGCTTGTAAATCACCAGCAAAGTGGGCATGTCTTGTGTCGCCTCCACAAGGTCTGAAGCCTCAGCTGGGAAGACTCAAAGTCTGGGGTCTGGAATCATCTAAAGGCCCATTTACTTCCACATCTAGTTCCTGGGCTGGGAAGGCTCAGTGAGCAGAGCTTCCACTTGGATCAACTACTTGTTGCTTCCCCATGTGGCCCCACTTCCTCACATCAGCAGCCTCCCAGTAGTGGGACTTCTTTCCTGGCAGAGCTTCAAGCACCAGTACTCCTACAAACAAAGAGAAAGCTGTGTGGCCTTTTAGGACCCAGCCTTAGAACTCATGTGGCATCACTCCAGCCAGACTATATTGGTCAAAGCAGTCAAAAGCCCACCAGATTCAAGGTTTTGCCTTTTTTTTTTTTTTTTTTTTTTTGCAGTACGTGGGACTCTGGCCTCTCCCGTTGTGGAGCACAGGCTCCAGACATGCAGGCTCAGCAGCCATGGCTCACGGGCCTAGCCGCTCCGCGGCATGTGGGATCTTCGCGGACCGGGGCACAAACCAGCGTCCCCTGCATCGGCAGGTGGACTCTCAACCACTGCGCCATCAGGGAAGCCCCAAGGTTTTGCCTTTTGATGGGGTAGTGACAAGGTTATGCTCTAGAAGTGCATGTGGCCAGGAACTAGTGTTGCAATCATCTTTGAAAAATATAGCCTGCTGCTGCAGTAGCCAATTCAAAACTTTATTTTAAAAATGAGTTAAACACTGTGTATACAACACTGTGTAAAACACGTCTGTACATAGCAGGAGCCACTGGTTCTAGATCTCTGCTTTAGGGTGTAAGAATTCAGAGATGATTAAGATTTGGCTTCTCTGTTTCAGGAACACAATCTAGTATTGTGGATTTTCAGAATTTCTATGAATTACATATTCACGTTTTTTGTACCCTTGTTGGAGTCAGAGCAGAGTTGGGGGTGGTTGTGCCAAGACTAAACGGCACTGTGTGTCAGATACCCCCATTCCCAGCCCCAGGAGTTTTACTCTATATTCTGAGGAGGAATATTTGCATTTTTAAAAATGCTTTTGAGGTTCAGGACCATGATCTTCCTCTTGCCCCCCATTGAGAAGCGCTATTCAAAACAGACTTTCACGTTACAATGGGTACTTATGAATTCAGAGATCATTCCTACAAAATGTCACCAAAGTTCATTGGCTTGTAAACATGTAGCTGTAGACCCAGAATAACCCATTCCTCACCTCCCTCTATTTCTCATTCTATATGTTTGGAAATTGACATGAGGATTCAAAAAAAACTTAAAAAGCATCCAGTAGCCCAAATAAGGACATATGCTTTATAGTTTTATTATTGTTCTCTAGTCCCATTCATAGAAATAATAACTTTGGAAAAATTCTAGAGGACTTTCTTCTCATCTCTTTCTCCCAGCCTCCATGTATATGGAAGGATGGAGCTAAAAACATCTGTCCCTCTTCTTACTTAATAAGGGAACTTTTGCTCTGATAAATACTGCTTCCTGTTGTTATTTTATTTACAGCCTATTCACCGACTCATGTAATATGCCTTTGTGAGGTCTGGTCATTCCGTACGGTGATTCAGAAGGTTATGCCTGAAATATACCAGGAATTCTGTGCCCTTCACCATGATCCTGTATTCCAGGGTGTGGTATGTTGGGGAGGTTCGGGTTTATTGTCCAAACGTTAATTGTGTAAATAAGGTGGCAGCCCCAGCAGCCCAATCCTGGGCCCCTCAGCACTGGCATGTGTCCAGGGAGGTGTGTGATCATAGCCTCTGTCTGAGCTCACCTTTGCAGGTAATGCGACAGGTATGTGGCATTAAAGAGCAGAAAGGCCAGCGAGGGTTGGTAATTGTTTAACTCTTCCAGTGGCACACCTCTGAGTACATGAACCACACCTGCAGACCTGGCAGGACGTGCTGTGCATGACTGGACAGAGGTGCTGGGTACACTCGGAGCCAAGGAATGGCTTTAGGCGGGAGCCCAGGGCTGACAGGGAGCCCAGCCCCTGACCTGCTTGAAAGCTCACGACTCAAGATGCCCATGCTTGAGGGAGGCAGCTGCTCATTAGCTAGGTGAAATTAATCAGTTGTGTCACTTTTCAGCACCTCCATTCCCTCTTCTGTAGAGTCAGGGAATTGAGCATATGATCCATACGATATCTTTCAGCTCTGACATGTCCTAGCACAGTGATTCTCAAACTAGAGGACCCATCAGAATCCCTTGGTAAGCTTGATAAAACACAAATTGCTGGGACCCACCCTCAGAGTTACTGATTCAGAAAGTCTGGAGTAGAGACCAAGAGTTTGCATTTCTAACACATTTCCAGAGGTGGCTAAGCTGCTGGTTTGGGGACCACACTTGTAGAACCACTGTTCTTGTCTATGATATCAGCTGTGCTTTGGGGGTTTTCCTGGGCCACCTTACAAAGCTTCAATGGGGTGTGATGAGGACTCCTTTGCTCAAGGAATGAATGAAGTTTTATTTCCCAAATTTCCCCAACCCTTTGCTGTTGCTTCTCCCACCAGATTGACCATCTTTGGAACAGCAGAGTTTGAAATGAGAAAATAAAATGAGACATAGTTCATTTAGTCAGGCCAAGGAGCTGTATTTTACTGAGCTGTATGTATTACGGCTTGCCTAGTACTGTTTCTTAAGCACAAGAAGTACTTGAAAAGTATTTGTTGAATAACAAATAGGCTTAGTGGAAGGGAAGATATTAAAAATAGTGTTCAAAAGAAGTTTATCTGCAGATTACAATCATCAGTGTCAAGGGGTCCCTTATACAAATCATGAAGGGACCGGAGCGGCAATGTAACAGTGTGAATCTGTTGTATGTAAGGCAACAGGGAATGGTGAGGTCTGTGGTGATGAGAAGAGGGCAAGTGTCTTAAAGAACTTTAAAAGCTTTCAACTTTTATTGGCCAAATTGGAGCTCTTGAGTTACCAGGTTGCAGTCTCTAACTGTGCCTTTTCAATGCTCCCACACCATAGAGACAAGAAAGAGGAGGAAGAGTTATTGAACATTTACTGAGCTTATTATTCAACTTGTATTGCCTTAATTTATATTGTTTATAGTCTAATTTGAAAAACTTTCAGCATGAACCATGTGACATATTCTTGGGAGTTAATTTTTGACTATACTCTAGGAGCTTATGGTATGTTCTTTTTTAAATATCTCCCAATGATTCCCACCTTCTGGTATTCCTGCTTCATGTGAAACC
Organism: Neophocaena asiaeorientalis asiaeorientalis; assembly: GCF_003031525.2. Taxonomy (NCBI): domain Eukaryota; kingdom Metazoa; phylum Chordata; class Mammalia; order Artiodactyla; family Phocoenidae; genus Neophocaena; species Neophocaena asiaeorientalis. Next base: position 2,921,150 of record NW_020175089.1, on the reverse strand, counting down.
CTACCTTTCAGTGTGGGCTGAACCAAGTGACTTGCTTCCAACAAATGGAATATGGGAAAGTGATGGGAGTAACTTCTGAGATTAGTTTATAAAACACTGTGACCTCCAGCTTGCTTTCACTCTCTCTCTTCCTGGCACTCTCTCTCTTTCACTGGCATTTTGTCCATGCTGGCTATGCTGAGGAAGCGGGAGAGATCCACATGGCAAGGAACTGTGGGCAGCCTGTCTGTAACTGCTGGCAGGAATTGAGGCCACACCCTCTAGATTGAGCTTGGAAGTGGATCCTTCCCCAGTCAAGCTTTCCAATGAGACCATGAATAAGACCAATACCTTGATCACAGCCTTTTAAGAGACCCTGAGACAAAGGAATATCAGCTGAGTGTTACCAAGATTCCTGAACCACAAAACTGAGTTAATAAATGCATTTGGTTTTAAGCTGCTAACTTTTGGGGTAATTTTTTATGCAACATGAGATAATGAACACAAAGCTATTTGTTAACATTGGGTGTTTTTAGGGTAGTCAGAATTTGGAAAACTCAAATCATAAGACCACACTAAGTGGTGTCCAGGTGCTGACTTGAACAAGCTCATAAGAGCTGGTTGTATACATCCCTTTCTAACTCCACATTCAGGGGTGTCATGTTAATAACTTGAAATCAGTGTGGTGACAGTATTTATTCAATGGCCATCAGCAAACACTCCCATTTTGAATTCCAGTTTGCTAGCACACTGCTATACTTCAAAAGCCCTCCTATGAGCTCTTAAGCTCTCTTTGTTTTTGGTGAACATCAGAAGCCTGGTAAATTAGCATAATGGGTATCAGAAGTAGTGTCCCATTAGTGGGTTTGGGGTTGTTCAAGCCATGTGGGTTGTGGGGAGATGCTCTGCAGAAGTACCATCTTGCATGAAGGGGATGGATGAGTCCAAGAATCTGCAAACATTTGACTAACATCTTCAGCTTAGGAATATGAAATGGTCCTCACTCAGCTGTCTATAGAAGGATTTTTTTTTAATCTAACTTGGCCTGAATTCTGCCACTGGAATATTTTCTCCTCTGTTTCAAGTGAACCTTCCACCCAAGGCTCTGTATAAACATCTAGCAGAGTGAAGAACTAAGTCAAGAATTCCTAACACTTGGTACTTGCTTGCAAATAGATATTTGCACTGGGGTCAAATTTGTCTCTGAGAATTGCTTTTATTGTTGTATAATAACTGGTGGGGAGCTTTAGGGGGAGGTGGCCTTATTTATTTCTAATTACTGATAGCTACCTATATTAATAAAGAAGGAGTTGGTAATTGTGAGAGATAGAATTGACTTAGGTCAGTTGGAAATATCAATCATCAGTGATGCTCTACACTAGCCAAACCGACACCCTCATTTTCCATGTCTTTGATCTATCCAGGTTGTGCCTGCGCTTCCAGCCCTGTTTCTAGCCAAGGTGCTTGGGTCACAGCAACATAGGCTGCTCCAAGGTCTCTGCTCCCCCAGCTGAAGTGACAGCTGACTCTGCAGAGTGCGTGCCTGTGATTTTGAGTCTGCTCCTTTAGATCCTTTTGAAGCATGTTAATAACTGAGCGTATCCTAAGCAACTTGTGGCAAGGGCTTCTGATGACATCTATGGTCTGACGAGCTTGAAACCTTCCCTGATGATTGAACTTCCACTCAGAGGCTGGCTTTCAAACTTCCACTTCCTCTTTTGAAAGACCATGGCAGACTAAGTAATCCCAACTGGATCCATTACATACTGCTACTTGGCTCCTTTTTTTCCTTCTCTTTTCTTTCGCTCACTCTTTTCTTAAACCTATGAGTCAGCATAGAAAAATTCAAGCCCTGATTTGGTCTTGAGCACTATTGGAAATAAAGTGACCAATTACATCTCCCTGGTTGAACTGAACATTTGGAAGTTTGGTTAGTGAGGGATGTTGAAAGACAGACAACACAGGGTGTCACTATATTATTGAACAGATTTTGAGCCCTATTCCCTATAGAGTATTGTATTCGGGAGATCTGCTTACTCAGGATTCTTTGTTGTGGTTTGTGCATATCTGGGGAAGATAAATCTCTCTTGCCTGTTGATTCAAAGTGGTTAGTTTGCACACTCTTTCCAAAGAGCTTCCAGCTTTGACTCCTTTCCTTGCATTGATCAATGAGTGGACTGTGAAACCTCTTGCAGCTCTCTGTCCCTCTGCCCCCAGTCACCCTTTTTGTTGACATTCCAAACTGTTAAGCTCACAAATGTACTGGGAAGACAGTAGCTTGAGGACACTTATTCCCTAAGAGAGAATCCTTGACTTTCACGGTATGTGACTTTGTTATTTTCCCATCCTTGTAAGGGCTTGACATTGTTTCAGAAAATAGTGTTGAATTGGAGAATGTCGATTCCAGTTGCTCTCTCACTGACCCATGCCATCCAATGTCTTCATTCTCTTCAAAACCTTTTTTGGAATGAGGCAGAATATAAAAAATAAATAAAATTGCCTCCAGTGTAAAAGGAGGAGTAATTTGAGAATTTCTTCCCCCTCCAACACTTGAAGGAAGATAAAGACTGACAAGAGTAAAGCTTCTATATTCTCAATATAAACAAGGCCACCAAATAAACAAGGACCATTGTGTAAGATATGGTAAATTATGAGGGGTCAGTATTTGATGACTTATGATTGGGTCAGGGCACAAATAAGTATTCCTCTCCCCCCCACCACCACATTTTTTTCTAATTGTGTGCAGCACAGAAATTCTAGAGCACTAAGTCTTTATTCCAACTGCCATTTGAGATTCTATAGCAGTTGGATGTGTCACCAATGATCCAACCCATATGACCACAAGGGATGCTGAGATCTGCTAAGGAGAGCTAGGATCAAACCAAGAATTATGTGGATGTGAGTAGAAGGGCAGTGACGTATGAAAGATAGTTTGGGTCAGAAAATACATCTACTCCCCACAGAATTTTCTGGAAGGTGGCACTTTGTAACCAGTTGGGATCCAGGTTGTAAAACCTTTTTGTTACAAAGAACAGAACCATGTCTGTGTCAAGTAATGGAGGTCATGGTAAGTTACCATGGCAACAAGGCTGGCATAAGCTAGTGCCTCCTTTTGACTAGGACAGTAGTTTTCAATTGGGGAAGATTTTGCCTAGTGGGGGACCCTTGGCAATGTTGTCTGGAGATACTTTTGATTGTCACAACTAGGGATGTTGCTGCTGGTATCTTGCGTGTAGAGGCCAGCGAAGCTGCTAAACATCCTACAATGCACAGGACAGCTTCTAACAATGAGGAATTATCCAGCCCCAAATGTCAATAGTACTGAGGTTGAGAAACTCTGAACTAAGGAAAGAAGTGTCCTCTCCCTTCTATACCACCCTGTACCAGTGCTCTGGAGGACACTGCATATCAAAGATTAAAAAGCAAAGACCATTATGGGAACATATGTATATGTATAACTGATTCACTTTGTTATAAAGCAGAAATTAACACACCATTGTAAAGCAATTATACTCCAATAAAGATGTTTAAAAAAACAAGCAAAGACAATGAATGTTGTTTTGGGTTTTGTTTTTTCCACATTCATAAGAAAGTCCTTTGCCTGATTGAACAAAAAGGGGTTAACAGACAAGGAAGCTAACAAGACAGCCAACAGTGCTGTTGACTATAACACCACTGTGTAGGTTCAGAGGACAGACACTGGATTTTAATGGAAATTCACCTGGAAACAATCATGCAAAGGCAGCATTATTAAGCACTATAACTGATAGACAAGGACAAGACTCCCTCATCCCTAAAGATCTGAAGTCGCGTAGAGACCCACCTGCCTGGGACTGTTAGGGGATGCCCACCAGGGTGAGCAAGCAGGAAAGGAGGTCCTGGAGAGATGTCCTCCACTCTGCTGGTGATGTCAGCTCTTGATTCTGTTTCACAAGGTTTTAGAAATGACTCAGTAACACACTCTACAGAAAACTAGTGATGCACCATTTTAAAACTCCTCAAAAAACAATACTGCTCATGACATTATTGCTTACTATAGTATCGTGACCACAATTTTTTAATGCTTATGTGTACCCTGTCCCTTGCAGATTCATCAGCCACTTTTTCTGCCCTGCTCTGCAGCCCTGGGGCTGACCCTTACTGACAAAATCAAGGGAATTCCCTTTTTCTCTAGCTTCTACCTGGCTCAGCTAATGGTGGTGCTGGCAGAACAGTGGTAAGAGGAGAAAGAAATCAGGATATGTATTCCCCTGGCCCCACCCAGCCTTGGCACCTCTTTCCTGGCAGTGGCTCTGAGCCTCCATGATTATGGGTCCTTCATGGTTCCAGTTCTCCCTGGGCTTTACTAACCCTGCTTTCCTTCCTTTGCCCTTCAGGTTAAGGGGTAGTAACGGCTTTTGGCTATTGCTAGTCTGAGTTGCTCGAAATCTTTTGTGGCTTCCATTAAAACTACCCACAACTCATAGAGCAACGGGAAACCTCATTGTTGGTGGGAATACAAATAGTACTTTGAAAGACAGGTAGTTTCTCACAGAGGTCAACATAATCTTACTGTATAATTCACCAATCATGCTCCTAGATGCTTACTCAAATGAGTTGAAAACTAATGGTCACACAAAAACATGCACATGAATGTTTATAGCAGTTTTATTCATAATTGCCAAAAAATGGAAGCAACCAAGATGTCCTTTATAAGTGAGTGCATAAACAAACTGCGGTACATCTAGACAATGAAGTATTATTCAGTGATTAAAAAAAAGAGCTATCAAGTCATAGAAAGAGATGGAGGAAACTTAACTACATATTAGCTAGGTGAAAGAAGCCAATCCGAAAATGTTACATACTCTATGATTCTGATTATGTGACATTCTGGAAAAGGCAAAACTATATAGACAGGAAAAAAATCAGTGTTTGTTAGAGGTGCAGAGTAGAGAGGGAAGAATGAACAGGTGGAGCACAGGAGTTTTTAGAGCACTGAAATGTTCTGTAGGCTACTGCAATGGTAGATACATGTCATTATGCAGTTGTGAAAATCCATAGAACGTTCAACACAAAGGTGATCCCTAATGTTAACTTTGGACTTTAGCTAATAATGATGCATCAATACTGGTTCATCAGTTATAACAGATGGACCATACTAATGCAAGATGTTAATAATAGGGAAAGCTGTGCCTGGTAGGGGAGGTACACGGGAATTCTCTATACTTTCAGTTCAATTTTTCTGTAAGCCTAAGACTGCTCTAAAAAGTGAAGTCTAGGGCTTCCCTGGTGGCGCAGTGGTTGAGAGTCCGCCTGCTGATGCAGGGGATACCGGTTCGTGCCCCGGTCCGGGAGGATTCCGCATGCCGCGGAGCGGCTGGGCCCGTGAGCCATGGCCGCTGGGCCTGCGCGTCCGGAGCCTGTGCTCCGCAATGGGAGAGGCCACAGCAGTGAGAGGCCCGCATACCGCAAAAAAAAAAAAAAAAAAAAAAAAATTGTAAAAAGTGAAGTCTATTAATTAAAAGTATATTAATAGACATGTATATATACATACACATATGTATATATATAATAGAGTGAATATATATAAAGTGATATTTACAGAGATATATGCATATGTATACACATGTAAATAAAGTAAAAAAAACAAAAAAACCTTACTCATCTCTGTGCATAGCCCCATATTAATTTTTTTTCAGTTAAATGCTTTCCAGAGAAATTCTGTTTCCTACCCAGTCCCTGACTATTGTCACTTGCATCAAAAAGGCATTGTGAAAATAAAGAAAACAGATAAAATTATGACATTATCAAAACATTTTTGTTCATAACATGCATGTTAGAATCCAAAATATTGATGGCTCTTCATTTTACCAATGAAGAAATTTTAACAGGTATATAAAATTTTAACAGGTATATGACTCTGTTTCCTTGACAATATCTGGGCTTTAGAAAACAAAGAGTGACCTATTTTCCTGCATGAAATTATTAACGGAACTCTCTTTTGCTCTCAGAAGTGCCCTGGTTTGGACAATACATTATATTATTGTTGCACCTCTAAGCCTTTCCTTGGGAGAGAAGAGAAGTTGCAAAGTACCATGAATGGAGTCAAGTCATATTTACCTCAGTTTGTCTGTTTGGACAATGTCTGGGGCAGATAGACTAGACTGAGAACAAAGTTGTGTCTGCAAGGACCCAATGTTCCCCAAACAAATGGCTTTATCAGATGAAACTATAACCTAGATCTTCAAATGATTGAATGTAATTGCTGTGATAAAAAAAAATTAGCTTAAATAGAATAAGGATTTGCTAAAGCTGAACCTCAGGCCATGTGAGATCCTCAAGAACTTGGACCACAGAAGCATGAAGCAGGAGCTGTTGGAGGCCAGCTGTGTGCTGCCCTCCCTGTGCATGAGGCCCAGAGCACAGAGGTCTGCCTTCCTTGCCTACATAGCTGCAAGGCGGCCCCAGAGCCAATTTTCTGACTTCCAGGACGGGGACCGTTCAATTACCCTTTATTTTTATTCACTCATTTAACAAATGCTCTAGCTAGACACTGTATTGAAAATATAGAGGTGAATAAAGCAAGAAAATAATTCTATTCTAGGGGGAAGAGACAACCAATAAACAAGTCATCAGATCAGTGAAATATTCATATGATGATAAATGCTATGAAAGGTGCAGACAGAAAATTTCCTGGACAGGAGAAAGGGAGGGTTTCTCTCAAGAGATGATGGATCAGCTAATTCTGAAGAGGACAGGGAGATAGATAGGCATGTGAAAACTTGGAGGTTCAGCCCACAGCCACACTTGAATGAGTGAAACTACTGAATAAGCGGTGTCTCAAGAGGAAATATGATTGTTTGGATGATTTTTTTCATAAGGGAAAAGGAACTCAGCCTTCTAAGTAGTATTTGTGGATACCCCAAGCTCTAGAAAAGAACTGCTGTCTTGTTAGCAGTTATTTGTTACTGATTGGTAATTTTCACCATCATAATGCATCTCGAAAATTAAGCTAAATCATGTTGCCTCAACTCCCCCTCTCAAAAGAGCACACTGGGCAACTGCAGGGAATGGAGAAATGAAAGAAACAGTGGGAAAACCCAAAATCCTCATGGGCGACCAGACAGGCAGGAAAGCCTAAAGACTCCTGTGTCTCTGCAATAGGTATTTAATTAAAATGAGTCATTGTCAAATAAGTTTGGAAAACTTTGGTTTAGAGAAAGTAAAATCATTTTCTATGCTTCCCATCTTCTTAGAAATTTTACCATGTGTATGTTCATTCTCTAAGAGGGAGACATCTTAGGACATTTTCCCCATCTTTTTTGCCCATGGAACTCTTTCTTCATGCAATCCTTGGGCAGCTCATGGAACCATTTAGGAAATTCCATTTAGCCAATTTGTCCTAAGACAGCTTACAGTAGACCCACAGAGTGGGACTTTTCATGGATTTATGAGGGGATGGAAAAATGCTTCTCTTCCAGTCTGAAGCTGTGAAAGGAGTGTAATGTCTGCTTTTCAACTCTGGTTGGCAGAATGTTGTACCCTATGGCACCTGAATGAAATAGCTGAGTTAGGTGTGTTCAATAAGCATGTTGTTTCTGGTATGCCAGAATTCAAAACCAGAGCCCATTAGCATGAGCACTTCAAGGGGTTGCCACCAATGGAAGCTTTCAGGGGAAAGCCTGGTTCATCCACAAGTGACTCAGGATGTGATCGACAGTAGGAAGCCAAGCTGGTGAGTAAGGAACCTGCATACGCTGCTGACTGAGCTCAGCTTCACGCTGCCTCATTTGATCAAGTTAATTTCCTGAGCGTGGTAAGAGGAGGCAAAGGAGAACGTCCTCCAAGACCACAGAAACACACATAAGGACTGCAGGTTAGAAATCTAGACCGACCACAGGATGCCAAGATTCCATTTAGAGAAAAGGGAAATACATCTGTTGAAATTAATGAGAAACACAGATATTCCATGGGAGTTCGGAACCTGGAAATCAGTGAGGCCAAGGCAAGATCTAGAGGGACATGACAGAGGGCAAATTTCAGAGGAATTCGCAACGTGATATTTGAGTGGAAAGGTGCTTGGTTTGCTTTCAACAGCGGGAGGAAAATCTCCATTCCACACCTACAAAAAAAACATTTTCGCTCTTGGGATCCTGGTGAGGCCTCATGTTTGAATTTGGTGTCTTGCTACCATAGGGGAGTAGGTGGCCCTACTAAAATTTCAACAAGAGACAGAGGAATTCCCTTGGGCCTAGGTACACTGATTAAAGAAATCAAATCCTTTGGCCTTCTAGGCATCTTAACTTCCAATGATTGCCTTAGGACACGTTTAGAAGACTATGAAAACCCTGGAAGATTTCAAGGGAAACATTCCTGCCACAAGTATATGAAGACTGAAACATCCAAGGAAGGAAGGAGATTTGCTCTTGCAAGAGTGTGGAATTTCATAGACCAGAGGATACATTCCATCCTCAAGATACATTAAGATTTGTCTGAGGCCTCTCGTGGACTGCTGGGACACATCCCACCTCTGGAAGCTTCACATTAGCTTCAGGACTAGAGTGTTTGCTGATCTTTCAAAAACCATGAATCCTTCCTGATGCTGGCAAGGAAGCTTGGAAAAAATGAGATACCGTATGTTATTTAGTAGTGAATGATTGTTAAGTGGTGTTTTCCTTCTTTCAGTTGAATAAGAAAAAAATGTGTTTAAAGAATGGACTGTATTAAACAAAAGTATTCACACTTAGGCAAAAGTTTCCTATTTGGGCAAATCTTCACTGCAATCAGTATATTAATGAGACCTGTAAAATTTCTAACATAAATTAGAAAACCTCCCCAAACAATGAAATAATAAGATGGCTCACTTTTGTCCTTTCTGGGTTAGCTCTAAATGACTTATTTTCAACATCTTAGTTTCATATTGCTCAGTTATCTCTCTTCTAATTTCCTACACCCTACTTTCTTGCTTTTTTTCCTTCTTTCTCCTCCTCCTTGTCCTCTTTTTCCTCCTTCTTCTTCTTTTCTTTATACAGTCATCCCTCAGTGTACTCAGGGATCGGTTCCAGTACCCTGTGCTATGGATGCTCCAGTGACACAGTCAGTCCTCCACTTCCGTGGTTCTGTATACACGATTTCGTACCTGCCGTTTCATATCCGCAGTACAGAGGGCCAACTGTACTTGTCACTCCCTTCTCTTTTCACTTTCTCCTCCCATTCTAGACTATCCTCTTTTTTATTCAGTGTTTTCGCCTTCTAGTTGTTTCCCTTTTTCTTGTCTCCTTGGTTATAAACTACCCTTTATAAGCATGGAATTTCTTCTTCAAAGGGATTTTTTAGCAGTTATCCTCCCATTCTGAATGGATCTTGTGTGTAAGACGAAATTACCTTCTGAGACCAGGTATCTTCTCCATGAATTATTTGGTGCTCAGTCTAAATTTTGAAGGAAAAAAATTGAAGTCTATTAATTGATTTATTTAAAAATTACAGAATGCTATGTAGGTGCTAGGAAGAAACATACAGATTGGTCTCCTTTTCTCTAAGAGCTTGTCAGCTGGCAGAGTTCATTAAACTCAAATGAGAACACAATGAGATATCTTAAGGACAGATACAGATTACAGCTGTGGTAGACCAGAAGTGAGAAAGATTTTTCCCCAAGAGATATCAAGAGATAGGATTTGAAGTATCTTTTAGACAAATGGGACCAGTTTGGAAATTATTGGGCAGGAAGGGAAGGAGAGATGAATGATGTCGGAGAGCATGGCTGGGGCCAGTGGAGAGAACTTCAAGTGTAATAAGAGGTAAAGTGCATAGAAATAACAGCACACACTTTGAAATCACTTAGAACTGAATTTAATCCAGGCTTCTCCACATACTGTCTAAGTTACTTGGTTCAGCTTCAGTTTCTGATTTGAAAATGAGATTAATTAATATCCCCTACATTTCACTGTTGTGAGAACTAACATTTCCAAGTTGTAAAAATTAAATTAGTTGATGAATAAAAAATCCTTTGCATAGTGTCGGATATTTGGTAAAACTTCTAATATGTGATAGCCATTATTAACATTATCACTCACGAAGCTTGCACATTCATTATTGAGAAGAAAGAGTAGGCTTTCAAATCATCTTTAGACAATGTATAGATGTCCTTGGAAGTAAACGAGGTGATACCAGTATACCTAAGCATATATATGTACAGTTGACCCTTGAAAAACATGGGGATTAGGGGCACCGACCCCCAAGCAGTCAAAAATCCGCATATAACTTTATAATCAGCCCTCTGTATCCATGGTTCTGCATTCAAGATTAAACCAACCATGGATCTTGTAGTACTGCAGTATTTATTTTAAAAAATCTGCATATAACTGGACCTGCACAGCTTTAACCTCTGTGGTTCAAGGTTCAGCTGTATAATAAATTGCATTGTTAGTCCCAATTCTCTACTCTTTTCAACATCCATGCTCTTCACCACATATGCAGTGCCCTCCTATTCAGGATGCTCTTGAGATATGCCATAGCCAATGTGATTGGTGTCAGTTATGTCATAAACAGAGTCTTGAAAAGTGTTTGTGTGTTTGGGTTTGCTTGCTCTTTTCCTTCTACCATTTTCATGAGAAGAACATGCCAGGCCAGCCCAGAAGGTCCCAGGAGGAGGATGAGTCACTTGGTACAGACACTTTCCATAACCCAGTGGAGGCCAAAAGAACTACCCAACCAAATACAGTCTAGATCAACCAACACTTCATCAGCATGTAGACATGTTATAATCCACTGAGTTTGAGTGAGACTTTGTTATGTAGCATCATTGTGTCTGTAGATAGTTGATACATATGAAACATATGTATATGTTTATACATATATGCAATATGTATGTACATATGTATATGTATAAGCCTCAAAAACTTTAATTATAATATTTTATTTCCTGCTACAGATAATTACTATACAGTATCATGAACCTTAAAATTTTTTTAAAATATATATTTTCCTGTATGTTTATAGGATCCTTTCTGGTAGGTAGCAAATATTTATACATCAGTGATTTTTTAAGAGGCATTTATTTGCCTTGGGAAGCTGGGATATTATTTGCATAGCCTTCTACTGGGTCTAGGTCATTGTGTTGTATTCAGTATGATTCAGTGACTATAATGATGATGGTGAAACTGTGCAGTAGCAAATTATCACTGCAAAAAATTTTCTGTTGTAAACCTTTAGTTCCTTTCTAAATTCCAATAGAACAGAAATATTGGCATTCAATTCAACAGCGTATCATCTTAATTTCAATTTACTGAGGGAATTCCAGGTGTTGAACCATTACTGTAAGTGTGGCTCCATAATCATCAATATAGTTCCTAGATTTTCTCATCATAGTTCACTCAAAGATACGTAAAAATTGGCAATGTCATGTCATAAATGGTGCAGGAAGTAATAGGGAAAGAAAACATGTGGAGAACAGTTTGAAGCATCAGAGGGAAAGGTGTAAGAGGGGAAAGAAGGGGCTTTGTTAAATTCTGAGCAGTTTTGCAGCAGATCAGATGGGGGCATTGAATGAAGACTTATAAGAAAGTATTTAGCCATTAAATGAATTTGTACATGCAAATCATTCAGAATAGTCCCTGGCATAGGTTAACTGCTCAAAAAATGTTGAAGCATTTTGTTTCAAATATTTGAAACAAAGCAAAATAAAAATTAAATCCCCTAGAAGATACCCTTGAAAATAAGTACTTTCTCCTTGTATTTTAACATTTGAAATAAGCCTTTATTATATTCACATGCCTTTAAGGGCATGAAACTTTGCAGATTAAACACAAATGCACAGTCATTATCTTTTAGCCACATGATCCTTAGACAATGGAAAGTACACAAAGATATTTTCTATTATTTCTCTTTATTCTTCTCCTCCTTCATGTTTAGCATTTTGACAATTACTATTTGTGGGACACTCTGCCATTTCCATGGAAGACAAAAAGGGGTAAAGCTGTTCCCTGCTCTCTTAGAGCTCAGACTCTAATTGAAGTCATGAGATACAGGTGTGTGCTAATCACACAGGCAAGAATGTTACAAAGGACAAATGAGTAACAGAGCAATCACTTCCAAATAAAGAGAAATAAATGGGAGGGGTGCTTCTCATATATTGTACAAAAAACTCTTTTGGAGGCAGAAAGAAACCAGGTCGGGAGTTAGTTACTTGCTTTCTAATTAAGAATATAGTGGATTGAAGCATGGTTCTCAGCCCTCTTTACTAACTCTTTGCTTCCCGCAAGTACATTAATATGATGGCAGCTCAGGGGTATCTCAGATTTTGTGAAGATTACATTCTGTTTTTGTCACTTGGACACCTAGAACCATATTGTGGCCAAATCCAGCCACTGTTTGGATCCTATTGTATTTATTTTCTATCCTCTTGTCTTATATCTGTAGGTTACCTTAAAGCCTTAGTTGCAAGATATGGAATGAATAACTATCTGATGAAGAATATAAGAAAGTCATTTATCTCCCCCACTTCTCAGTTTTCTCAATTATAAGATGAAAGGCTTGGGTTAAGTTAAATTGAGTTTATTTTTTTCTTGATGCTAATGCTTTAAGATTACATGAATGAAGGCAAGATTGTCCAGGAATGAAGGATAGATTAATTCAGTCCATACTTAAATGTAGTAGGCATGGATACTTGATATGTAAGAGCATAAATAACTTGATTTAAAACCATGAGTAAAGTCCATATATTAGTGGGTCTCAATTGTAAACATTTCCTCCAGACTAGAAATTCTCAAAGCAAGACATGTATTTGGTTCTAAGAATGATTGAGCATATAAATGCATAAATAAATAAATGCATACACAATTTAAAGTGCTCTTATGTGGTGTGTGTGTGTATATATATATATATATATATATACATGCATATATATAGTACATCAAATTTATCAAAAATATTTATTGTGGGACATCAAATTAATCAATAATACATTTCAATTAAAGAAGCTTTTATTCAAAAATAACTGGCAGTTTTAAGGTTTTATTGATCATATCTAGCATATAATCTTAGAGAAAAAAAATAATGTGTCTTTATTCCTCACTTAAAAACAAACCAGGGAGATCAGCTCAGTGCTTTGTGACCACCTAGAGGGGTGGGATAGGGAGGGTGGGAGGGAGACACAAGAGGGAGAGGATATGGGGATATATGTATATGTATAGCTGCTTCACTTTGTTATAAAGCAGAAACTAACACACCATTGTAAAGCAATTATACACCAATAAAAATGTTTGAAAATGATTAATGTTTATCCTATTAAAAACTTAATTAAAACTTTTTTAGCGTTAAAAAAAACAAAACATAAAGGATGTTACAGTCTTGTATCCTTATCTATTGTCATTTGAGAGCCAATAGGGGAAGTTTTGCAAAAGAAAGTGTCTGGGTTTTCTTGGTGGTGTTTTTTTGGTAGGGCAGGGTTGGGAGGGATATGAGAGGTGAAGACTGTGGAGAGGAGAAACTTCACTTAATGGTTTAGTAACAACAATAATGATGGCTATTACAAAGAAGTTACTGGGGGCTGCAGGACTACTATGTTTCTGAGCTGTCCTCATAACAACTTTGCTGTACATTCTAGGGAAAGCACATTTCTGGCCCTTTAATTTCAATTACACTAAGCCTGATAATCTGAATATAAGACTAAATCGTTGTGTTTTTTTTTAATATTGGAGTTAAAATGCAGAATTGCTAAAAAAATAGGGAGGCATAAATTAAAGGTCATTGGAAGGGAGAGAATCAAGTAGAGGTTTTACTCCAACATCAGCCTCCAGCTTGATTTTACTTATAAATGATTTGGATAATCACATTCTTAGCACAAAATCAAGTTCACAATGACAACAGTCACAACTGGAATTTCTAAATCAACTAAGGAAACGTACTTCTGAGCAAAGAGTATGGAATTTATTCCTCTAGGCCTTAACTAACTTGGATTATTACAGATAAGAATGTCAAGTGCTACTCTGTTGATAAATATTTTATAACTCCAAATACATCACTTCCTTGAAACAAAAAGGTGATGAAATGTTTGAGACAGGAAAGACTCTATGATTACTTTGAGTAGAAGCCCTGACCTGAGGTTTTGTTAGGTCTGGAAAAAGAATCACCTTTCTGAATAAGAACATTATAGAGAAGAAACAAAGTTTGAACTGCATCAACATTTATGTTGAAAGGGGTTGTGCTTTAGAAACTTTAGTAGATGTTTCCATAGCTTTGGTTCTTAGCAATAAAAGAAAACACTGTTAAGCTGTGTCAATGGGGAGGTGAGCAGTGAAGATATTCTATAACCTTAATCCTCTTCGGTTTTGGAATTTATTGTAATTTTTTTAGGAAAATTGTCTTTTATTTAATCTAATACTTAAATTTGTTTGCAAGCCTCAGTAAGCAGTGAATGGCCAGTTTCCAGAATTATCAAGGGACAAAGGACAGGCAGTATGATATTGCTAAACAGTGTGTTCATAGGTTATAACTCATTAAATATGCTGATTTCAACTACTGAGTACTGGAAACATTCAAGACAGGAAGACATGTATGTGTTTTAAACCAAAATTATACTCGATCCTCATTTTATCTTCAGTGATACCACCATCCTAAGCAATGTTTAAGCAAGGAGTTATTTACTTCCTCTGTATGGCCATAGGTCCATAATACAAAATCCAGGAAATTAAAATTACATCACTATTTTGCAGTGACTCCCATCCCCTGGCAATCCCTCTGAAGTTGACTCTCCTGAACAGTTGGAGATTCTGCTAATACAAGTCATTTGAACCACGTGTGCGGTAAATACCTCCATTTTCCAAACTAACACTTGTTCCCAAGTTGTGACTCTTGTAGCTGTTTCCTGGGGACACTAATGTGGAGAGTTCATGTGAATGTCTCTTCTACTGAGAAATCAGTGAGGCAGCACGGGGTCACGTATTCTGACACTCTTCTAGCTGGATGAAAACAAGCCAGAGCCTGGTCACAGTGGACCACACAGAACCACAGGGAAGGGCAGCTGCTTTACTTGAACAAAGCACCATTTCCCGGAGGCTGAAGGGGGGATTTCATCTAAAATTCCCTTGCTGGCCCCACAGCAAAGGCATTAAAAATCACTAGTGGTGGCTGGCTCCTTTTATTCAATCCCTTTGTTTACTTATGATTAACATTTTACATTCTTTTATTTATTTTGGATTGATTTAAAAAAAATAGAGCCATCAGCTGCAACACTGGAGTCTGACAGGGAAGCAGCAATGGATGTTTTTGATTGCATGCATCTTTGCTCAGGGACACAATCAACACATTCCTAGGAGGTTTTCAGAAGTGTCTGGTGTCATCCAAGATAAAAATGGGTCTCCCTCTTTGGGGACTAAGTGAATTGGAGGCTAGATAGGTGTTATTCACGTGTAGACTTTTTGATGTAAAAGCGAGACCCTGGAGTTTACCTTACACGTCTCTTCAAGCTAGTGGACAGACATCTCTTTTCCTCTGCTGCTCTTCTCCAATCTCATACACCCCCATAGTCTGTATTTTTGGCTATTCTACTTCTCTGCTTTACCTTTCCACAACCATTTCAATGGCTTCCCACTGCAAGTTAGAATAAAATCTCACCTGTCATTGCCCTCCCAAGATTCTATGTGAGCTGGCCCTCACCTATGTCTCCAAACTTATATTCAGTCCCTCCAACTCAATCTTGCCTAGAGACCTTGGACTTGTAGTTTTTTCTTGGAATATTATTTCCCCAATCTTTTAAAACCACAGCTCCTGTGTCATCTCTTTGGAAACACTTTCTCGTCCCCGTCCCTCCTATGTAAACAATCCACAGCAGCACATCACCTGTTCTATTTCCTTTCCAGCATCTATTGCCATCTGTCATTTTCTTATTTTCTATTTATGTACTCATTTACTTATTTGTTGTCTCTCTCAACAAAGCAGACTATAAGAACTCCAAGATGGCAGGAACCTCTGCTATAAATGGCTGTATCCTCAGTGCTTGAAATACTTCCTGACACAAAGTCATCCCTCGGTAAAGATTTTGAATAACGTAGTAGATGAATCATTACTGTCATAATATTAGCACATGGTAGACAGAATGCGTGGCTTCAAATAGCCTCTTTTTACCTCTACTTCTATTAAATGCTCTCCTCTTTGCCTGTCATGTTGTCCCCCTCCCTGTGCTATGCCCACACATTTGTGTCCTTTGTCCAGCTTGCCTTTCAAAACTCCATTTACTGACCATCTCCGTCATCCTTCTTGGCCACCTCAGAAAGGATCGAGGGCTTCCTTGTCTACGGGTTAGAGTCATACTGGGTCATCATGTCTCCTAGAAACAGAAGCAGTTCTATTTCATTTCATGTGCAGGGTGTGCAACACGAGGCTTACATCCTTGAGAGGAGGTAATAGCCTTAATGCCTACTTATTGAATACATGAATGTGTAATTAGAATGTTTTCAAAAATATCAACTTTATTTATTACCATTCCATGTGGTACAGAAAACACCCATGGTACCTATTTGTTGATCACATGACCACAAAATTAGAATCAGAAAATGTTTTCTTACATGTCAACTTTAGTACCTTTCCATGTTGTACATAAAACACCCTTGATGTTCCACAAGAAAGGCTTAATTCATCAGCCTCGTTCTTTTTTTTTTAATTTCCTTGTTTAACCTGGTAATTAATACTCTTAGAGTGCTTATGTTTTGGTAGGCTCAGTTGAGGCCTTTGCTTGGCTAATCTCCTTCACAACTACTCCAGAAAGTAGAAAGTTTTGGAACCATTACTGCACATTTGACAAAACTGAAGCTGAATTTCCCACCATCACACAGTCAGCAGATGCTGGGGGGTAGGACTTGAACCCAGTCACAGATGGCAGAGCCTTCACTGTTAACCCTACAGCAAGTTGATGTAAATGTCACCAGTATTTTTTTCTGCCCCTGTAGACTCAATATGGTCGCCAATATTTTATGTGAAAAGTCTGATTAGGTTACTCCCCTTTTTAAAAAGCTCTCTGACCCCATGAAGACCTAATGAATAAATGTCAGCTCCCTGTCATAGCCATCGAGCCCTTCTCCAAAGCACACTTTTCCCATCATTCCTCTAAATGAGCGTTGTGCTCCAGCTATGCACAGGCTTTTTCCAGTTGTTGAATACACCTTGATTCTTTCTCTCTTTGCTTATTCACCTTCACTAGGTTCTACTCATCCCTCTAGCACAAGCTCACATATTCTTTATCATCTCCTCTAAGGAGCTGGTTGAATCTTCCTTGATGCATCCACTGCATTTGACCCTTATTAAATCTCTCACCATTGTGAATTCTATGAGTTGTTTTCTTTCTCTGTCACTTTTAACAGACAAATTTCTAAGATCAGGGTCCAGTTCTTTGTACCAGTCCCAGTGCTTAGGACATGCTTTGGAGCACGCTATATTCGCAGGAACAAAAAAACAGACAAAAAACTTTCTGAAAATGAAAGAATGCACACACCAAAACAGCTAATGTGTAAAGATGAAAAACACTGAGCATGCAAGCCCTTTGGAAGACTGCTTGGCTGTATCTACTAAAGCTGAACATACGACATGACTCAGCCATTCTACTCCTGAGTATATACACTAAAGAAATGGGTGTTTATGATTATCAGAAATGCTTGCTCAAGAAAGCTGATCACAGCACTATTTGTAATAGCCAATGATTGGAAATAACTCAAATACCCTTTAATAGTAGAATGCATCAATAATGGTACATATGTACAAAGGAATATTATATAGCAATGAGTATGAACAAGCTAGAACTTGGATAACATGGATGAATATTACAAACATAACATTGAACTACAATGATGACAAGCCAGACACAAAAGAGTACATTGGTAGGACTCCATTTATACCGAGTTTAAAAACCAACAAAATGAATCTATGGAGTTGGAATCCTGGAGAGTAGTAACCATTAGTGGAAGAAGTAGTGACTGGAAGGGGACCCAAGGGGGTTTCTTGGGTTCGGTTGTCTTTTATTTTTAACCTGGGAACTGGATATACAACTATGTTCACTTTGTGAAAATTAATTAAGATGTCATACATTTCTGTGTCCATTTAGTGGTTCAATAAAAAGTAGAGATAGAAGATATAAGAGCAAAGGAGGAGGGACGAATGAGGGAAGGAGAGAGCAAAAGGGAGAAATTTTAAGAATAAGTGAAGTTTATAAAAAAAATGTTCTGCATTTTTACAAAGTCCCAAGTCCCATAATTTACTTCAACTGTTTATTCAGAACCAGAAGAACTGCATCAAAGTTGGCACCAAAAAAAATTGACTAAGAGATTGTAACAAGTCTTATTATATCCAAGTGAATTCCCCATGTTTGTAAAGTCCAAGGTGGTACCTCTGAGGACAGATGTGTCCTTCTAAGCATCCATGCAGCCACCCAGGAGCAAATGAGCAGTTCTAACTCATTCAGCTTGAAACGTAGTTTTATGTAGCTTGCCAGGGGATTCCTGATTGTCAGTTGTGCTTGACGGAAGTGGGTGTGACGAGGGACAGACATTTCTCCCTTTGCAGATGGTGGCCCTGGTGGGGGCACACACACCTCCTGCTAATTTGCAGTGACTGGATTCTATTCACAAGCCCTTGGCTCCATCTGGCAATGTTCGCATTGCAGTGGCCAAATTCAGACCATTTCTTTAGTAAGTCATGAGGTAGTATTTCTTCCCCATGTCACACAAGCAGGATTTGATCTGTGTTTGTTGGCGAGGGTAGACACTTGAAGATCAGACGCAAGCTTTGTCAAACAGACGGTGGTCCTCTGCTGAGAAAAATGACTTTTTTTTTTCCTTTTCCTAAGGCAAGTAAGTGAGAATTTTAGGAGTTATGCTAGTGTTGAATTTCAGATCAGGTAAACTGACAAAGAGCCCTGCTGTGAATAGGAGTGTTTCATTTTGTACATTTTGGCAGCTCCTTGAAAGCAGATTGTAAGCCTCAGACTGTCAGCTGCTGTCTTTGATATTCCTTGATGTTGATACTGGATATGAAAAAATATTGTGCATTTGGTTTAAAAGGAGTGGGTGTGTGTGTATGCATGTGCACATGTGTGTAGTTAGCACATTAGAAATAACTTGAGGACAAAGAACCACTAAAAGAATCACAGGTCATAAGTCAGCAAGTAAAAATATCTGAATGACATCCCCCAGCTGCAAACCTTTTCTAGAAAGGCACACACCTTTACTTTTATAGAGAGTTAAAAGCAGTTGTGTCTGACCTATATGTTTGTAAGATTTATAATTGTCTTTGGTGTGCATATGAGACTATGTGTTCATATATAAATTAAATCGTCAGAGCCTCATCTACGTGATGAAAATGTATTAATTGATGTTTTATTAGCAGAATACTCAACAATTGACCTGACTCTTTTCCCTTGCTTCTTTGATAAAATTTTACCTATGATATTCAGATTTATTTGAATTCCTTACAGATACAAAATTTATCTCCTTTATCCTGTGCTTTCATGACACTTCAAGTCAAAATGTCCCTGGAATATTTGTTCTCTATTAAATATTAATGCACATACATGTCAGATCTTTCCTCTAGATTGGTTGAATAGCCAGGGAGAAATACTTAGAGGCTTTTGGGCTGAGTGGATTGCAAGGAAGAAGGGAGAAATAGATTGTCAAAGGAGAGGCAGGATGTGTTAGCAGAGCTCTGCATCATGCGAGAAGAGTCACAGGCTCCTTTTAGAATCTGAGAAAGACTACAGCCCTTCCTCATAAAAAAATGTGCACGCATGTATATAAATATCAAATGCTGATGACCATCATAATTTGGATTCCCCCCAGAACCAGAGCCAAGGCAAGGATTTGAGGGCAAGTAGTTTATTTGGACAGAACAAGAAGCTGCACTGAGGTTGACATGGAGGAGAACAGGCAGGAAATAAAAGACACTTTCCACAAAGGCGACTGAATCTTAAGCCCACAGAGCACTCTGAAAAATGATGCAAAACACACATCTCAGTATTATCCCAGCCCAAAGGCCCCAGCACACATCAGTCATTGGTCAGAGTTGCCCCTGCTAGAAGGTGAATTCACAGGCACATCTATTGGCAGTGTGAGGGGCAAAGTTGGTTCTGGCAGCCCAAGGGCAGACCCATGACAGACATGCAGGAGTTGGCTATGGGAACTCAAACTGGCATGCATGGCAATGGTCAAATAGTCAAGGGAGTATGGGTAGGTAAAGTTTGCTACAGGTATATCTCAGGACCCCCTATCCACTTGCTCTCCTAAAGGCCATCCTGGACCAGTCTCTTAAAGAATTCTGATTGTGAGGAAAAGGACACTTACAAGTGAGATGACCGATTTGGAGATGACTTCCCCTATTAACATCTTTGAGAAGGGTAAGTTATATGCCCAACAGTATTTTCAACTTGTAAAATTATTCCAGAAGGAAGGGATTCAGTGAATCAGTGGACACCTTCAGAAAGATTGTGAGGAGTCCTGAGGACTCTTTAAATTCCTCTGACTCGTTGTGTCTCATAGGGCCACTCAGCTGACCTCTGTTTATGATTTTCCATCCAGAGGATGGTATAAAAATGGGTTTTATCATCCTGGGGAAGAAGGGTGCCCAGGCCCAGGAAGCCATGAGATGAGTAGCTTCAAAGCCCCTGTGTGACACTCTTCCTATTTGTAATCTCCTTTACACCAAGCTATGAGTTGAGTCAACAGGGCAATCCTATCTCAGACCTTAGGAAACTGAGTCTTGAATATCACATTGATGTACCAGAATCATCCAGTGAGTCACTGTCACAGTAGGAATTAGGTGCTAGAACATCTAAATTCCAGGGCTTTCTTTAGCTGCCCAGGCCTCACCAGCTGCTCCTGGAAATGGGTGTTAATAATAGGCCTGGTCCTCCCAAGAGCCAGAATGACTTATTCACAACCTGGGGACAGGGTTATCCAAAGAGTTGTGTTAACTCTTTCAGGCCATCATTCCATGACAAAGGCCAGCCTAACAACCCTGGAAAACAGTAATAGTGCTTGCATTTTTCCTGCGTTCACTGGTCTGGAATTGTGAGTTATCTGATCCGTTTTGTACTCGTGTCATTGGCATGTCTCTTCCCATAATGTTTTGGCATTAACGGACAGGGTCAGGAACCCTGCTGAGGTCTCTTGAAATGTTTCAATGAGTGAAGAGATGGCATATTTCAGTTTCTTATAACTTTTTATATATTTGTACAGTTAGTGTACAACCCAGAAATCCCACTTCCAAGAGAAATGAAAACCTAGGTTCACACACAAAAAACTATATGCCACTGTTTATAGCAGCTTTACTCATAATTGCTAAAATCTAAAAACAATCAACTGGTGAATGAATTACTGGTATACCATGATATACTGTGGTGCATCCACTCTAAAGGATACTACTCAGAATAAAAAAATTTTAAAAAACCCTGAACTACTGCCACATGCAATAGCATGGGTGAATCTCCAATACATTACGTTATGTGAAAGAAGCCAGACACAAAAGACTATATACTGTATAATTCCATTCCTATGATATATTCTAGAAAAATCAAAAGTATAAAGTCAGAAAATTTAGATAGGTGGTTGCCAGGGCCTGGGGATTAGGGGAAGAGTTGACTACAAAGGAAAAACATAAGAGATTTTTTGAGTGAGGAAACTGTTCTATATCTTGTTTCCAGTGATGGTCATGTGACTATATGCATTTGTCAACATTCCTAGAATTTTATACTAAAAAGGGTCAAATAAATTTTTTGGGTGAGGAAACTGTTCTATATCTTGATTCCAGTGATGGTCACGTGACTATATGCATTTGTCAACATTCCTAGAATTTTACACTAAAAAGGGTCAATAAATTATACCTCAGTAAACCTGACACCCCCACCAAATAAGATAGAAAAAATGGTAGATCCATGCAAGGTCGCCAAGATGGTAGTGACATAGGAGAGGATTGGAAAGAGAAGTGTCATGAGCCATGCAGAGCACAGACAATAATATAATAATATGCCATGGTGTCTCTTTCAGAGACAAAACAGTGGACAAAACACTTGCTATTTCTGAGCCCAGGAGCCCAGAAACCTTGGGCTTGACCCATTCTGGCAACTATTATAACATTATTATATTTTCTTAAAAGCGAGTCTCTCTTTCTCTCACGCTGTCCCACACACACTCACACACAGAGAGAATAACAAGCTTTTTAAAATGCAAGTATTTCCATTACTGCCAAAGGTCAGGCTGAGGATGAAGCTCGAAGCCTCGAATTTGTCCAGCTGTCATCTCCCAGGCTCAGTCAATACTGTGAATGTCCAGTTCTATCCCGAACATACCTACAAATACATCTACTTGGAAAACACTGGCACATAAATTTAGAGAGGTTTAAAGTGGGAATGAATACCTCAATCTACGGGGTGGAAAAAACCTGGGCCCTGCTCCTTGTGGGCAACCCAACTTGTTTGAACTGCTAAAAACACTCAGGGCAAAACAAGGAGAGCCGAAAAAAATAAGCTTTTAAGAAAACAGTTCTCTCAATATTCCTAAGTTTAATGGCTCAATATTTAGCATGTGTTTCATAACTCCAGCTTTCTTTGGGTGGAGGTAGGTAGGGGAAATGGGAATATAGAAAAGGGCTTTCAAAACACTTGCTATTTCTAAGGCTTCTTTTTTTATGTACCATAATGCATGCAGCCTTCCCCGGCATGGGGTCAGGATGTTTCCTTGTCATGGAATTGATCACTAATGAGGAAAAGTGGGAAACTAGGTTAGACTACCATGGAAAATATGAAGAACCCTGGCGAACGTCAGCCCAGGTTCTGACGATGGTTCCAGGGTTATTGGAAGAACTCCTTTTCTTTTCCCCTCTTTCCTTCAGGATTCCTGAGCTGTGATGTTCCAATGAATTATCAATAGGTCCTGCACCCAAGAAGCTTACGGTTGAGTGGGAGGAATAGACAGACAGGCAGATCAATAGACAAGTAAACCAATGATCACAGCAAAGTGAGATGAGGGCTGCCACCGAGGGGCAGAGAGGTCAGGAAGCCGACTATAGTGGGCCTAGACTGTCCCTGTTTGTCTTTGGCCCTTTTACTTGCTAGCTGTGTGCCTTTGGGCAAGCTACTCAACCTCTCTGAACCTCAAGTTTTTTGTCTGTCAAGTGGAGATAATAATAGCACCACCCAAAAACATGTTTGAGAATTAAATGAGATATGTATGCAAAGAACTTTGAACAGTGCAGGCACGTAATAAGCGGTCATAAGTGATAGCCATGACCATGATTTCATGGAAAGGGAGGAGACTGGGCGGAGACTTCACAGCAGCAGGGATGTTTAAGGTGAGTCTTCAAGAAAAAGTAAGCACAAGCCACATAGACACAGAGTACCTGCTTGTGTGGCTAGGATGATATTTTGAACAGGGGAAGAAGGATATGAAAAGGGTTGTGGGTGGGAAAGAACCTGATATCTTCAGGTTAAGACCCAGGTAGGACCTTTGGGGGACCTAAGAGGTGATGGGACCAATGTTCGAAGTCCGTCCCAAATGCAATGTGATATCCATCAGTGTTAAACCATAAACTATGAGCTACATTTCTGATTGACCTTTAACAACTGGATCGGATGCTTTATTTTGAAATGTTAAACCTCAAATTTCTTCACAAGATTGTTGCTTTTGTAGTTATTGCTAAGAATGCTGAATCTCCCAGGGACCTGTGGATGGGGTGGTACCATTTTGGAAGATGAAGACTGAAATGTGGGCAAAGGCAAAACTGGGAAGTGTTGGTCTTTGGAAACGTCCAAGGAGTGGGGCAGGAAAAATCTGGTGAAAAATTTCACGCTGGTTGAGTGACATGTGAAGATAACTCTGGTGGCCCTGGGGAATGAATTTCAGTGGCAGTGCCAATTGGGAATGGGGAGTATTGGTAGATCAACCCCCCTGAGAAGCCTTTTATAAATATATGATCACCCTTGGCTCTTAGGAGGATGGGGCTGGGAATGGGTTGGACAATCCAATAAGGAGATAGAGTGAGAAGAATCCTGAGACAGAAATTGTTAGGAAGCTGTTAAAATATTACCTCGTTAACCTTCTTATTTCCCTCTATTCACATTTCTGTCCGGTTTCATTTCACCCTGTGCCACCAATCAAATTAATAGCAGAATGTGTACAAATATTCTAAATGGCTTTTACACTTATGCCAACCCATAGGTAACTTCCCCAGTCTACAATCAGAGGCTAACCTCTTCTTTCTTCCTTTTGAAACCCACAACTGGGGCCTCATAGAGACTGAATGTTGAGGCAAGGCAGGGGCTTTCCCACCCTTCCCGTGCACTCAATGTTACGAGGCCTTCCAGTAGCCTCTGCTCTCAGATGCACTTGTTAAGGGTGTTGCAATCTCATCTTAGTTTGGAGCCAAATCTTTGCTTGTTTTTGATATCTAGAATTTCTACTTCAGTTTTCACACCATGTTTGTTTATTAAGTCAGACACACACACACACACACTTATAAAACAAGGGTGAAATCAGGTTCAAGGGAGTGTGGTCACCCAAAGCTTTCAGGACTAGTTGGAAGTTACCAGCAACCTACTGTGTGTATGATTTGGTGTGATTGCTGTTACTATTCTTTTTTGCCATTAAACAATACACGATACTATTGTGTCATGTTTAATGATTCTCTATTGAACAAACTTGGATTTTTAAATGGAACTATGATTTAATCAGTGAATATTTTTCAAGAGCCAGGAGCATTTTTTTGGTACCCCAAGAACTTGATCCAAAGCCTACTCCAGACACCAAACATCCTTTCCTATTCCATGACAACTCTTGGAAATTCATGGAGCTTTTATTGTATGAACTTGCATTTGCTTTGTGTTAACTTTTTGTGAGTGTTAATAACTTCCCTTCTCATTTTCATCATCGCTGATAAATATTTATTTAGTATCCACTACATATAAAACACCATGTAAGTATTCTATGCACTGTGCTCAATTTGGAAAATTTTAATTAAAAAAAAGAGAGAGAAAAAAAAATATATACAAATAAAGAAAGATATTCACCATACTGCAAAGTAAAAAAAAAAAAAAAAAAAGAGAGAGAATAGTATAGCGAACCCCCATATAGCAAAATTCCAGAATTAACAAAATTAACATTTTATCATATTTTCTCAAGATAAATAATGAATGTGTCAAAACAATGTTATAAATAAACATTGATGATAGAGCTAAATCTCTTTCACTTCATATGTTTTTGTAGGGGGTGAGTGATAGTTTAAGTTCTCAAGAGAAGGATTCCACACTTACATGACTTCCAAAAACACCTAAGTTCACATGTAGCTCTGTGACTTTTTAGGCAAGTTAATCTTTCTAGGCCCCAGTTTCTTCACATGTGAAAGGGGAATAAAATCACAGCTACCTCTTAGGGTTTTTGTGGGGTTTATCTGAGCTAACACATGTGCTTGATGTCTAGTAAGTGCTAAGAGAGTATCAGCTACTGTTATTCTTTTTTGTTTTGCTTTGCTTTTAACCAAAACGCTTCCTTGCAGGTTCACAGTCCAGTGCAGAAACAAACAGAAATCTTTACAACATAATGATAAATGCTGCAATAGAAGTTAGTACAAAGAAGTGGAGATAAGAAAGTGAACAGGGAGCCAAGGAAGGCTTCACAGAGGAGAGGTGAACTTTGATCCATTTCCTGGAGAAGGAATCTGGTTTCATCAAGGGAAGAAAGAAGAAGTCACCGCAGGCAGAGGCCTGTGCAAAAGATGACTGCATGGAGACAGTCTGATGGTGATGGGCCCACAGGATCCGCTGTGCAGTGGGTGGAGGGGAAGAGCTGTGGGTGAGAAAGCGTTGGGGGCATGTACAGTTTCGTGCAAAGGCTAGTAGACCAAAGAGTGTACATCTCCATGTGTTTGTGGATATCTGAGTCTGCTTCTTTCTGGGAACTTCATTCCATTCCATATTTGAACATTATGATGTTATTTATGATAAGACTTGTAAATAATGTCCCTCCCTCAACACATGCTCATTCCTGTAATGTAGGTAACCCACTGATAAGCCTCCAGGGAAACACACTCAAACGTGGTTAGGCTACTATAGTTGTGATGCCATTAGCATTGACAACCATGGCTACCTGGACAGCGGCCATGAATTTAGGGCTCCCTAAGCTCCAATGGTCCTGTTATATAGTCTAGAACATGCAGTGCTGCTTTTTATGCATCTATCATCCAGCTGGACCTAGGGAGAAAGTCCAAAGTCTCTGGACTCAAAGAGAGATGTGCTGTAATCCTGGCTCTGCTCTGCTGGTTTTTCTTCATTTGATCCCCAGACCAATCTTCTCTTCTTTTCTGCCTTTCTCTTGCATCAGAAGGCTGACCCCTACGGACTGTTCTTCCAGGCACTGTCACCTTCTGGCTTTTGTTGGGTTCAGGCAAAGGGAGAGTCTAGCAAGTTGTGGGAAGGCAGGAAGAGAGAGATATTTATTCCTCTCCCTTCTTCCCAGCTTCTCTCTGCTCCTTAGTAGCTACCCCTCAGCTCTCCCCACTCAGGTGACCCCTGTTCTCTGCATCTGCCCTCACCAGGCTCCCAGGACATCTGTTTTCTCCCCATGCTCCCTTTAGGTCCCTGCTCTTGCCAGTCCCAGTGCCTGGCTATCCCCCGTTGGTTCCTTTAGCTCTGCCCACACCCCCATAAAGAGACCCTTTACTAAATTATTCTCAGTTAGACCCTTTCGAACATGCTTTTTTCTGCTGGGACTTTAATCCAGTCAACTCTGTACTAGTTGTACATGACTTTGTCCAAGGACCTTAACCTCTTGGAGTCTCAGGTTCCCTACATGCAAAATCAGGATAATAATGTTCTCTACTTCTTAAGGTTGTTTGGAAGAATCATGAGATCATATGTTTTGATTTAATATTTTTAAAGCCTCTAGCACGGTGCCCGACACACAGAAGGCCCTTAATAAATATTAGCTACTGTTGTCATTGCAGTTACGACCGAAAGTGCGATCATTATGAATATTCAACAGAGTTGTGGGATGTCAGATCTGGAAGGTACCTGGGACATTGCCAAGAACAACCCCATCATTTTATACTGGAGGAAACTGAGGCCCAAAAACCTGGCCCAAATTTACACAGCTAATTAGCAGGAGAGCTAAGGATAGGACAGTTGAAAGAAGGCCAGCTGTGTTTACAACAATTCTGTTTAACTTCTTTAATGAAGATGTTGATTCCTTCAGTGATGTCGCCCACTTGTTTTAGAAATGAGTTTCATAAGTCTGACTCCCTCTACTAATCCTTTATTCGCTCCCTCTGAGAAGAGCATCCTGCTGTCCCCAAATAAGCAAGAATCCAAGAGAAAACCCCTGCTTCACGGTTCCTACTCCCCACTGCAGACTCATTTGCTCCTGAGCTCTGAGCACTCTCACATCCATCACCTCTCCGCCAGCCCTCACAGGCTCAGGAGTGGCTGGAGCTCAACAATGCCGCCCCGGGCGCCCCCCTGCACCACCCGCAGGGAAGGCCACTTTCGGGATCTCCCCTCTGTACAGAGTGTGGTACCCAGCTAGTGATCGCACCCAGCTCTTGCTTGTCTGCTTTTGAGAATCCACGTCAGGCAATCCCAGTAGAGACAGACCCCAAGCACATATGCCTTTCACCCACACGCTTTTGAAACAACCACATAAATAGTGAACACATGGTCTAGCATCCTATTACTTGCATTCAGACCTTTTGAAGTTTTAAACAGATACGCAAATAACCATGCATTTCAGTTCACCCCAGGGTAAACGGTGCATTCCCTTCCCAAGGTCAAGTCATAAACGTTTAATTACCTTTTTCTTTTCCCAAACAATCATCAACTTTAAGTTACCTTCTTCCCCTTACTCTCAAAATGTTCTTTGTGCCCAGTCTGCTTGTGTCTGCCAGTACCAAGCTGACATTACCCGATCTTACTGCACAGAAAGCCTGTGTTTGCAAGATGCCCAAATAAGTGGTTGATTCAGGGAAAAAAATATTAGTCAAACCATTTGTTTCACTGAACTAATGAATCAGTTTGGGTAAAGTAGGCCAGCAGGTAGCCCAGAGCAGGCAAAACTTCATGTCCTAGGATGATCCCTCTCCTTCGTTTCAGGGGGCTGGGCTCTCGGGGCGATCCTGCAGGAACTGCTTTGGGCTCAAGGCAGCATTCTCTCTCAGCAGCTTGTTCTGCACCATTTCCAGCCATCTGACCCACTTCTCAGGCCACCTTCAGCCCAGCCACAAGCAGGTTTTCACTTATCATACTTGGATGTTAGAAAGAAAAAGCTAAGACTTGAGCTCTCTCTTGTTTCTTATCTGTAATATGTGATCTTTTAAAACAAACCACCTCTTACCCCCACTGCCCGCTAAAAGGTAGGGGAATACTTGCTGTAGTGTGTACAGAACAGGAATTAAGAGAACCTTAAAAAGTAATAAAAGAATATCGAGAAAATCAGTGTTTCAAAAGAAAATTTCAGAAGCAGAGGAAGAAAACTACCATATGTAGCAGCTACTATGCATCATTCATTTCTGCACACTTAACTTACTCAGTCTTTACAGTAACCCTGCGAGGTCTACAGTACCGGAGACCCATGTGCTGTGGTGCAGATTGTTCACTGTACAAAGGACACTGGGGGTGGGAGGAGCAGAGGTGTTGGAACACAACCTGTGTTTTGTTCAACATACTGGAGGAGAGGGCATCCTTCTCTAATTTGCACAAAAACGTTGTATTAGCTTGGCTTCCACCAAAGCAGGTATTAGGCAAGAATTTGGATGCAGGCAGTTTATTGGGAAGTAATTTCAGGAAGCACACGGGGAAGTGAGGTGAGAAGGGGAAGGGAAGAAGGCCAAGGAAGGGTGAGGTGATACGTGGTTACCCTTATGAAAAACCAAGGTTTAATCCCACCATGCAACCTCTGAGAGGCTGTGGGTCAGGCCTCAGAATTGTCCTAATGGGGGCCAAAGATCTGGGGTATTTCTTCAACAACACTCATCCCTTACGGAGTAAAGGTTGCTCCTGGGGCATTAATACCTTGAACCTGGGTCAAGCACAGTCGAAGGCTAGAGAGCCTCGGGTGGAGAGGAACACAGGAGGCCATCTGTATGCTTAGGACTGCCTACAGGTGACCTGAGGAGGGCCATAGGTTGACAGACTGGCTGAGCCAGAGTCCTCAGAGAAGCAGGTTCTCTGCATCCAGACATGTTTTGGTCCACGGGACATCTGTCTGTCAACTGGTCCTCTTACGGTAAATAAAAGGATCATAAAAGTGTCAATTATCCTGCCTTTGAAAGGAAAGTAAATGGCAGAGGATTAATCCCAGAGGCTGGATGCCCAACCGCATTCCAGACATGGGGTCATCACTTTATATCATTTACATGAATTCTCAGTAATGAATAATTCCTTTTAAAATATGAATAGACTTAGCTTCTACTGCATCTAAAAGTCTTACCAGCATTTTTCATCTCCCTGAATTTGTTCAGCACATTTCAACTTGTGAAATGGCTTGATTGCCTAGAGGTTAAATGAAGACAAGAATGTCTAGAGCTCCCGGCACTCCTCAGGTATGTCCATGCTGCCCTGTTTGTCTGTCGTATTAACAAATCACAAGCGCACACATTGCTCATCCTAAAGTCCTAAATAGCCAGAATTGCGGTACAGGTTTGGAGTGTGGTGATGGCTGTGTGTGGGTTTATGCATCTGGATCCTTCCACCATTCACCCACCAGCCCTGCGTGAATTGCCAGCCCTAATGACACCGTGAAGCCCCTGTGCCCTGAAGTAAACATTAAGGTTCCGGCTGGGTGCCCGTGGCAGGATCTCCTAGTCATGCAGTAGCTGCGGCTGCTGCTCTGAGGAATCAGGGATTCTCTGTGCCTCACCAGTTCTGTTCCCCAGGCTGCCAAATGGTGACCTAGAAGCTTCCACAATGTGGTGTTTTTTGTTGTTTCATGTTTTTGTGTCCTAAGCATTTTGTATCCAGAGAGAAAAGAAGACAGGAGAGAAATCAACTCCAATTTCAGCAAGGCATTGGTATGCACAGCATCTTTTGGGAAAGGCTAAGGATTGTGTTTGAGGAGCAGTGTCTTATGGTTAAGTCCAATGTCCCACTTTAGAGATGACAAAACCGAGGCCCAGGTAACTGATGTGGCTTGCTCAAGGCCACACAGACTCTGATCTCTCTGTGCCCTGGGGTCTCTCTTCTGTTCAGGGATGTTGTATTCTCTCTCCGCACTGCCAACAGAAACAACCTCTGTGAGCTCAGGAAAGTCATGTGATGTGCTGGTTATCTCTGTGTCCCCTCAGATGCATCCTCTGCTCTTCCTTGCCCTGCTCTGTGTCCAGGAGGCTGGGACCACTTCCTTTGCCCCTAGCATCCAGTCAGTGCCAGAGGAAGTTTGGGGGATTTATCCTCCATTTGCCTTCAGGTCAGGTCATGGTTTTCCCAGTGGCTGTGCTCCTCAGGAATGGCTGTGACCTTGGTCAAGCAGCCTCGTTCCAATGGCTGCAGCCCTTACCAGATTCCTGCTACACTGCTCCCTTCTGTCTGCTCTGAGTCTGGGAGTAGCAAAGTTTCCCCCTGTTGCTGCCCCTGGAGACCCATGGCTCTGCTCCTTTATTCCATCCACACTTCTGTACAAAGTCTTTTCGGTTAACCCATTGCAGGGGGCAGGGGGTTCCTGCCAGGCCAGAGGATATGCTTAGAGGATGTTTTTTTCCTTTGAGAAATGGGGATAAATCTGTCTACTTGGTTTTGGTGAGGGTCAAATAAGGTCATGTATGTAAACCTGCTATGTCTGGCCCAGATGAGCACTTTTTTAAACCAGCCGTCATGCCAGGGTTTTGGTCCACCCACAGCTTACACCTTAACTAGTTTTCACATTGACATATGACAGTAGCACCCCAAGCAGCCTCCTCCATCTCTCAGGTCAGCTAAACTTTTACCTCACGGCAGGGTCTTACAGTCTGCATTTTGAAGGCAGTGAAATTGCAATCTGATGCCTTGATTTGGATGCAAAACAGTGAGACATCCCACACTCCAGCTTTATACCTCAGGCAGCTGCTTGCATTGATCTGCAAAGGATGCCCAGCCTCTCCTGCCTCCACCTTTACTTGAAAGCCCGACCAGAGTGGCTCACTGGTAGCCTCATGCAGCAAAGAAGGGAAACTACTTCTCAACCAGTGGGGTGTCTCCAACCACTCTCCACTTAGAGTTCTGAGCATAGGAGCCAGGACCAGCTTTGGAGAAAAGACAAATGGAGAAAGTCTACTCCAGGGCCTGCTCCACAGCCCTCACCCTGCTCTACTAACCTCCACCCAGCCACACGGGCCTCCGGCCTCTTTCCTCCCACCCGCCCCCTCCCCAGAATACCAACCCTCAGTCTTCCAGGGACTTCACCAAAGTTCATCCCATGCCCCTTTAATGCCAGTCAGTAGAATTCCACACACATGTGTGGATTCCTACAACAGGCAGGTGTTATCTTAGCTACAGGAAAGACAAAGATGATCAAGACATTGTTTTTCACCTGTGCCAACAAATACTATTGTGAGTATCTGTGAAATTACCTGTTGAAGATAAAACTTCCAAACAACCTACAAATCAGAGAGAGTCCTTCTACTTGGTTCTGACTATGCTTCATTAGTGATTAAAAGTGTGGATTTGGTTAGAAATACATTGAGGAGTAATTTAACCCCTCTGTCCAGGGTGTGCTGGAGGCCGCTTGAGAAATCTGACCGTGCGTAAATCTTTTCAACTCTGCATTCACCGACGTCAGGTTGGTACTTTAAGTGAAGATTTAGTCCACAGAAGCTGGGGCTTTTTTGCCTGGACTGTCAGTTCTTAACATTTACCAGCAAACTACTTCCTCTTTCCCTATATTTTGCCTCTGGAATAGAACTAAACAGTCCCTACTGCATTGGGTTGCTGTAAGGATTAGATGATATTGATGATGTATGAGTCACACAGTGTTGGCTGAATATATCTGATCTGCTATTGTGATTATTGAAATAGTCAGTGGAGTTTCTCCTGGGCAACCTTTTGGCTAATGATGCAGCAGCCAGGTATTCTAGAAACTGCAGACTGTACTGGCCAATAGGGAAGATGTGCCTTCTAAATCCCTATCTAGACTCTTCTAAGACTCTGTTTCCTAAAATAAAGCAAAACACAAAAGTAATTCTTTGCTCAGAGATGACTCAGCTTTCTTTAGGGAGGGACAGCTCTGCTCCCCAGGAATCAACAGTGATTAGTGATAGAAGGAATGACCCTCTTGACCCGAGGTGATTATCCTTCTTGGAGAAGGAAGGCGGTTGGTGATAAGTGCTGACCCGCAAAAACCACCAGCACAGGTGTCCAACAGTTTCACTCTTGAAAAGCTGGAGTTGAGTTTCTGGGGTTGCTTGGGAGGGATCAGGACATACTGCAGGGTAATAGGAAGGACATTGGGTGACTAAAAGGTTCCTGCCAAGTTACTGAGAGACACATGATAGCTCAACTGGGAATGGAGAGTCAGGTTTAATATTGTTTCTGCTCCATATTTAATAATTGAGGTCCATGGTTTATCAAGTTGTCACTGAGGGCCACAGGGAGGCCAGGCTTCTAAGTGCAGAGAGGGAGCAGTGAAGTCCAAGGCTGCAGGAAATACAGTCAGAGTTCAGAGCACTCACCCTCACCTGCTGATGGGATTGGGAGGCATTCAAAAGACCCTTAGATCATGACTTTTCATGGTGTCAAAGTGCCCACTATGACGTTAGGTCTTGAAGACCCTTTGGAAATTTGTGCTTCACACCGAGATAAGGCAAAGTTGCCAAAAAGACAAATATCTGATTAGCAGACATGCTCCCATCTGATCAGTTAGCATCTGTGGTCCCATATCTGAAAACAGGATCTAGAAAAGGCACACTGGATGGTCATACTCTCTTTAGATGAAATGCGCTTGTGATGTAAAGTGGAAAAAGGCTTGATTTTTTTTTTGAATTTTATTTTTTATACAGAAGGTTCTTATTCGTTATCTATTTTATACATATTAGTGTATATATGTCAATCCCAATCTCCCAATTCATCACACCACCACCACCCCCCGCCACTTTCCCCCCTTAGTGTCCATACATTTGTTCTCTACATCTGTGTCTCTATTTCTGGAAAAAGGCTTGATTTAAGGGGCACTTTGGGTCCTGTGGGCAGCCCTAGGAGGGACCCTGGGAAACCAGAGAGTGTGTGTTCTCTTGGGAACAGAGTGCTGGGTGCGGGAGGGCAAAAGGAGGCAGGAGCCTGGCTCATATGTGAGATGGGAGCTTAAGGTCGGGGGGAGTACGCAGGATGCACGAGGGACACAGCTGCTTGCTGGCCCTTTTTCCCATGATCGCTGATGGGTTAGAAAGCTCAACAGGAAAGAAACTTTTGATAGCCAAAGGGGTCAAAAATGGGAAGGGCACTCAGAGGGCAGCAAGCACAACGGGCTCTGCAGACTGGTCGGCAGCAGGGAGAGTGTATTTTTTTGGCCTGTGGATCTCCTGAGCAGAGAGAAATCAGGAAAGGGAAGCCAAGCATTTAATCCTACATAGATCATGGGCTAATCACACCCTATTTAGTGCTTGGAAGTGAGAAGTTGTCAAGGCTTTTCGACAGCCTTGAAACAGCAGGCGTTAGTAGATAGATGGCCTGAGCCCAGAGGGAGAACATCCTGTCACCTGGAGCTGCCTTGAACACTTACAGCTCTTTAAGACTCCAGAGCAGGAACCAGTTAAGCAGAGGGGCTGGTCATCGAGGCCGGGACTTCTCAAGCTCTTCCTTTTCTCTCAGTCTCTCAATCTCTCTCTCTCCCCCTCGTATTGAGGGGCATCTGCCATTAGGAGCAGAGGCTTTGAATCTTCCAGAAATCACCTTAGCATGCAGGAGAGAGGCAATCTTTCCTCCATCCAGTAAATGTATATTGAAGACACCGAATGCCAGGCACATGCCTTGTGCTGGGGGTGCAGTGGTGAGAGGCGAGACCTGGACGGGGGCCTCTCTTCAGGATGACCTTCCATCTGGCTTTCTCAGTAGACTTCAGAGCTGGTCATCACAACTCCCTGAACTCACCTCCTTCTGTCTTTCTCTTTTGAGCACTAGGCAGCAAAGTAAATTATAATCCAATTAGCCCACTAAAAGTTTCTTTTCTAAGGATTCAGACTTTATTTTTGACCTCTAAATTTGGTCTGCCATCCACTCCACTGTGAATAAACACCCAGGAAACATTATTTTCTCATCTGTAAAATGATGATAGCTCCTGATTTATGCCCAGGGAGATCATGTGAGGAGTCAACGAAACACGCATATAAGGTACTAACATAGTGCTTGGCACTTAGTAAACACCCACTAAACATTAACTATTACTATTGTGGTTGATATTATTTAAAACTGATCAAAATTGTATTGGGTATTGGCCCACAGACTATGTATTAACAGACTAAGTTGATATGCATCTTGTTGAATTTCTGAAGAAAGGTGAACTCTTTCTAGAAAGATTTGCTAATTCCTGATAGACAGGTCTATGCACACTTCAGACTAGATATCAGACAAACTTACATGAAGATTCAGTTTTATCACAAATCTATCACACATGCCTATTTCAAAAAGAAAATGGTACAGTTATTTGCTTTGAGAGAAAGAAGGAATAAGTGAGAATGTACACGTGAATGAATGAATTTATTTCGGTGAGCAGCACTTTCTCTGGGTCTTATAATGATATTCTCTTGCTCTTAAAATGTGTGGCAAGATTTGCATCATTTTGTTTTAGAATTTTCAGTTGTTTTTCTTTTTTAAAGTGCACCTTCTGAGGAAACAAATCTTCCTATTGACATCAAAAATGAGTCATAAAAGACATGTTGTTGCTTTCCTTTTGAGGGATTTTTTTAGTTTTTTTTTTTTCCATTAAGTTTTAGCAACAGGAAAATATGGACTTTAGTATCCATGGGGATATGATAAAATGGAAATATATGTCCGTTGTTTGTCTATTACTACAAACCATAAGGAAACTCACAAATCACTCCTAGACTTTCCAGAAAGGTTGACTTGTCAAATAGCCTCCTGCTCCCTTTATTTTTCTAAAACCAAACAGGTATTAAGGTTTCAAAAAAGTGAGGTTGATAAAAAGCAGATGATGGAAGGTCCAAATTGCACAGGGTCCATTGTTTTTATTGCAGAAGCCCTAGAGGACTGGATGGGTGGGGGGTGGTCCATGAACACAAAGGCTGCCTTCACCTGCCAAAGAGGTCAGTATGCCGGCCATTGATGGAAAATCCCTCCTCACATTTTCTTTACCACAGCCACATTTGTGCAAATGAAAATTAATGATTGGACATAGGCAATAATATTTGAGTTAAAGATTCTCAAACCTTTAGAAAATTTCTCAAACCTTTAGAAACTTAGGGATCTTGCCCAACATTGCTGAGAACACTACATAGAAACCAACTTTTAGAATTGATCAGCTTTTTCTTCAGCTCTTTAGCGTAGACAGGGCAAATCTAAACCTTTGGATGTATTTTGACAAAATCAAAAATTCCTTCCTATATCCTCAGCACCTATGGCATTGCCTGATGTTGAGTAGGGAGGGACAAGATAAACACCTGTAGGCTAAAGGGGCTCCATCAGCAACACAGGTGCCCAATTATTTTTTTTTAACGAACTTAATTAGGATGCTCAGCCGTCATGGTCAAGACGCCCACCTTCAGTTAAAGTCCTGTACTTTTTTTTAAATTTTTTTTTTTTTTTTTTAAATTAATTCATTTATTTATTTATATTTTTGGCTGTGTAGGGTCTTCGTTTCTGTGCGAGGGCTTTCTCTAGTTGCGGCGAGCGGGGGCCACTCTTCATCGCCGTGCACGGGCCTCTCACTGTCGTGGCCTCTCTTGTTGCGGAGCACAGGCTCCAGACACACAGGCTCAGTAGTTGTGGCTCACGGGCCCAGTCGCTCCGTGGCATGTGGGATCTTCCCAGACCAGGGCTCGAACCCGTGTCCCCTGCATTGGCAGGCAGATTCTCAACCACTGCGCCACCAGGGAAGCCCCTAAAGTCCTGTACTTTTAAGAAGTGAAATAATTTGGCCTCCCTGGCCCTCCACTTCCTCCTCTGCAAACAAAGGGACTGGACTTTATCTGGTTATTTTCAGTTCAGGAAAGGAGAGAGGTCAGATTCACTGTACGCTGTCAAGGGATTCCTTTTCTTCTGTACAAGATACCTAGTTTTTAGTTTTTAATTTCTTTTTAATTTTCCATTTTTTCCTGTTCTTCCTGCTTCCTGCTTCCTGCTTCCTCCTGCTGCTTTCCCATTGTTTTCTCCTTACAATCACCCACCTGAACATATGCAAAGGCAAGGGAAAACACATCTCATGCCCTAATTCTCTTCTTGAGTGTATCCCCAAAACTACCTCATCCTAGAAAGGATGCTGTGTTCCCTGGGGGTTTCTATTTTTATTGTTCTCTCTCTGACTTATATTTTTTTGTTTATTGCAAATTTGGCTGTAATTTCTTTTACTAGCCCAGATAAGGTGAAAAATAATACTAATACATGTTATTTTAACTGGACATTAACAAAAACCACCCAATTTTCTGAGACATATTGCTACACCCACCTTGCAGTGTGGCTATTTTAACTACTTCATGTGACTATCAATCATGTGTCTAAAGGAAATATATAAACCTTGAGACAGAATTCAGCCTAGCAAATGTCTATGCATCATCTCCCGTGTGCCTAGCTCTGGAGCTAGGTGTGTACTCATCCAAAGATGAGTATGTCAGAGCCTACAATGGAGAAGGCAGGAGGAACTGAGTGAGAACTTACTCATGTGCAAGTTTACTTCTGTGTCTTAAGAAAGCCCCAAAGTGCTTGGAGGATAAAAGCAAGGAAGAGATTACCTTTGTGTGTGGAGGTGATGTGCTTGGCGAAGTCTTTGGGGTTTGCCAGGGTGAAGTCTTTCCATACTCTTGAGTGCCCTTGGCAATGGGGTGTCGTGGAAGACTTTTATGCCAGGAAACCATGATCCCACCAGTGCTTTGGGAAGATGAATCTGGCGGGAGTGTTTGGGGTAGTCTGTGGATGGGGGATGGGTAGGGGGCTGCCTGGAAGGAGGCTTCTCTGTGTTCTGCTCCTGGTTGTAAGGCTTCTTTGCCAATCCCCACTCCATGTGGTTGGAGCAGCTCATAGCTATAAAAGTGTGTTGACCCAAGAGGTTTAATATTAACCAAAGTTATAGTCAAAGTCAATTTGGAGGATTCAAGAAAAAATTTGATGCTAATAGAGAAATAGAAGTCAATATTTGTAATGTGACTCACAGGCTCAAAATAGAAAAGTAAAACACATTGCTGCTACAGCTCCCAGAGGGCTGTGGGTTACACAGTGCAGCAGATCTGTGAACCAGGCTTGACCACCCGTTAGGGCTATTTTAATATTTCCTCTGGCCCCTTCCTTTAATTCCTACATTCCAGAGCATGATACCCTAGTGGTGAAATATCCAGCCCTGGTGGAGTCATGGCTTGTTTTGAGTGGGTCAATGGAAAAAAAAGTGTTGTTTTTTTTTTTCCCCAGGTGTGTATGACCTTTCTCTCTAGTGACGCAACATGGAACTAAGTTATCATGATTTTATTTTGTAGTCCATTCTTCATTCCATATTGGCTATCATTGTTTACGGTCTAATCTCTTGCTTATTGCCTATTTTGGAGAAGGCAAAGAAGTGCAGGAAACAGAAATATCCAGAATAATATATCCTTTTTGTTTTATCAATATTAATGTCAAATAGTGGGATTTTTGTCCACTGAGGAGCTCTGATAGGTTGGGGAGCTTCTGGAATTTTCCCTGATAAAATACTCTTTGTGAGCATTGATGTGGCCTTGTTCTCCCTCTGATTTTGATCTCGGGCTGAGGTTCGAGTGTGCTGTACTGAGAAAGTTTGGAAAACTAGAGGATTAATGAGGATGAAGGAGTAAAGGGGGCAAACTATAGTGAACATCTCTATGAACAGAAGTTACTTTCTTAACCTTACCCAGTTTATGGTGTGGAAGGTGCAACTAGAAAGGCTAAAATTAGCTGCATTTCACCCAATGTATTGGAACATTATGGGGTCAGAGAGCATCTTCTCATTAGTGCCCACAGGAAGAGCAACTCACTCAAAAATGAATCCTCAAGGGCTACAGTGGGTTTGATTGTACTCTGATATTTACAACTCAGATGGTTGAATTAAATTGAATTCTCAGTTCAATTCTTAAATTGAATCCTCAGGAAGACCTGAAAAATGTATTTTACTCAGTTCTCCACTGATTCCTTTTTATTTGGTCTGCAGGAAGCTCAGCTGATAAAGTTCATCTGGGAAGCTATCTGCTTCCGTGAAGCAGATCACCTGGTGAAGAGACTAAGGATGGTGATAGTGATCATCATCCTGGTTATGATGGATGGGGCCAGGGCACGGTTGACTGGCAACTGATGAGCAAAGCTGGGCAAGTAGCTTAAATGCTCTGTCTTAGAGCCGGACATTTTTCTTCCTTCCTAATGCAGACCTGATCAAGATCGGCTGGTTTATTGTAAGTCACTGATTCCTGACCCAGTGTCTGCTTCCTCATCTGCATGGTGGTCATAGCCATATCTCCCTCCCAGCATCTTTGGAGAAGTAATTAATGCTTATGAGGTGTTTTGAGATCACTGATAAAATACAATCTACTTGCCCAGGGTGTTATTACATTATTTCATTTTCCTCTTCATAGTCAGAACCAAACCAGTGATAATTTAGAAATGAGACAAATTTGTAAACTGTGTAGTGTAAAGACGACCTGAGCAATTGGATTTCTATTGGACTAGACATTGCATTTGAACTATATACACAAGAAGAGGTGCTGAGCTATGCTTGGGAAATCTCGATTGCCTTCAGATTCAACTCTCAGGTTACATTTCATTACTTTACTTAGACCTTCTTAGAAAAAGTAAATCTTTAAGAGCAGAGCACCTGCACACATTATCCATCAAAATAGACTTCATTCCTGGCTTCAGAAATACCCAAACTACACATGACCTTTGGCAGATTTGTTTCTGTTCCTCTAGAAGATTGTGCATCTCTTTGGACAATAGACAGGATGTATAGTAGCTGGTAATTTCAGCTTATTATGTTCATGTGAACATTAGAGAGTCACTAAAACCTTCCAGGAGAGGATCCTCCTCTTACAAACTCAGAACTATAATGCATGTGAGGCATAGATTAAGAAGGCTTTTTTTCCCCCTGCAAGGATGGGGCACTGACCTGAAAGCTTGCATGGTTATTACAGGATACTTCCACCAGATCTTTCGAAAGAAAAGCAGAGATGACCAAAGGGCAGGAGATCACCTATGTAATAAGATCCACATGAGACAATTAAAAAAGAATGCTAAAGGAGGATACGTGTATCCTGACCACATAAGTCCCAATAAAATTATTCTAAGTTGATTTTCATCTTCTTTGAGATTTTCCAAAAGGCCACATCCCATTACATCTCCTTTAAAGAAGTTCATGGATGATAAAACTTGGGGGATTGGCAAATGTCTTGAAATGAATGCAAAATGTTACCCACTTGTGCATTTTTTTCTGGAAGGTTAATTTATCCTCCTTTCACTATATATTTTAACATGGTCTGTGACCCTTAGGAACCACTGTGTCATGTGAACTAGTGTAGAGGAATCATGTGTATTTGAGCAAACATCAAGTGAAATTTACATGCAGTATAGATTTGTCTCTACATACAGATTAGGCATTTATTTTTAGATAATATTTAATTGTGTCCTAGATGTCACATCCTGATTTTTTATTGTCCTGTAATCCTCATATAATCACAACTGCTCAACCGAAGTCTTAAGTTGCATACAAAGTATGTGACCTTTTATCCACTCATGTGAACATAAAAAGCATCCTAAGGGGTGTGTTGATCACAGCTCTTCTCAATAGAGAGCAAAGATCATCTCTTGGAATTTGGCCTAAGGTTGAAGAGGAAGGGGGCAGGAGCAAAGGGTCAGTGTCAAGGTGGGGCTGAACCCATACATTCTAATCAGTTTCCATTTCTCATTTTCCACCCCACACATCATGCCACATAGATGTTTTAACCAAGAAACAGGCTTTAGGGAAAGGATAGGTAATACAGGCTAACACTGTAAATCCTGGAACTGGGCAGGGATACACAGAGCAGGTAAAAAGGAAACTTAAACTTGGAGTTGAGAGAGTTAGTTTAGGAAGGACCCAATTGTCCAGGCCCATGCAAATGTTGCAGGGTGATCCAGATTGCAGATCAGGGCTGGAGATAGACAGGGAGAATGGGGTTCACTCCCCAACAGTTCTCTTAGGAAATGGTCTGGATGCCTTTGGAAGGCAGAAACTCCAAGTTCCCTGCCCACGACAGGAACAGGGACTGTGCCAGGAGTGAGTACACCTGGGGTCGGCCTCAGGCCACACCAAGAGTGGGCTAGGCTGGCAAAGGCATATTAGGTGCCTGGTCTGGGGAAGAGAGATACTGCAATTAGATGGGGCAAGAATTGAAGGGCCACCTTACATACCAGCCTGGCAACAGAAGGCAGCTGTTGCCAGCAGTTCAAACCACAAGGGTCTTTTGTAGTCTGTCTACAGAGGTGACATTCCATGGCTCCC
Organism: Neophocaena asiaeorientalis asiaeorientalis; assembly: GCF_003031525.2. Classification (NCBI taxonomy): domain Eukaryota; kingdom Metazoa; phylum Chordata; class Mammalia; order Artiodactyla; family Phocoenidae; genus Neophocaena; species Neophocaena asiaeorientalis. Next base: position 2,880,567 of record NW_020175089.1, on the reverse strand, counting down.
CCCAAGTCTGCACATTCATGCTGCCCCTCCCATCAAGAGGGGGAGCCAACTTCCTCATTCTTTGAATATGGGCCAACCTAGGGATTTGCTCTGACCTCTTGAATGCCGTAGAAGGGAACATTCTGGGACTTCCAGGCTCAGGCCTTAAGAAAGCTTATAACTTTTGCTTTAACTTTCGGAATTCTGCAACACCACCTTGAAAAGCCCTGGCTGTCCTGCTGGAGAGAGAGGCCCTGGAGGATGAGAGACCATATGGAGGTCTCTTGAGGAGAGGCCACAAATAGGAGAACCAACGTGTTATAGCAAACAGCCAGCACTGGGGCCATTTTGGATCCTCCAGCCCAGCGCAGCCCAGCTGACAGATGAGTATAGCTGCACGAAGGAGTCTGGCCAACCCCACAGGAAGCAGAGACATGCTGTACCACTCAGCCCTGCCTGAATTCCTGACACACAGAATCATGGGCAATAAAATGATGGCTGTTCGAAGCCACTGTGTACTGAGGTGATATGTGACCCATAGCTATAGATAACTGCACAGTATCTGAATGGCCCTAGGACACTCAGGCAGGGTTCACGATTGTAACCTCTCAAATGTACTACCTGAGGTTTGGAAGTGGGAGATTTAGGCAGGAAGTACCAGCATTTTAGTCTTTGTGGTTTAGAATGAAACACCAGAATTCCCAAAGTACAGCTCTTTGAGGAGAAGACTGGAAAAATGAAGAGTATAAAGGCAGAAGCCCTCGGTACAGACTGCCTTGCGCTTTAGGAGGCCAATCCATTCATCTCCCTGTCTGCTGCTGTTGAGGCTTCTACTAGGCCATCTCTCTTGGTCAGAACTGGTGTATGTGGCTCTGTGGGCTGGATGCTGGTGACGTCACATCTCAACCAGCTGCTGCTACTCATACCACCAGCTCATGCACCCACTGCCCAGTGAAAGTAGAAGAAGAGCCCATCCCTGTCAACAAGACCCTAAAGGCGGTTTTATGCCAGACATTTGGCTATCATCTTAAAAGAGACAAAAAGATAAATAAGACATAGTTCCTATTTGCAAAAAGTCCACCATCTTGGATTGTACTTCATTATTTGTCTTCCTTTCAAAGCTGCCCTTGGTATTAATTTTAATCAAATCTCTCCTAACTACAGCATGCCAGGGAGATGGAAATCTCCTGGGACAGCCATTCCAAATTCTGCTGGTGTGTGGAACAAGAACTCAAGCCTGAGTGTGGACTCTATAGCTCTGTTCCCTAGCATAAAAGAGCACAAAGCTGTATGGTTTTGTATTTAATTCTGATACCCATACATTTTTTTTTACAAGCAGAAGATTTATACTGAATGACTCAGTGAATAGAGAAATATTTAAATATTCAGCCAGAACTTATGAGTCTATTTTATATATCCCAAGCTGAGCTGACTGTGGAAGAATAGAGAATGGAGTCATTTTGACTAGTTTGCCTGGGCGCGGTATGATAATTCTTCATTTGCTGTTGCTGCTGTTTGTGCTATTTCTAATAGGTTTTGTTATCTCCATTCTTTGTGTTGAATTTCTCAGAAGTATGGAGAAGTTGAGGCAAGAGTTAAAGTTTATATCATCAATGCAGTCTCTAAAAAGCAGGATCTTGGTAAGAGAGGAGAGGGAAGGGTAGAAATAGATTATTTACAAGCCAATCCCTCTCACTATTCTTAATTGAAACCACGAAGAATAGACCCAAGCTTAACACACTTTCATGTCCTGTATCATGTGTTTGTGTGCGTGACATTCTGAGGTCATAAAGGTGTTGGCATTGTGTGCACCACTGTTCCTTTTAGAACTCAGTGCAATTCCATTAGGTCTCAATTTAACCCACCAAACAGTGCCATAGATTGGGAACAATTCCCCTTCCTGGTTTAACTGGGATGGCCTTTACTCAGATTAAAAAGGGTTAAAGTTCCAAGGGAATCACTAACTCTCTTTTGTTGGGAAAAGTCCTCCTAATCTGACATTTCCTCACATTCCAGCCATACCTTTGCTGGAGGAAGTAGGAGATTTCTGGGTCCATGGTGTATGATTTAATGATTTGTGGAAGGCAAGAATGTTAACTTAGTTGATTGCTCAAAACTGACTGATAAGGTATCAGGAAGGTTAATCTGCTACTTTTCTAACCTCTCCCAGAGAACTTGAACTGAAGCCTCCTTCTCCATAGGTCGTCTTTATTGCATGCCACATGGAAGGCTGAGAATTTATGAAAGAAATGAGCATTTTGTTCCTTGTGCTTTCATTTGCTCCATGATTTCATTCCAAGAGCGATAAGCCTTTATTTGTGATAACCAATCCTTCCCTCAGCAACTAATGGTGATGTCACAATTGGAATATTTTTACCTCAGATGGAAAAAGAACACTGGCAGATAGATCCTGTTTACACTGAGAAAGACAGTTTAGCAATAAAGGTAAAGAGTAAGGCATTCTAGATTGAACTCAAACACCAATTGTTATCAAAGTGTTATCAGAGAGACACACATCCAGGGATCCTGTGATCTACAGAGTTGCTTTTTCCTCTGTCCTCATTCCTTCTAGCCATCTCCTCCATGGAATTCTAGAACCCCAGATCTAGAATAACCACAAAAGAGCATCTGCAGAGGTTTAGGAATGCTCTGCTCAGCATGGTCTGTGAAACCTGTTTAATTTTTTAACTTTTTATTTTTCTACAATATTATATTAGTTTCAGGAGTACAGCATAGTGATTCAATATTTTTATAGACTATACTCCCTTTAAAGTTATTACAAGACAATGGCTATAATTCCCCATGTTATACAATATATCCTTGTGGATTTCTATTTTATACATAGTAGTTTGTATCTCTTAACGCTGTACCCCTATCTTGCCCTTCCTCCTTCCACTATTTTGTTTTCTGTATCTGCGAGTCTGTTTCTATTTTTTTATGTGTATTTATTTGTTTTATTTTTTAGATTCCACATATATGATAACATATAGTACCTGTCATTCTCTGTCTGACTTATTTCACTCAGTATAATACCCTCTAAATCTGTCCATGTTGTTGCAAATGGCAGAGTTTCATTTTTTTCTAAGGCTGAGAAATACTCCCTTGTATATATAAACCACATCTTCTTTATCCATTCATTTTTGATGGACACTTGAGTTGTTTCCATGTCTTGACTGTTGTCACTAATGCTGCTATGCATTAAAAGGATCATACACCATGATCAAGTGGGGTTTATCCCAGGAATGCAAGGATTCTTCAATATATGCAAATCAATCAATGTGATAAACCCTATTGACAAATTGAAGGAGAAAAATCATATGATCATCTCAATAGATGCAGAAAAAGATTTTGACAAAATTCAACACCAATTTATGATAAAAACCCTCCAGAAAGTAGGCATAGAGGAAACTTACCTCAACATAATAAAGACCATATATGACAAACACACAACAAACTTCATACTCAATGGTGAAAAACCGAAACCATTTCCTCTAAGATCAGGAAGAAGACAAGATTGTCGACTCTCACCACTATTATTCAACATAGTTTTGGAAGTTTTAACCACAGCAATCAGAGAAGAAAATCACCTTATTTTTGATAAAGGAGGCAAGAATATACAATGGAGAAAAGACAGCCTCTTCAATAAGTGGTGCTGGGAAAACTGGACAGCTACATATAAAAGAGTGAAGTTAGAACACTCCCTAACAAACACCACACACAAAAATAAACTCAAAATGGATTAAAGGCCTAAATGTAAGGCCAAAGACTATTGCTCAACATCACTAATCATTAGAGAAATATAAATCAGAACTACAATGAGGTATCAGCTCACACCAGTCTGAATAGCCATCATCAAAAATCTACAAACAATAAATGCTGGAGAGGGTGTGGAGAAAGGGGAACCCCTTTGCACTGTTGGTGGGAATGTAAATTGATAAAGCCACCATGGACAACAGTACAGAGGTTCCTTAAAAAAGTAAAAACAGAACTACCATATGACCCAGCAATCCCACTACTGGGCGTATACCCTGAGAAAATAAAAAAAAAAAAAATGGTTCTGAAGAACCTAGGGGCAGGGCAGGAATAAAGATGCAGGCATAGAGAGTGGACTTGAGGACACGGGGAAGTTGAAGGGTAAGCTAGTACGAAGTCAGGGAGTGGTATGGACATATATACACTACTAAATGTAAAATAGCTAGTGGGAAGCAGCCACATAACAAAGGGAGATCAGCTCGATGCTTTGTGGCCACTTAGAGGGGTGGGAGAGGGAGGGTGGGAGGGAAACACAAGAGGGAGGAGATATGGGGATATATGTATATGTATAGCTGATTCACTTTGTTATAAAGCAGAAACTAACACACCATTGTAAAGCGATTATACTCTAATAAAGATGTTTAAAAATAATAATAATGCTGCTATGAACATTAGCGTGTATGTATCTTTTCAAACTAGTGTTTTCATTTTCTTCAGATATAAGCACAGGAGTGGATTTGCTGGATCTTATGGGCTGTTTATATATGTTCATGAGAAGGCAATATCTCTCTGAAATGAGCAAATAAAAATGTTTTTGCTTTATACACTTTTATTTCAGGAAATGAGAAGGTTAAAGTCAAAAGCTTTAAACGTGAATCATAAATTGTGATGGTCTCAATTGCACCCTAGAAGCAGTTGGCATTTTGCCAAAGGATGTTTCTAAATGGTAAAATAGCCCTTTGTGAGGGCATATAAAATTCCACAATATGATTCAATCTCATATTAGAGATTAAAAAACTTTACCAATAATAAGATATAAATATATCATTTATACTAGTATATACAGAAAATATACATTCAAGAGTAATTTAACTTAGACCACCAATAAATGTTGAGGCAATTCAAAATCATCAACTCTTCATCTTCTCTGCTAAGGTTTTATTACTATTAATACACACATGTATGTGCATACAAAAACATGTTATTTATAGATTTTTTTTCAATTTAAATGGGTGACATACTTGTGACAAACGAATGTAGGCTTCACATGTTGGATCAGTGGGAAATAAAATTCAGATTTAAGTACTATCACTTAAAGCATTATGTTATTAACATTTACAACAGGCACAAAAAAATGCCATAACATTGAAGACCAGGGAAAGCTCAATAAAGTTTAGAAATATGAGTGGCCCTAAAAAAGGACATGATAAATCTTTAGCACCAAGTCATGTGGACTTCAGTAAGAATTCGATTGTAATTCTGTGCTTAGTGCAAATACTATTCATTTACGGACAATGAGAAAAATGAGAATCATTGTGTACTCACTTAAGTCTTTTAAGCCCAATTTCCTCCTTGTTCCAGAGTCTTGAAGCCATCTATAAATAAGGCGGCCCCTGAAGATATATGGATAAAGTAAGCCATCCACCTGTCACCAGGTAAAGGAGACTTTCATTCCCATTTACTTAGACATGCACAGAGGACTTTACAACAGGCTTACACAAGCAGGGTATCTAATCCCTTGGCTTTCTAATCAGCCTTGGCCCTGGGTTTTCATTCACTCCCTGTTAAAAGTGAACATGCAGAATTTATTCTACACTAGGGTGTTGCTAGTGACAAAGGAAGAAGAGATATGGCCGATTAAATTTCAATATTTCTAACTATCCCAAACTGCATGATAGTGAAAACAACCCACAGAATGCCTCACTTCTGTAGCATCCTAATTATCTAAGGCATATAGTGCTAAGTAGCACTTCATTACTTAATGATTATTAAGAAATGAATTTTCTCAACCCTTGGGCTTCTTTGAAACAATCATTATGCCTTGTCGATTAGATAGACAGCTATAAAATAGAAGGTCACAATCTTCACAGTGCTCTGAGATGGATGGAGGCAGGGGCGTGCTGAAGCTGCAGAGGCAAGTCAGGCCCAGGAAAAGCAATGCACTTGACAAAGGAGGGAGAGAGACCAGGGACTGGAAAAAGCAGACAGGGGCTAGAAAGGAAGGAATGTGTTCCTCAGGGCATGAATCTCTCAGCCAGCCTGACTAAGTTTCCTAAAATAGCTCTGCAACCTCCTGGCTGTGTGACATTGGGTATGTTACCTCTCTGATTCTCACCTCATAACCTCTAAAATTATAATGTTATTGCCTTCAGAGTGTGGTCATAAAGACATAATTATATAATGTATGTGAATCATTTAGCAAAGTGCCTAAAACAAACTCAATATACTGTTGGTGTAATGTCAAAATTATTATTATTAGAGTGAGCTTTAAAAGCTAGTCCTATGATAAAATACATATATGCTCCCAAAATTCTGTGAAATAAAGTCAGTTGTAACCAAGGTGACATGAATGCAAAGTGTTCACTTTATGAGGAATTCCTATTTATTAATTCATTTGTTTAACTAGTATTTATTTCTCAGCCACATTACTCCAGGAACTGTTCTAGTCACTTGGAATACAAAAATGAATAAAGCAAAAATACTTGCCCTCAAAGAGCATCTAGCCTACAAGGGAGATAGCACATAAGTAATTATGATAAAATAAGGTTGCTATAGCAACCTTAAAGTGTGGATGGCAACCTGGAAGCAAGGCCACTAACTAGGATTGTGGGAGTCATGAAAGCCTGCTTGGAGGCAGCACCCAATTTCAGTCTTGTAAGATGAGTAGAAGTTCTCCATACTACAAAACAGAGAAAGAATATTCCAGTTAAAGGGACAGCTTCAGCAAAATTACTAAGCCATGAAACAGCACCATGTGTGACAAGAGTGGAAATCACCAGAATTCCACCCACACAGGGAATTGTGGGAGATGAGGCTAGACAATTACATAAGATAATTACATATAATGAGTTGCAGGTACGGGGGAAGGGGGTGGGAGGGAGGCAGAGTTTGGAGATAAAGAAGCTGGTGCAATCACTGATGTGAGCCTGGAAGAAATGGGATGAGACAGAAGTGATCAGTGCTCAGGTGGTTTGGTCTGGCCTTAGCAGAAGGAGAGACACCTCATCATCTGAGAATGTAGAGGAAGAAGGAAGTAAAGATGGGTGTGGGTAGAGATAAGCTTATAGATGGTGGAAGATAGAAGGAGTTCACCTAGGAGAGCTTCTCTAATTTTAAAGTAATAGAAAGAGCCTATTCATTGAGATTAGGAGTGTGGGCATGAACTGAATTGGAGATTTGAGGAGGGGGTGAAAGTCCGGAAGAGTGGCTCAAGGAACTGAGCAACTATGAATGAATGAATTGTCGAGTTGTGCAAGATCCCGGTTGTGGTGGCACCAGTTGGTACAGTTGGGTAATTTTCTCTAACCGTGTTCGGTTTCCCAGGTTTAGGAAAAATAAGGGCAAATGACGGTATTGCTCCAGATGTAGCATGAAAAAAATGGGAACACAAGGAATTTGAGAGCTTGTGAGAGAAGAGTTGGGACGATCATATAGAAGACCCAGGCTATGTACACAAGGACAGGAGGTCAGGAGACAGCGGAGACATCAAAGATGGAGTCACTGAAAGATCAAGGGTCAATGTTGGGAGAGCAGAGGGACTTGGAAGGACAGGAGGTCAGAGAGTAGAATATCAGGGTTTAAGTTCTCTGATACACCATTCTGGGTAGTAGCTAAGTCTAGGGCATCGCTCTTGGAATGGGTAGCTGCAATGGAGTGGAAGTAAAGTTCGTTTACATTTTTAAAAAATAAATAAGGAACTGAGAGGGCAGGTACTGGAAGGACTAGATATATGGACATCTTAGACTGATCACAAGAGGTAGATTGGAAATCATGATTATGCTTCAAGTGCCAATCTTCACCAAATGATGGGATATATCAGATTGCAAATGACAATGACAAGGGCAGGGAGGTGGTGATACAGTCATGTGGCTTGAACTTCAAAGAGGGATGAGCAAGGGTGAAAAAGAAGTTTTGGAGCCATGAAAAGGCTACCGATCACAATGATGTAGAACAGGGGATCTGAGCCAACGGGACATAGGATTGTTAAGTTGTGATGGAGAGTGGAGAGAAGAGGAGCCTTGGCCAGAGAAGACAGTCTGGATGTAGTGGGGAAGGAAACGGCGGGACGGGGCTGGAGAGTTCTGAAACCAGGCTACTCTAAGTGTGATCTAAGACCATCAGCATCACCTGGGAACTTGTTAACAATGTAGGAACTCAAGCCCCAGCCCCAACCTCCTGAATCAAAATCAGTATATTAACAAGATCCTCAGGTAATTTGTGTGCCAATTAAAATTCTAGAAGCACTCAAGAAATTAAACTTCTCCAAGGAATAATAAAATGGTACTCTCAACTCAGGATATAAAAGCACCATAAGAATACCAGTTTTAATTCTTTGTAGGATCAATGAATCGATCTCTGTCTTACAGTTATTTATGCCTATTGAAAGAGTGTCAGTGACCAATAGGTTTCTTACCTTGACTGCAGAGAGAGGGAAAAGACAAGAAAAAGTCATTTCCTAAGGGGTACGTTGCTTTCAGACCTGGAGTTGGTTGGGGAGCCAGCAGCCAGGGCCAGGGCACAGACTCCTCCACCACTCTGCCTTCTAAGCATCGAACCATACTTCCTCCTTAACCAGTCAGTCCCCCCTGGCCAAAGAGCAGGGAAGAAACCATGCCAGGGAACCGGTAATTGTATAGCTTTCCAGTGTACTGCTCCAGATCATGTAACAGACATGTCAAACCCTACTTTCCCCTCTGAACATTCAGCAGTGACCAAATGGGCTGGAGGAAGTGGGAGAAATACCATGAAAAATCCTGGGCTGCACCTCAGAGACTAATAAATAATTACTAATGGGAAAGAAAACAGAGGAAAGAGAAAAAGCAAAGTAGCAGGAAAGACAGGCAGAATGGACTCTGGCCCACAAGAGAGGAACAAACTGGGGGTTAAGTGCTATCGAAAAAAATCTAACACACCAAAGAGCAGTGACCCGATGACAGCAAAAAAGAAAGACAGAGAATAAAGCTTGTCGGGGAAACTTTCTGTTCTCACATTTGATCCCTCTGCTCACAGCATTTCAATGACTTATTGAAGCTTAGAATTGGACTGTTAAATCATTCAACATACGAGATTTGTCCCAAGTTGAATGGATTGCTTCCCCTTGTAGGTTTTTCGATGCTGGCTTATTTTTAAGGAGAGAATTGGAGGGTTTCTGCTAAATTATTGATGGGCGGGAGAATTTAACCCAGGCAGCAGAGATGACCGAATGGAGAAGCATGGGCAGGTGCCACATTGTAATTTGTCCACCTCTTAAATTATGTAGCATATGTATCACAATATATTGAATTTAAAACCTGAAGTATGACATTCGGTAAATAATTCATACTGGCTCTTTCATGAAGTGTGAGCTGAGGCTTAGGATAATGATATCCAATTTTAGCTTGTGCCTCATTTAAATACAGATGTACAGAAAGGAATTTCTTTAGCACTGCTAGACAAGACATGCATGCTGTGTAGGAAACTGGACCTGAATCTCACACACACACACACACACACACACACACACACTCACATGCACACACACACACACACTCTCACATGCACACACACACACACACTCTCACATGCACACACACACACACACTCTCACATGCACACACACACACACACTCTCACATGCACACACACACACACACTCTCACATGCACACACACACACACACTCTCACATGCACACACACACACACACTCTCACATGCACACACACACACACACTCTCACATGCACACACACACACACACTCTCACATGCACACACACACACACACACACACACACTCACATGCACACACACACACACAATTTCCCCAGGATAAAAATAAATAATGCATTATTTTTTAAAATGGATTTCATTCACCCTTCTCCTGCCTAAGTTCTTTAAAATCTATAACTGATAGATAATTATCTCATTAGGGGTACTGCTTTCTCCTCACAGTAGATTCTGATCCCAAGAACATGCCTGGGATTTTAGGGATGAGTGTTATTCATAGGGTGAAAATCCATAAAACACTTCCTTTAAGTCTTCCTTTTCCAGATCCTACAGGGAACTCACAGCCCAGAGATAAATCTCTGATCTAGTTCTGGGACACTATGCATGCACATTTGAAAATTGGAATAATCATGCAAAAAAAACATGCCTGCAACATTTCAAGCAATGTGCATTTTAGCTTCCAGTGACCAATGTTACCAAAATATGTTCTATGATTTTGTAGAAAGGAAGGAACTTGGGACTGATGCAGCTACAAGCATTTGAGCTGAAAAACTTGGGTTGGAGATAATGTCTTTCTTATTCCTTCTTACATCTGTTATCACATTGCCTTTTCTAACACCTTTTCTTCATTAGCTGAACAACCACCATGTTAACATCTTACTTTTAATTTTGTGGAACTTTTGGAGAATATGCTCAAAATATGATTCCCTCCTCTCCCCCTTCCCTCCCATATCATGTTTGAGATAATAAAGGTGTAAGCGATGTTAATTGATGCATCTGTCAATAAGATTGAGCTTGGAAAAGATGGACATTGGTCTGTAAAGCCCCAAGGTAAGCTGTTTTTAAGTTTGGTGTACCCAAAACCATGATTTTTTTTTAACCTTTATCTTAATGGATGTATTCATTTAATACATATTTATAGATAGAGAGAATACAACATATGCACAAAATACTTCAGCCTTGTAATAAGAAATGAATCCCTCAGGTAAAATAACCACTGTGCATGACTCTATGCAAGATCAGGTGTCAACTATATCCAAAGGTTGAGATTGAGAGACAGGAAAGACCATTTCTGGATGGAGAAATTAGGGAAGGGTAATGAAGGAAGACAATCTTGTATGAGTCTTGAAATAAGGTAGGGCTTTATTAGTCAGACATTGAGAGAGGGAGGTGTCATGCACAAAGACACAAAGCCATGGAAAGACAAGGAATGACTGGGAACAAGAAGTTAGAAGATGGGCTTTGCATGGAGCAATGGAAGGAGAAAAATATTACAAATGTAGGTAGAGATCGATTTTGGGGGACTTTGAAGCCATACTGGGGAGGTGAAGGCATTGGGTGAGTAGTGGGGAGCCTTGGAAAAGGTGTGAAGTGGAAAAAGATATAGTCAAAATGCACATTCAAAAGATTACTCTGAGGAGGAATGCAGAATTTGTTGAAGTAGGGAGGGGCAGTGATTAAGCAAGTCCTTTAGGAGATACTGCCATGCATTTCAGGTACAAGTACCTGAACTACCGTGGTGATAATGGGAGCTTGCCATCTCCACCTTCTTGCCTCTAGGTCAATTCTCAACCTACTGTCATCTAGCTTCCTCTACTCAACATAGCCCAAACTGAATTTGTCTTTCTCACAAACCTACCTCTCCCCATATTGTCCACATCTCACTTATGATACCACCTACAGTGCCAGCAGTTAGAAATTTCCAAGTTAAGCCAGCTCCTTCCTCTGCTGAGCCTTCTTTTATCCAATCAACCTCAAGTTCTCTTTATCTATCCACATAAATATTTCCTAAATCTAATCCTTGTGGCAATTCCACTATCCTTATTTAGCTCATCTAACATTTGCAATAGCCTTCTATTTGGTCTCTCCACATCTAGCCATAACAAATAGTATAGTGGTTCAACATTTGGTCTTTGATATCAAACTGTCTGGGCTCTCAAACTTCTTAGCTATATGGCCAGGAAAAAGTTTCTTCATTTCTTTCTGTCTCTCTTGTTTCATATGTAAAATTGTAAATCATAGTGGCCTATCTACTAAGGCTGTTAGGAGAAGTAAATGAGCTAATGTTTGTATAGCACTTAGAATGGCATCTGGCATGTAATAGGTGCTATCTAATGTTTTCTGTTTTAGTTAAAAAATAATCCACCCTCCCTACTAGGAGACATCTAGCCATGCCTCTTTCCCAAATTCTGTAGGCTAAATGCTTAAGCTGTATACATCCATGGTGTACAATCTTTCCCATGGTCTAGACCCTGCTTAATTTTCCCGTCTCATCTCCTACCACCCCTAACTTCACAATTTAAGCCCAGATAATATAGAACCACACGTAGGCTCCCCAGATCCACCACACTCAATCACGTCTTCCTGGTTCTCCTCAGAAGAGTTTATCTGCTAGCTATGTCCCATCCCCCTTTCCCTGATACTGCTTACTCATTCCTGAAATGCCAGTCAGGCATCATTTCCCCCAGGCATCCTTCTGAGAATGCCCAGGTTGGGCCATATGCATCTCCTCTCCACCAACAAGATAATTTTACCACAGCATGAATTGTATAGTGCTGAAGTCATCTTTATGATCCTACTCCCAGATCAGACTGAAGACTTCTTGAGGGCAGGGGCTGTGTCTTATCCCATTGTAAATCTCACAAAAAGAAGGGCCATGCTAGATCTCTAGTAGGTTTTTATAAACATTTATTGAAATAAAAGAAAAAATTCAACAGGCTTGGCAGTTAACTAAATATGGAATTAGTGAGAAAGAGAGAGGTTGGAAGCTGATTCCACGGTTTGAAGTCCAAGTTAGCATAAGAACCTATGTCATATTTATAGAAATGGGGAAGTCAGAAGGAGGAAATTCTATGAGAGAAAAGAAAAAGAAAGAAAAACCCCGATAAGTTAATTTTTAAACAAACTAACTTTGAGATGCCAACAAAACAGTCTGAAATATGGGCTGTGTGGTATTGGGAAGAAGCCATGGTAGATTTGAGATTGACTGTGTTTGTCATATTTCACTAGATTATGCTGCACAACAAACATCCCCCAAGTCTCAGTGACTTGTAACAACAGAAGCTTCTTGCTGCTCACCTAACTAACATGTCACCTGTAAGTCAGCTGCAGCTCTGTGGTTCTATTGCTCTGTTCCAGGCTACATGTGGATTTGGTACACACTGTTCTCAAGGTGAAGGCTCAGAGTAAGTGGAGCACAGAGCCAACCACATAAGCACATCTAAAACCTATGCTCAGATGTGACATGTATAATATCTACTCACATTCAATTGGCCAAAGCAAGTCATATGGCCAGGCCTGTAGTCAGTGGTGTGGGGAAGCATGGCAAGGACATGGCAGAGAATGAGATATTATAAACAAATAATGCACTGCAGCACAGTGGGGCTAGCTGGGATTGTGTAGGTAGATCTGATCATGCACTTGATTTCTAATTGGAGGGGAAAGAGAAACTGATGAAGGAAGAAAGGAAGTAACTTAAAGGCAGTCCAAGAGATAAAGAGAAGAAGCAGAATAGTTGATTACAGTGCACTTCAAAGGAGAAAACAGTCCAAGAAGAGGTGGTCACATGGTCCAGTACTGTAGATGTCAATGAAAATGAGGATGCCATGTGACTGCGATGAGGAAAATGGGGACATTGGAGAGAAGAGGTTCATTACCTATGCTGAACCTATTTCTTCACATATTCTGAGCAAGTTGGCTAATCTAGGCTTAGGGTGACACTCACAGGAGATGGCCTAGAATGGTTTTGGACACTAAGTTCTACAGCAGCTGAGTCGTGTGGACCAGAAGATAAGAAACTAAAAGCATATAACGTAGCACTCCTAATTCTCATCAAGTATTAGGAAGATTGTCACAAGGGGGTGGGGTGACACCTCCAGGTCCTGGGTCAGTCTAGAGAGCAAGATTCCTGACAGTTGCTGGATAATCTAGAGGCAGATTTTTGCTCAGTTAAGAAAACAATGTTCCACAGCCTGGAAAGTCCAACAATGGAATGGTAACATTCATGAAATGATCACCTCCCAACAACAACCACCACTGGAATTTTCAAGCAGAATTTAAATGACCACACAACAAATATGCTGTGGAAAAGCACATCATGCACGGGACAAAAAGTTAGGCCAATAGATTTTTACTGTCCCTTTAAAGTATAAACTTTATACTTTATGATTTATGATCATCATATGAAATATGTTGGCTCCCTTATATCCACCACTTACTTTTTTGTTTCTCTAACTCCTTGCAAATACATTCAGCTTCATTTTCCCTATTAAATAGGTGTTTTCAGGTATCTGAATGTTATGGTTTGAATTGTGTCTGTAAAAGGTATGTTGAAATCCTAATCCCCAGTACTTCAGATGTGAGCATTTTGAAAATAGGGTCTTTGCACATGTAGTTAAAAAGAGGTCAGACTCGAGTAACCTTGGCCCTTAATCCAACATGGCTTGCATCCTTAAAAGAAGAGAAGAGACAGACTCAGGAAGAAGCCATGTGATGAGAGAGGTGAAGATTAAAGCTGCAAGCCAAGGAATGCCAAGGATTGCTGGAAACTATCAGAAGCTGGGAAGAAACAAAAGATACTCCCCTATGGGTTTCAGAGGGAGCATGGCCCTGCCAACAACTTGATTTTGGACTCCTAGCTCCAGAACTATGAGAGAATAAACTTCTATTGTTTTAAGCCACCCAGTTTGTAGTACCTCGTTAGGCAGCCGTAGGTAATGAATACACTGAAACAGATTTCTAAAAGCAGCAAAGTATCTTTTGAAATGCCTGCTGATGAGTTTGTTGTAATTAATTTTAATTAGAGTAGGATTATCTTTCTTGAAGCTACAAACCTCCATGAGTATGAAAGACAGATAAAATTCTACCTCCTATGAAGAAGCAGGAAAAAAAGTATTCAGTATTATAACATCTGCCTTCCTATGACTTGTCATGAATGAAGTAACATTGCTCTAACAATGCTCTTTGTGAAACTTACTTTGACTCTTACTTGTTTCAAAGATTTGAGCTCTAGCTTGGCTGGAAAACTCTCTTGAGATGTTTAATAGTTGTAATTGTTTTAAGGAGAGAGGGAAAGTACAGATTCTCATTTGATTAAATAAAATATTTTTGCTTGTGTTAAATGCAGCTGCAGTGGAAACTTTATATTCCATTATTTACATTTTCGTGGGAAGCACTTGGCTTTGGGAGGTACAAAACAAAGGACATTAGGCTTTCAGTCTAATCAAAAGGGTGTGTCTTTCAGACAGGTGATTGGTACTGCAGAATGTGGACTTGGCAGCCATTGTGGAATGCTCATCCAAGTACATATGTGGGCACAGACATGGAGATCAAGATACAGAGATGTCTGGAAGCAGAGCAACCCTTGCAGCCACTAACGCTCAATAAAGCCACTTTAGCTTACAGGGAAGGTCCCGAGATGTGCTCAAGGGCAACCAGACCAAGCATGGACTGGTCTGAATTCTACTGAGCTCATTAAGTGCTCTGTAAGCACCCACTATGTGCATCTGTTGGCCACAGTCACCTGGAGGTTATACATGATATATCCATAGCACTGAAGTACATAGGAATTGTTCTCACCACTTTCTAGATGAGATAAGCAAGTCCAAGACAGGTAGTCTTATCTTTCTAGTGTCATATAACCAGTAAATGGCAGAAGGGGGCCTGGGACCCAAGTCTCCTCCTTCCTAGTGACTTACACTTACCCTACAATCAAAAAATATGAACACCATGGTTCATTTTCATATACATTTGTGTAGAAGACACATCACTTCGCACAACTTGTACCCCCTCACTCTCACAGGAGTAAGTCTCAACACAGACTCCGGTCCGCTCAAGATGTTCTCCTAACAGCTTTGTTTTACGTTAAGCCAGGATTTCTCTTCTACTTTGAAATGCCACCAGCAAGTATATGATAAGAAGGAAAATCCATTCCAGTCCAACTGTTATCATAAAACCTTAATCATCTAGGCAAGTAGCCATTTTCAAACTGCCTATGTTCTGCATCAATACTTCCTTTAGAAACCTACCAAGGCCTTTGTATCCATAGAGAGTACAGAAGTTTGCAAACATTTTGAGAGTTTAGAGACAATCACTGCTGAGTCATAGTCAAGTTCCCTTCCTTGCCCTGATGCCAAGCATTCTGCCATTTGAGAAAAACAAAAACAAACAAACAAACAAAAAAACTCATTGCTGCTCTATCCTGGTACCATGGAAATCCACTGATTTCCCTTGAATCTTTCAGTTCTACTCAGGAACCCAGTTCAAGAGCCAAGAACCCACGTAGTTGGATTCATGGTCATGAGGGCACCCTAAAAGGAAGGTTTGGCCTGGAAAGAGACCAAGATTCGAACTAACTAGCTAAAGATGTAATCAACAATAATAAAAAAATAGAGGTAACTGGTGTGGGACATCCATTATAAGCCAAGAACTGTCTATACATTATTGTTACCATACCCTACCTACCAGGGATGTTTCTCAATGTTTTCCAGAAATTGATGTTATGAGTTTGGCAGAGCTGAGACTGGGAAATAGGACTGTCCAAATTGAAAATTCTATGCTTTTCTTTTTCATACCGTAAAAGCCAGCTTTCACATACTGAGTATTAGCAGAATCGGAAGTGCTCAGCATTGTCCTTGCAGCACTGTGCTCACAGCCTTCTGTTCACGGGCAAACATCACCATCTTGTAAATGGAGATGAAACTGGAGAGACCCCTTTCATGGTAGTAAGTGAGGATGCTAGCAGGCAGAGCCAAGTCTCCAGGCCACAAACCTTGGCCTCCTTCCCATCCAGCCAGGCTGTCTCTCAATGGAAAATGGAAAAGAAGCTCCATGCACTAAAGACTGAAATTTCAGTCTCTAGGGTTCAGCAAGTGTCCAGAAACAATGATCTACTCTTACAAGACCCAGATCCCTCTCAACATACCTTCTTTCCACTCTGACTTCCCTAAGCCCCACAGGAATGGGGTGTTGACACCCACACATTGACTGTGTCACCAGATTCCCTACAAGGCCATGAGACCAGTGCCCTGAGAAATCACCCACATCCCAGACGGTTCTTCTGAATATCCAATTAGTACATTTTAAAAGTGATAAATAAGATGTGGCACATATATACAATGGAATATTACTCAGCCATAAAAAGAAACGAAATTAAGTTATTTGTAGTGAGGTGGATGGACTTAGAGACTGTCATATAGAGCGAAGTAAGTCAGAAAGAGAAAAACAAATACTGTATGCTAACACATATATATGGAATCTCAAAAAAAAAAATGGTTCTGAAGAACCTAGGGGCAGGACAGGAATAAAGATTATTCTGCCATTTGAGAAAAACAAAAACAAACAAACAAACAAAAAAACTCATTGCTGCTCTATCCTGGTACCATGGAAATCCACTGATTTCCCTTGAATCTTTCAGTTCTACTCAGGAACCCAGTTCAAGAGCCAAGAACCCACGTAGTTGGATTCATGGTCATGAGGGCACCCTAAAAGGAAGGTTTGGCCTGGAAAGAGACCAAGATTCGAACTAACTAGCTAAAGATGTAATCAACAATAATAAAAAAATAGAGGTAACTGGTGTGGGACATCCATTATAAGCCAAGAACTGTCTATACATTATTGTTACCATACCCTACCTACCAGGGATGTTTCTCAATGTTTTCCAGAAATTGATGTTATGAGTTTGGCAGAGCTGAGACTGGGAAATAGGACTGTCCAAATTGAAAATTCTATGCTTTTCTTTTTCATACCGTAAAAGCCAGCTTTCACATACTGAGTATTAGCAGAATCGGAAGTGCTCAGCATTGTCCTTGCAGCACTGTGCTCACAGCCTTCTGTTCACGGGCAAACATCACCATCTTGTAAATGGAGATGAAACTGGAGAGACCCCTTTCATGGTAGTAAGTGAGGATGCTAGCAGGCAGAGCCAAGTCTCCAGGCCACAAACCTTGGCCTCCTTCCCATCCAGCCAGGCTGTCTCTCAATGGAAAATGGAAAAGAAGCTCCATGCACTAAAGACTGAAATTTCAGTCTCTAGGGTTCAGCAAGTGTCCAGAAACAATGATCTACTCTTACAAGACCCAGATCCCTCTCAACATACCTTCTTTCCACTCTGACTTCCCTAAGCCCCACAGGAATGGGGTGTTGACACCCACACATTGACTGTGTCACCAGATTCCCTACAAGGCCATGAGACCAGTGCCCTGAGAAATCACCCACATCCCAGACGGTTCTTCTGAATATCCAATTAGTACATTTTAAAAGTGATAAATAAGATGTGGCACATATATACAATGGAATATTACTCAGCCATAAAAAGAAACGAAATTAAGTTATTTGTAGTGAGGTGGATGGACTTAGAGACTGTCATATAGAGCGAAGTAAGTCAGAAAGAGAAAAACAAATACTGTATGCTAACACATATATATGGAATCTCAAAAAAAAAAATGGTTCTGAAGAACCTAGGGGCAGGACAGGAATAAAGATGCAGACGTAGAGAATGGACTTGAGGACGTGGGGAGGGGGAATGGTAAGCTGGGATGAAGTGAGAGAGTGGCATGGACTTATATATACTACCAAATGTAAAATAGATAGCTAGTGGGAAGCAGCCACATAGCACAGGGAGATCAGCTCAGTGCTTTGTGACCACTTAGAGGGGTGGGATAGGGAGGGTGGGAGGGAGACGCAAAAGGGAGGAGATATGGGGATATATGTATATGTATAGCTGATTCACTTTGTTATAAAGCAGAAACTGACACACTATTGTAAAGCAATTATACTCCAAAAAAAGACGTTAAAAAAACTGATAAATTTTATGTCTGGCACATGGTTTCATTATGATTATACATCATCTTATTCATAACAACATTTCTCCATAGAATTGCCTACCACCTTGTCAATCCCATGTGTTTCTTTTCGTCCAACCTCTTCTTTTAAAAATGATATCTGTTTAAGTGCTCAAAGTTAACAGTAGTAATAAAATATCATCATAACTTACTCAGACATGATACCCTGAGGAGGGCCCAACATCACTTTTTCAATATTCTTAACAAAAATTTGTAACACCAATCTAATCATGAGAAAAAAAATCAGACAAACCCAAATGGAGAGATATTCTACAAAATAACTGGGCAGTACTGTTCAAAGTTGAAGATGTCATGAAAGACAAGGGAAGATTGAAGAACCATCACAGATGGGGGGAAAGCAAGGGGATGTAATAATTGAATGCAATGTGGGATCCTAGATTAGATCCTGGAACATAAAGGGGACATTATTGGAAAAATGAGTGAAATCCAAAAACATCTGTAGTTGAGTTAATATTGTACCAGTGCCAATTCCCCTGTTTTGATCATTGTATGATCAAAAAGATTTCTTATGTTTTACTTTGTAGGTAGAGAGAGGGCTCAAAGTCAGACAAGAGTTGAAACCAGGCTACTTGTGTTGGAATCCCAGCTCTACTACTTCCAAATGGTATGGCCTCAGACAAGTTCCCCAAACTTCTATAAACTTGGGATTCTCAATTGTTAAATGGGAATAATAACTACCTCATAGGTCTGTTACAAGCATAGTATAAGACAACGCATGCAAAATGTGTGGTACAGTGCTTGGCACATGGTAAGTACTCACAACTAGAAGCTATTGTCATTACCTTTAATCAGTATATATCTTTTCACCTCTTAGCTGGATGTCTAATAAACACATTCTCAAAAGGACATTAATGACTGATAATAGTTGATCATATTACCTTTACAGGAATAATTGCGTTTTAGTGAAATTACATTACAGGTGCTCTGAGAGAATTCAGTGACAGATTGTATTTTCTAAAGATGACCCTGACAATGTCCCCCACCCAAAGGCATTTCTAAGACCTTGCCACCCTCCATCAAGAGGTAGAGTATATGTACCCACCCTTTGTGTCTGGGCAGCTTTTGTAAGTGCCTTGACCAATAGAATATGATGCAACTGATGCTACATGATTTCCAAAGACAGATCTGAAAAATGTCATGTACTGAAAAATTCCTGTTGTCTTAAAATGCTCACTCTTGGAATCTAACCACCATGTTATGATGAAATCGAAGCAGTTCAAGGAAAGGCTTGTGTGGAGAGAAATAAAAGTCTGTGGCCCACATCCCCCACTGAGCTTCCAGCTAACAGCCAGCACTGACTTGACAACCATGTGAGGGAATCATCTTGAGAGTACATCTTCCAGCCCTGGTCAAGTCACTCACCTGAAGCTGCATGGAAAAGAGATGGCCTGTCCCCATCATGCCCTGTCCAAATTAAAATTTTGTAATCAAAAAATACTACTGTTGTTTTAAGCCATTAAGATTTGGGGGGTTCATTATACACCTATAGGGAAGATCTTTTGATGGCAGAAACTTACAAGAGTAGGGAACAAGAACAGAGAATTTTTAAAATGTGGGCAGAGTTGAGAACTGGAGCTGTAAAGGGGCTTGAGTAGCCTTGAAGAACATTCAGTGGACTTGTGTGTCCATCTTTTCCAAAATGCAAGACAACTCAAAAGCTTTTTTTTTTTTCGCCCAGCAGACTAGAAAATGGAACAAAGTGGGAACACCTAAGACTGGACAGAGTCCTGCATAGATTCACAGGGAAGTTGGTACCCACCATCAGAGCCAATGTCAAAGTTAGTCCCTGGGCGGGTCTACTGTAGGAGATGAAGTTTGGTGTTCGAGGTGCCAATTCATGATGCCTCTTTCACTTGTGGTTTAAATCAATGGAGAACAAATCCAAGTGACAAGAAAAGAATTCAATCCAGTATCAGAGTTTTGACTTCCAGATGGAGGATTTCTGGTATTTTGTGTCTGAGGAAGACGTGGCTTGGGCTTGAAGGCAAAGGGGAACTGCCCACATGCTCCTTCACGCCCTCCTTTAGAATGTGCCTGCAGGAAGGCCTGGGTTTGTGGAGCTGGGCAGATGCAGTGGTAGTCACTGCCTGCCTGGCTCACATCTCAGGGAGGAACCCCCAAATTTCTAAGCCTTTCTCTAAAAGGTCAGCCCCACCTGACCTGCAACACACGTACTTGCTCAAAGGAAGCAAAACAAATTCAATGGGCAGCTGTGAGCAGGGACCTGCCAGAGACAGAGTCAGGAGCCCAGTCCACATGGAGAGCTTCCTCTGTCCCAACTCACTATCAACTCAGTCATTCCCCACCTGCGATGGAGGGATTAGGGAGGAGCCAGGGGAGAAAGGCAGAAGTTTCCTCCTCATACTTTCTGAGAAGGCAGAGTATCCTAGTTAGAGTCTGAAACAAGACCTTGGGAGACAAGAGCTGTTTTCTAATTAAAAGCAGCCATGTGTCTGAGTAGTACAGTAGCTCTTAAACTTGACTGAGTATCAGAATCACCTGGAGGGCTTGTTCAAACACAGATTCTTGGTCCCCACCACCTGAGTTTCCAATTCAGTAGGTCTGGGATGGGGCCAAGAAATTACATTTCTAACAAATTCCAAGAAATCATGATGTTGCTGGTCCAGTATGAGAGCTCTGATACAGTGCATTTTACAGTTCAGAAGACACCAGCACACGGCTTATCTCAGTTAAGTCTCACATGATTCATCATTGACAGGTGAAGGAACTGAGGCTGGTGAGGACTGAGGGTCTCATATAAGCTTACACAATACTGACCTAAGACTGGGACTTCAAATCCAAGTCTTTTGACACCAACTCAAAAATTCTTTTCACTGAACTATAGTTGTTTACTGGAATAGAAGCAAAACAAAGAGAGAAACCCAGGCATCCTTTAGGTATATAAAAATCAGAGATGAGTATTTTGTGTACTTATTATTTTGGGAGGGTAATTTCTTCAACTAATTTTACGATTCCTTTTGAAAGATTTCAAAAGGTCTTGCATATATTGAGAAAAAGAAGACAGGGAAAGGTTGTGTGTTTGTCTGTTTTATCTCCACCTAGACCAGCAGAGCTAGGAGAGTTGAGTGCCTCTAGAAACAACCATGGTTGTAGTAACAGCCACTGTCTTGCCCGGAGACTAGGTAAAATTTGGCACCGTTGGAATAAGGAGTGGGAGTGTTGGCTAGTTATGACTCGTAATTCTTTTCATAAATGAGCCATTTTTTAAAACAGATAAAAAGTCTTAACTAAAATGAATTAATCTATAAGAGTGCTATTTCAGACAATACCAGAGGAGATGTTTTAAAAAATAAGATCTTTATGTCACCTTTAATATAGCTCCATTTGGATTGGAACCAGGACCACAATCTCTCCATTAGTTCTCCTGACCTCCCCTTAATTAACTTTTTGAAAAACCAGGACGAACAACCAACTGGTGTGAGGAATTAATGGAGATCATGTGCTGACGAGTTCAGTTTTCCATGTCTCCTTTTTAATGCTGCTAAAATGAGGACAAGAACCCTCCTGAGCATTTCCAAGGAGTCACACCAATTTTTATGATACATGATTATTTAGTTATCATAGGCATCTCCACTTACAAGTGGGTCTTGATGTGATATCTAGCATACCTCAATCTAGTGTCACAATTACTTTGGCCTTCTGGATAATGACTTGGACTGCCAGGCACCTGCTCCTGCCCCACGACCCCATTTTATGAACCACAGTTGGCAGCATGACTTGCCAACAAGTTCTCAGTTCCTGTAATGTGTGCAAATTTGTGTGAATATGTGTATGTGTGTAAATGAGGGTGAAGGATTAAGAATATAAAAGCTTTCCTAATTTTTGATAGTTTTTATTGAATGATTACAGAAAAAGGACACATTATTAAGTGCAGACGTTGATAAGTTTTCACAATCTGAACACACCTGAGTAACCAGATCAATAAACAGAACACTACCAGCCCCATGGAAGCTCCTGTCACTACCTCCACAAAGGCACCCACTATCGTAACTTCTAACACTATAGATGAGTTTTAGGAATGTATAAAAATGTATGCTATGGTTTGTACTCTTTTGCATCTGGCATCTTTTGCTCAACATAATGTTTATGAAATATACATATATACATATATATATATATAATGTCCACTCTCATTGCTGGGTGGTAGTCTATGATGTAAATATACTGCAATTTATTTACCCATTCTACTGTTGATGGATACTTAGATAACTTTCTGTTTGGGGTTATTATAAATAGTGCTGATATGGGAATTCAGGTGTATGTCCCTTGGTGCAACATGTATGTGTTTCTACTGTGCATAAACCTGAGAATGGAATTGCCAGATCGCAGGTTTGCATGTGTTAAACTTCAGTGCATACTGCCAAACAGTGTTCATAAATGGTGGTATCAATTTACACCACTGTAAGCACAGCATGAGAGTTTTGTTTGCTCTACATCCTTGCCAGTACTAGGTACTGTCAGCATTTTTCATTTCAGCCGTTCTGGTGAGGGTATGATGGTAATTCATTTTAGTTTTAATTTGCAGATGTTGGATATTTGGATATTGTCTTTGTGAAGTGCCAGCTGTCTTTTGCCTATATTTCTATAACTGTCTTAACCTCCTTCATCTGTCTTCTCTACTCTCTTTTCTCTTTGTAAAACTGTATCCTATTTCTGTTTAAAAAAACCCAAATGTCCAACAGCAGGTAAATGGATAAATACACTGTGACATATTCATACACTGAAATACTACCCATCAATAAAAATAAATGATATCTGGATACCCATTACATCAATGAAACTCAAAAACATTGTCTTAGGCAAAAGAAGCCAAATACGAAAGAAAACATACTGTATGATTCTATTTGCATGATATACTAGAAGAGGCAAAACTAATTTATAGTGACAGAAAACAGATCGGTGGTTTTCTGAGGTTGGTAGATAGTACTGACTGAAAAGGGCCCTGAGGGAACATTTTAGTGTGATGGAAATGTTCTGTCTTGACTTCAGTAGTGGTTAGTTAGATGGATGTACACATTTGTCAAAAACTCTTTGCACACTTAAAATGGGTAATTTAATTGTATTAAACTATATCAATACTTCAAGAAAATTGATTAAAAAGAAAACTTTTACTGAGCCCTACTATGTGTAACCCATAGAATAAGGTCAAATTAGGGCTTTTCTTTAGTCATAGTGATCAGTCAAGATGCCCAAAGACCCACATGTACCCCAGTGGAGAGCCATATCTCCCTAGAAGGAAATGCAGAGTTGCCAACATCTTTTGAAATAACTATTTTGATTGAAGACATCACAAAACTTGGTTCTGGCTACTTTGGCCACCTCATACCTCACAAATTGTTCAGTTTCCTCTCACAGCTGCCTACCAGCCACCCAGACAGCCAGCCAACCAGCCAGCACACTTAACAAGCTGGCCCATCACCACGTTTAAAATATACAAGGAGAATGCAGGCATGTCCAACCCTGGGCTGAGGAGAGAAGCCTTCCCAGCTAGTTTTCTCAATACTTTACCTTGCAAGAGCCAAACTCTAGTCGTTTTGCTTGTTTGTTTGTTTTTTGTTTTTTTTGAGTCTCAAGGGAAACCTGACAGGGTCCACGTTTCAGAAAGCTCCCCTCCCAGTAGAGAACCAGAGCTGTGATATTTTAATAGCCTTTCTCAGCCCCTTCCCTGGGAACATATTATTATGTGATCATTAGTGATGGGCAAACCTCACTGGGTTTCCAGGTTTGAGTCTGTGCCAGAAGTTGAGAGTTCCTCCTTATTAATGATTCCAAATCGCCCCCATTTTCTCTCATTTTATGTGTATGTATGTCTTCTTTACTTGGTTTTGTCTTATGGACCTGGGCTTGATCTCCAACCCTTTACCTACTTTTCACCCCAGAAAGAAAAAAGGGAATGAGATGAGGCTGGCAGTGTGAGTTCCCTGAATGTTTCTCACCTGGCAAGCATACCATCTCCCTCTGTTGATGTGCCTGCCCTGGGCTGATCAGAATTGCAGTTAGGCCCGAATTATTGGTGTAGCCAGAAAAGAATGACTGGACACTCGTTGTGGGTCCACAGCCACATTTCTGGGGGTGCCCAGTGAATCTGTGAGTCAGTAAAGAATGAGGCTTTTCCTCAGAAGGCTAAGAGATGTAACTGACAAAGGCCTGTCAACCTCATCCTAAAATAGTACCCTTAGGACTAAGTAGCAGAGACCATAGAAAAGCTGAAAAGGGAGCATTAAGAAGGTGCAAAAAATATGTGAACATTCTTCCTTGGAGGCAACAATTTCTGTTTCTGGAATATAAGAATAATGCATTAAATTCATTCTATCTAAACTCAAGCACTCCTATCAGTTATCCCTGTCTATATTTTTCTCCTTTAGAAAATAGGAGTGTTGATATTTATTCCATGAACTATTTTGTCAGGTAAGGAGGTAGTGGAGTACTGGATTTATAAATTCGAGATTATATTTAATTCAAATCCATAGAGGCTCGATCGCAGGGCTGGAAGTCAAAGCCTACTTTTAAAACTGGACCCACCAGCCAGGATCTCAGAGGGTCATGGGGACAGTGGGGATATGCAGTTTCAAGCCCTTTCCAGCTTCCATTACAAGAATCCCAGAATACACCATGTCCTGTGACCTTGTAGAAGGCTGGGAATGTCCAGGTCAGAGGCAGCAGCTGGCCTAGGAGGGCTGCCAGAATTTCCAGGACACTGATGCATTCAGAATAGGAGAAAAGGGAACATTGGAGGGGGTGCCTGGCAGAAGAAGGAGAGGGGAAGGAAAGCATAGGGAGCCCTGAGCTGATAAATTCAGATTTGTGTGTTACACTCAGTCTGAAAACACCCATGAGTCACTTATGCTAATATGTATTTTCTCTTTAACACATTTTCCCCAGTTGGTCTGAAACTATACTGTGTTTACTATGAGTAATCTCACAGAGTCACAACACAAAATTTGCTTTTCTGCCCAAGGAGCAGCCACTTGTTTTTGGACCACATTCCCCCAGTGTGTAGCTAAATCAGGGAGAGCATTTCTGCCACTGTTAAGGCCTTTCCACTGCTTTCTGTGACGCTGAAGTGACTGTACCTGCTTCTTAAGGAATTCTTCTAACAGACCAAGAAGATCTGTGCCCTATTTATTGTCTTAGTTCTCTTTAGTCAATAATTTTGATTCTCTCTGAGCCTTTGTTTATCATGTTGTATTGCCATCTTTAGATAATTTCAGGTCAAAGAAAAAGAAAATAAGAACAAAAGGAAATAACTATTCAAAGTATTATCTGTTTTCCAATCTGTCCTTTTACAATTGCACTGATTTTATTTTAGAAGTGGTTTGACAGATGGAAATTGACAAATGTACATAGAACAACGACAGTATCAGAAATGCAAAAAATATCTAGGTCAAACGAGGTAACTAGTTATCATCTCAGGTGACAACTTCATTGATTGGTAGTGACTGTTGACAGTGTTGTACTAAGAAAGAGCCTGAGGCCACTTCCAGGTTTAGCAGAATTAGTAATGTCTGCCACAGTAGTACCTTTGTGACGAGTGGGGAAGGAGAGTGTCAGCACAGACATTATGAATTTGCCATTTCTGGTCTCAGCAAAATGTTCATTCAAGCAATTAACATATCAAATGGAGTTCTCTAGTAACTGATTAAATTGAATAAAGACCTGAGCATTTCATTTGGAGTACATAGTGGATCAAACTACAACTCAGGGCACTTCTAGCCCAATCATGCTTCGTATCCGTAATCATATTTTTACCCTGACACAGAAGTAAGGGACTCGAAGACTATCTTCTAGTTTAAGTCATAAATTGTGGAAACATATTATAATTTGTTTCTGAAATCGCAAGTCCCTTCCATCTAAACACATTCAATATCTCCCTACTCCTCTGCTCCCTTCAGCATTCTTTCTCCTTCCATGCTCCTCGTGTGTCCCAAACAGAAGTTGTGTGACCGATGCTCAGAGAAAGGTGTTTAAATGAGGAAATGATGGTGTCATCCTTTTTTAACTGTTGATTTGCTTCTCTTGTTTACCTAAGAACTAGACAGAGCATTGAGCAAAGAGATCTTTGGTCTTAGCCAGGACTGAGAAACCACACCTAATTGGTGAGTCAAGAGAAATGGCGGCCCCTCTTTTGCAGTGTATAACCCATGAGTGCATGATCCATATGAAAAGTCCTTAGACAAGTCTTAAATCTTTAAGCTTTAATAAATGTGGTTTTTGGGCTGAAAAAAATTTTTTTTTAGTGTTAAACAGTAACATTTTTTATATGTGATAAGAGCATCAATTTTGCTAGCTACAGATGATGTAGATTACCATTTGGGCTAAAACAGGCATTATTTACTACATTTGGGATCAGAAATAATAATATGCTGTATTAAATGTTCATAGTAGGTGCTAAAAATGTGCAGATATATACAATTGTGCTAACTAGCAATGTATTTGCTTTTTGGCATTGTGTTAGTCAGTTCTTGCCACCATAGAGTTGCATAACAAAATACTCCAAATCTGTGCTTACAACAGCATTTACATTTCTCACTCATGGGTCTATAAGTCAGCTAGGACTGTTTGCTTTAGACTGGGGGTTGACTAGACTTGGCTTTGGCTTTCGGT
The DNA here is from genome assembly GCF_003031525.2 of Neophocaena asiaeorientalis asiaeorientalis. Lineage (NCBI taxonomy): Eukaryota > Metazoa > Chordata > Mammalia > Artiodactyla > Phocoenidae > Neophocaena > Neophocaena asiaeorientalis. Next base: position 2,853,425 of record NW_020175089.1, on the reverse strand, counting down.
TGGGTTCAAATCTATTCCATGTGTCACTTTTGGGGGACTTAGTTATATGAGGCTGTTGCTACCTGGGTAGTGCTTTTCTCATTGTGATCATAGGAGCAGAAGGAAATGAATGAAACCACCTTTTCTGTAGACTGCACACAGTCATTTCCACCCACATTTCACCGATTAAAGTTCATCAGTGCCCAGCTCCATCATCAATGGATAGAGAAATTAATTCCACTTCTAGGAGACAAAATGCAAAGTTACAGGGCAAAGGATGTGAATATACTGGGTTGGCCACAAGTTCGTTCGGGTTTTTCATATGCTGTTACAGAAAAACCTGAATGAACTTTTTGGCCAATCTAATATAATTCTAAAATAGGAAGGGTATGAGAATTAAGACAATGAACCAATTTACAAAAATACCAGAATGTTCCATCTAAAACATCAAGTAGGAAAGTATTATAATGAGGTAAAAAGAATCAGGCTTTAAGTACCAGGAAGATCTAAGTTTGAATCTTAGCTCCATTCTTTTCTGACTATATGTCTTCAACAACAGGTAGGTCTTGGGAATGCTGGAACGGGTAAAGTGTCCATCAGCAGGGCTTTGTAGATATCTCTCCCTGTGCTCTGCCATGAATGGGACTTCATTTTTTTTGCTTGTCTATTTTTTCACTTACCTGTCTGCTTTCCATATTTGGCATCAATTTGACTCAGCTAAAAGTCACTGTGCTAGTTAAGGCATATAGTTTTACAATGAGCCACATCTGGTGCCAGTGGCCAGTATATGAATAGGGCAGGTGCGTAAGCAGGCACATACCCTTGGTTCAATCAGCCATGGCTGATGGGAAGTCACACATACTGAGTCATGCTTTTAAAGTAAAGCTGCTGTTAGGCTGAGATGTCCATTCTTAGAGAGAAGACACAACTCCCAGTCCCTCCTGAGTCTAGGCTGGGCCATGTGACTAAGATTCCCCAATGGAATATAAGCAGAAATTATGTGTATCGCTTCCAAACAAAATGGTTAAAATGCTGGTGCCTTTTCTATGGTCTAATTTCCTGTCAAAGACTCCAAAAATGGCACTGCCACAAGATGGAAAGAGCCTGGGTCACTGACTGATAATGTGGAAGGATTCCTGTAAGAAATAAGCATTTAAGGATTAACACTTTGGGGTTGTTTTTATATCAGAAGACTGTCCATTCTGCAGGGCTGGAAGAGAACAGTTGTCCCTACAAAGGGGCTGATGGTATGGTAGTCATTGAGATTAGGGTGTAGAGTGGAGCAAAGCATAAAAGGCTAAACAACTGAGCAAAGACTTCAGCTGGAGAGGTCCAAATGTTCTGGGTAGGTTTACCTGGGGTGGCTTCACTGAGATACACTCAGCTGAGAAGGTTGAGTTCAATTAGGAGTCAACTGTATCTGTCAGGGAGCGTGGCCTGTGTAAAGGATAAGCTCCAAATCCAAACAGTTGTCCACACTTTTAACTCCTACACATTAAGGAGGGCTTTCATTTAACACAGAGAAGGGAGGATTAACTTTGTGGGTCTGTTGCTCCCCTGGGTATGGTTTCTGAAATATCTTTCTTAAGGACTAAGCATCTCTCTCTTTCATTTAGGGGCTATGCTCACCCAAATTCACCAGTTTTAACAAAATTTGAAAAGTCATCATCTCTTTGGGGAAGGCACACTACCCTCTTAGCCTCCATTAGTAACGAACATTGGTACCAACTATACTTTCTTAAGCTCACTGATGGTGAGGAAGAGAGGGAGCTGTTCCCTCATTTCTAACCATACCTTGACCCCGGCCTCAAGTTTCAGACCACTGAGGGGGATGATGATTGCCTGAGTCATATAACTCTGCTAAAGTCCATCTTGGACTGCAGGGTATTCCAAGGCCAAAGAGAAGTAGGAAGAAGAAAGCTCAATCCCTTGCAGCTGTTTGTCTCTCTCTCTTTCTACTCTCACTCTTTTTCCTGACACAAATCCAGTTATCCAGTGCTGCCCTCCCCTAGCTGGCACACCACCCATGGCAACTGAATTTACTCCAGGCTCTTAACATTTTCTCTGTGAGATGCACTACAATTGCTTCTGCTTCTCTGGTTAATGAGGGTTCTGTCTCCCTCACTGGACCTATGCTGCTCACCTCTCATTAATAGAATCCAACCTCAGTCTGTGTGTTGCCTCCACCCCACTCACCAGTTCCTCTCCTTTCCTCTGACAGATTCACCTTTATCCTGCAGGACTGACTTCCTTTTGGACCCCAAGAGCCTCCTAGCTCAGTAGCTTCCAATCATAAGAACAAAAGTAGTGACCCCCTTTTAGATCTGCATGGCATCATCATAAACAAGAATCCTGCAACACCAGTACTGGAATGGGGGCCATTCATCTTCAGAAGAAAGGCTTTATTCTGAAGCTTCTTTTCCCAACTGATAACCAGTCTGTCACCACAAGAGGGAAGGGTGGGGTGGCAAGGCATTGAAGAAAGGGGAGGAGGGTGCAGAGCAGCAAGCTTATTAACCTTTCCAGGAGGCTTGTGATTCAAGCTTGTGGAGCTTAACATTTTTTTTTCTCTCCCAATTATTTTAATGATGCTGCAGAAAGTCCTAACTTCTGTGCTGAGACTGTGTTGCTGCCACAGTCTGGGCTGATCACATGGTAACATTCCGACCCAGGCTGGGTCACCCCTTAAGAAAAATCAGCTTGGGAAAACCACTCCTCCTGCTGCCTGCCTCTCACTCTCTCTGTTATTTTTTTTTCTCACTCTCTCTGTCAAGGGCGGGGGGATGGGGACGGGGGTGTGGGGGGGGGAAGCCTCCGTTTTAAGAGCTTTGAAGCTTAAGGCTCAGATGTGAGCTTTTGCTTCAGAGTTTATTAGTTATTTTTTATCCCCATCTACCACCCCCCTCCAAAAAGTTTATGTTCACTAAGAATGGCAATTATTTGACTCTAATTCAAACCATTTTTGTGTCATTTAGATCCAGGCGCATTGCTTGATCTCAATAATAAGGGAATGTACCAAATATTTTTGTTGCTAGAGGAACTATAGTCATATAAGCCAGTTCATCAATCATGTGTTTTTTCCTTTCGCAGTCTTAATGTATTCCTCATTTCATTTTTGAGCAAGAAAATTAATCCTATAACATAAACTTAAAAGCCAACTACTGTAGTCTGTACTTTGAACCCAGATACAAAAGCAAACATTCCTTCCTATTAGGTTTAGATCAAGATGTATTGATTCAGGAGGTTAACTAATACTTAGCAGGAGGCTGATTGGGGGCTGGAAATGTGAGAGGCAGAAGGCAGGGGGAAGCAGAAGAAGTGGCTTTTCTTCTTGTATATGCACATATACACTTATCTGCAGGCATTGCTAGATTTTCAATAATCCACCACGAACATCATCATGACTATGGGGACTGTAAAGATGGAGAACATCTTTCTACAAGGCCAGCCTCCCTTCCCATTTAACAAGAGCAACTAAACATTGCTGGGGATTAGACGTTCCAATTTGGATTGTCACCTTCCATGTATTAATTTTTTAAACTTTTATTAACATATCATCCACATAGGAAGAATTGTGCTTATTGTAAGTGTACATTTTGATGGATTTTCACAACCTGAACACACCTGTGTAACAAGAGTCCAGATTATAAAATAAAACATCAATAGCACCTAGAAGCCACTCACACACAACCCCACCCAGTTACTATCTCACCAAGGGTATCCACTATCCTAAATTCTAATACCATAGTTTAATCTTTTTCTTTGAAGTTTCTATAAATGGAATAATATAGCATTTATTCTTTTATGTCTGGCTTATTTCACTCAGTATTATGCTTGAGAAATTCATCCTTGTTATTGTGTGTAGTTGCAGACTGTCCACCCTCCTTGCTATTGATATTCGTTGTATGAGTACACAAAAAGTCTACATCCGTTCTATTGCTGATGGCTATTAGGGCAATTTCCAGTTGGCTGTTATGAATAGTGCTGTTATGAACATTCTAATACATGTCTTTTGGTGAATATATGTCCACATCTTTGCTGGGCTTATTCCTAGGAGAGGACTTGCTGAATGTGGAGTGTGCATGTGATTAATTTTAGTAGAAACTGCCAAACAGTTTCCACGCTGGCTGTAACTAATTTATTCTCACACTAGCAATGTATGAGAGTTCCAGTTGCTCTATATCCTCACCAGTACTTGATATGTTCAGTGTTTATTTTAGTTATTTTGGAGCGCAGGTAGTGATATTGCATTGTAATTTGACTCTGCATGTTCCACACCCGTTTTCATTTCTATGCTTCAGTTAATTTCCAATCATCCCTTAACCTAGCAAAGGCCAAACTGACCAACCAGTCCTCCCTCTGCAAAGACTATCTTTCCTATAATGATATCCCCACATCACCTCCTCCACCCACCAACATGGACTTTTCCTTTTGTCGAGTTCTTATTGAATTTATGCACGGAACCACCCCATTTATGCTTGATTAGTGGTGTTATCTGGGTAGTGTTATGCTCTAAATGTTTCTCCTGTGTTATTCTGTCTTTCCAACTGGTGGCAGAGTCCCTTGAGGACAGAGTCCAACTCAGCAGGTCATGTATACCCACACAAATCCACCGGGCTGAGTTCACATGAATACAGGCTGTGCCCGGATTGGACTGAACTTTGCACTTTTTGCCCAATCATTATGATGCCCAAGAGCTTTAGCCTAGATGCCTGATACTGATTAAAAAAAAAACACTCAAGACTTAAGACGTTAAATAGGGCAGGAAGTTGAATAATATGGTTTAAAAAAATGGTTCTTGGAGTTAGAGTTGGATTTGAATCTCACACAGACCAATTTGGTTCTTTGTAATCTTAAGAAGTTATTTTATGATTCTGAACCTCAGTTTCCACATACACAGAAAGAACAGAGTTGTAGTGAGGATTTAACAAGAATAGATAGCTAAGTGTCTGGCATGTTGTAGGTGCTGGAAAAGTCCATTCCTTTTTCCATACTCTCCTTCTTTGAAGAGGTCTCAATTTCTCAGTCTTATAAGAGGATAAAACTCAAACAGCTTTGTAGATCTTTGATTGGCCAAGCCTTCTTTGTCAGCCTCTCTGAAATCAAGCAGTATCCTGAATTAGATGGTGAATTTTGAAATAAATTTAATAACATTTTCCAACAAATAACTTTTTTGAACTACAATTAAAAAGACTGTATTTTCTGAAATCTAACTAGGCCCCTTAACAGCAAAATCTTCTTTGAGGCAAGACTAGTTAACAGCTTTCTATGTAATCTCCATCTTTCTATCTGCTCAGCCCACTAGATAGAAGTACCTTAAGTGCAGACAATACAATTTTCATCCACCTCTGCTCTTAAGTACGTGATTAAAGTTCCAACATGTCTACTTCCAGAAGGGCTCTTAGGAAAGTGAATAAGGAAAGGATTTGTCTTAGGGCTTTATTGCTCTTCCCTGGAGGTTTTTGGCAGCCTTTGTCAATGGACAGGCAAGTTCTGGAGTCATATACTGACTTTGGCGCTTAAAAGTGACTCAGGGCTTGGAATCGTGGCCTCTATTTTCCTTCTTCTTGAACCTTACTGTGCTGTGCCACAGTGTGTTGGTGTGTCCAAAACTAATTTGGCAGGTCATTCATTTGTTTCCTCTGATAATGCTACACTGGAGGCAGGGTTACAAAATATATTCCAGCTGGCTGGACTTCTGATATGAGTATCTCAGAAAGGTTCCACAGCCTTTAGTTAGATTTAGTGGTCAAGATTCTGGTAGAATCCTCTTTCTCTTTTCTTTTTAATTTCCAGCCAATTTCAATAGAACTACATTGTAATACAGCTCAATGCATTATATATGTATTTTTAATGCCACAGGTCAGACCATGAGGTAGGAATCTTAGATGTTAATCCTGTAACCTGATTTGCTTATAAAGAGGTTCCCATATAGATGCTTGCTTTCTGCCCCCAGGAGGAGAGGGATGAGTGGGAATGTTAGAGGGAGAGACATAGAATATGCATTTGATAACTTTTCCAAGGCTCTGTCACTTAATCAGGTGACTACCAAGAGGAAGAGGTATTATTATGTCCATTTTACAGAGATGAGACAACAAAAGCTCAAAGTGGTTTACTATCTTGTTCAAGGTCACAAATTGGAATCAGAATCTTGGGCTTGTCTTTTTCCAAAGTCTGAACTCTTTCTTCTCTCCTACCTAGAATCCATGTAACCTTGATATAAATCTTTCAATATTAGACTTAGACATGATCTAAGAGGTCAACTCATGCCCTATCAAGTACAGGAATTCCCTCTATGAGGTCCACGACAGTTCCCTGTGCTTCAGGTGACCTACAATAATGACTACCTCATTCCTTCACAGGGCAGCTGATAGCCATTTTGGATGGCTCTTCCTCTTATTTAGAAAAAATCTTCTTCCTTGAGACTTCTACCCAATGGTGCACTAGAGTGGGTCCATGCTTACACCAACTCAAGAGCTGACTGTGCACATCTATTCCTAACTCCACACTTGGTGACCTCAAGTTGGCACCTTGAAATCAACTATGGTGGGTGTGTTTACACTACAGAAATTGCCAAAAGCCACAAATCAGGGCTTCTCTCCCCACCCCCTCCCACAGTGAGAGACCATTATTAAATATTTATCACCACACCACTGCTTCTACCCTTTGGGTGTGATTCTGCCCTTTGTCCTCAGAGAAAAAAAGTCCAGGTCTTCTACAGCAGCTTCTCAGAGACTTCAGGACAGCTGTCCACTCTGTCTTTCTATGATAGCTTCAGAGAAACCTGAGTTTGAGTCTCAGGTCCATTCTTTAGTTGTTGTGGAACCATAAACAAATTATTTAATTTTTCTAAGTTTCAATTTTCATATATGAAAAATAGGGATGGTAAAAAAATCTTTACCTCTGGGGTGAATGAGGCTTAAATGGGACAATGCATATAAAATACACTGCTTAACCTACAGAAACATCTCAATTAACTTTGCTATCAGAATCATTATTACTATTAACCAGAATGCCACAAACATTTAAAGAGTTGCTCAGGACTTCTAGGAAAAGAAATTATATTTTTCAGGGTCTGAACAGGAGCAGGTAGTCCATATACAAAGAGTCTGGTTACAGAGAGTTTAATGCCTAGACCATGTGCAAAAGAGTGAAGATAGTTGGATAGTTAAGGGAACTAATAAGGGATATTGAGATATCCAGAATCCACCAACAGGAAGGAATTTTTACCATCCTAATTCTGAAGGCGCAAGAAAAGCTACACAGGAGCTGTAGCACAGCATAAGATCATATCCACTCTCAGAAATGAGGTCCAGAAGGAAGAGAATCCAAGAACAAATACTGTGATTTCTCTATCTCTGTCTTGCCCTCCAATCTCCTGTCAGTACCTCCCAGAAGCCAAGCCTGAGGACACAGGGGTGGGATGATTCCATCCATAGATATCACCTCATGGGGCATAAAGCAGGATAGAACAAAGAGGAATGTGGATTGGGGGTGGGGTGGCATGGGGTGGGTGTGGGAACAAACAGAATAACCAACCAGCGTTTGAATTTTCAATCTTATATTCAATCTATTGAATCCACCTTTGGCCTCTTTTTCCTGTAGAAGATCCAGACTAAGAAATTATACAAAAATATAATTGTCAAGAGTGGGACAAGATCTCAGTGTGAGGAAGTGTGTTTTGTTCTTGGACTTAATTATGCTTTAAATTCAATGTGATGCACTGAAAAAAAATCTACACCTGGGATTGGCAGAATGCCTATTATTATAATGTGACTTTAGAGTTCCTTCAACACCCCACCAAGGGAAAAATGTCCGATGTTACCTTATTGATTTATATGATCCTATTTAGATTTTGGTCTTATCCAGTGCTTGCCTTTATTTTCTTTCTCTTGGAAAATGTATCTTTTGGTAAATGCCATTGCTGTTGTCTATGCATGTGTGTGTTTCATATTTTAAGGGTCTTCAACTGTTCCATTCTAATAGCATTCCCCTCCCCTTTGAGCTACCTCTGTAGTCCATTACAAAAAATCTGCAAGACCTGAAATGTATTAAAGTCCTCAGATTTCCACAGTACAATGTTTCCATCTGTTTTTTAAAAAGAGATATTTTATAGCTTTGGGAGAGTCACTTAAGAATTTCATGTACTGAGGCATCACGTGTCCCTGTGTGCTGAGAAGTCTTGACTGACAAGAATAGCTTCCCTCTCACCTGGGTCTCCCTAATCCTGTCAGATACAAAGAGGTCGATGACTCTTTCCTCAACTCACTCTTTATATACAAAATTCTGTGGTTATTCACACAATTCACTAAGGATAGTAGCATTTACCCTTTAAAAGCTATTTCCAGAAATTATTTTTTTACAAAAATGAAAGTGGAGTTTTGATGGTTCAAATAAATCCTAGTGATCTGAGGAGATAAATTCTTGAGCCCAGCCACCTCATACATTTTTATGTCTAGATCCATATACTAATTACAGAACAAAGATGGAAGTGATAACATTCTCCACAAGTGACCATGTGTGTACCACAGATCGACCACTGTCAAACTCACTGTCATTTTCACCCTTCTAGTATAAATAAGTATAATTTAGACTCTCAAACTCAAATGCTTACAACAGCCGTGAGTGAAGTAAAACAGGTATAAGAAAACATTCCTTGGCATTCATAAAGGCTCTCGGTCTGTCTTTTTCTTACAGTTGATAGAGATGTTCATATAAAACATATTTTACTTTTATCTTATTCTATATTTAAATGGAGCAATATGTGAGTGTGTTGATAAATGGCCACAGAGCCCAAGGACAATAGGGAGTAATGGGGTCTGTGGAAAACTGGGGAACACATATCCCCAGAGAGACACCCCACTGCGTTGGCCCAGCATGCTGGGGTTATATGGGAATGAAGACTTGGTGTTTTCAAATCTGTCTCTTTCAAAAAGCAAGAATTCTAAGTTTTTACAGAATTTTTTCCAAATTTAGATATTGGCAACAAATTTGCAAAAGTTAATATGTTCTTCATAGGCCAAATCTAACACTTCTTAAGCTAGATATCACCTACTGCTATCAGTTAGCAGCTACTAGACTCAATGAGTCCATGAATGAAAAGCCACTGGGCAGAGTTTTACATGGAGTAAGAAGAGGGCTGGCTGCTCCAATTTCCTTCTACAATGATAAAAGTACAGAAACTGTAGAATGTTCTAGAAGCCACTAAGAAGTTACTCAACTGCTTTTTGGGGCAATCCTGACTCCTGATCACCTTTTTCCTATGCCTCAGGGTCCCCTCTTCCCCATCATCCTCATGTACAAATACTCCACTCTTACATACACACACACACACACACACACACACACACACAGCATGATTATCTAAGGATACCATCCTTGACATCCAGTCTTTGTCTACATGATTTAACTCCTTTCTTGTGCACTTTGCCATTACTATGTGAAAATATCTCTAGAACTATATTCCCATTTTGCCAAACTCTAATTTATCCTTGATTCAAAGTCATCTAGGCACAGCCATTGAAAACCTCTGGCTCACGTGATCTGTAAGCATTTTCCAGGTGCCTCTTTACTAGCAGTATAAGTCGACGGCTGATTTATAAGCACTCGCCTGGATCTCACTGACAGCAGCATAATGTGTGCTAAACACGAAGGAGAATCTTGGGATTTCACAATCCATTGATCTGGTAAGAAAATCCATCTAAATGATTGTTTATCATTATAGAGATAAAGGCTCCTCAAATGAGGGATAAGTATAGGGGATTGTGTATGTCAGAAGACATTCTTCAGTACTTTAAGGCTTTCCAGAGCAAGCCTGTGGCTCCTGCTCCTAGGAGGGACATGTCACAACCCTACAGTATCTGAATGCCATAAGGAAATAGGATAACTCTGAAAGTAGCCCATGAGCCAGTCTCTTGCCTCTATTTCCCCTCCCTCAGTGTCTGGACTGTCTGATTGGGGCTGTTATGGTTCTGGCATTAGCCTGCTGGCTGGATTCACATCCTCTGGCTTTCTGAAATGGTCTGCGTCATGTTTGCTGCATTTGCTTTCCTCAGGTTCTGTTGTCAATTTTTCCTACCAAAGTGCATTAACTTTGAACCCTTGACTTCTTTGCTAAGAGGATGCTATCCTTGACAGTGTGAGGCCAATTTCCCACCCCCTCCAAGGGCATCTACCTCATGGAAGGATACACAAATTTTTTCCCCTGACAACAACCCCTCTTGCCAGACTCCGTGCCTTAGAAACCCTGCCTGAACATTGCCCATTGTTTGCACTGAGTTACATTGGCTGACTACTTGTGCACAGGGACATACCAGAGTCACAGCATTGGAAATATTATTTTATGTCTTTCCCTTTGGTTTTAAAAAGAGTTTTAAAAACAAACTGGTTCCATAATGAACAGAAAGCATGACGTTATTAACCTGAAAATAAAAAAGGCAAATGCTTATTAAGGCATGTTGGTCACTATGTGTTAGAGGATGGGAATTCCCAGTGATGCAATCTGCCTCATCCAAAAACCGAGCACAGAAAACCTTTTCATATGTGTTAAGTCTGCAGCTGCAATAAAGCCTCTGTGCAAACAGTCAGCTCTGACTGCAGATTGTAGCCTCTCTACTGAGGTTCAGATCCCTGGGGGTGCAGTGGCATTTCCTGATGGAATCCAGCATGCACCTTCTATATTCAGGCCCCCAGATCGATACCTTGCAAGAAAATAAAATGGTTTATGGGGAAGTATTGCTACCAGGTCTTGGTGGTCCTGAGGTCAATAAAAAATGTTATTTGAGGAAAAGAATCATCAGTGTTAAAGATTAATTATCTGTTAAATCATGGTAGTGAGAGTAGTTTTTTCTAATGGGTGATGAGTTTTTATGCATTACATGACATGCATGAGTTTGACGTACTGCACATTTGACAGAACAGAATGTACAGTGAGGACCCCATAGAAAGGTAAATTAAAGAGAATTTGATTGCATCTGAGTATATAATTCATTCTCTTGAGCAACTCAACTTTCATGTCCTCTAAATGAGCAACTAGAATTATACGTCCATGTGTATGAAAAACAGCACATTTAGATCAGGAGAAAATAAAAATTAACGTGAGTGTCATAACATCCTTAATATAGGCAAATGGTACATTCTGTCTATAAAAATGCCAGGCCCATAAAACAACACTATTCCTGCAAGCTTTATATCAGAAACAATAAAAAAAAAAAAAAAAAAAAAAAAAAAAAAAAAAACTGCTTATGGGTATCTGTGAGAATTCAGTAAGGAAAACTGGAATCATTTTAGGTGTTTCAAACAGAAGGGATTTAATAGAGGAACTCAATGACAGAGATGAGGAGGAAGTAAGAAGCCCTACAGGGGATAGTGAGGCAATCCAGAGATTAATGGCGAGAAGCAGATACCAACGCTAAGGTTAACAGAAGGAAAAGTGATTCCCAGGACCAGCATCTGGGTTCATCTGTTGGAAGCTAGAATTCATGGTGAGGGGCTTCCCAGTGAAAGCTGAAATCACAGAGATGATGTAGTCTGAAGCAGTGGAAGTAAGGGAGAAATATCCTGGCTTCTCGCATCTACCATCCCCCAGTCTTCCCTCAAAGCCTCCCTTTGGCTCCCTCCCTTCCCTACCAGGAAGCCAGGGTGCAAGAGAGCCTGGGAAATGTAGTTTCCAGAGCAGAGTGTGGGAAACATTGATGACTGACAAATGACTAGCACATTTGGCATCTCTGAAGACATGCATATTTGTATATTTGCATTAGCTAATTGATCTATATCTTAAGTGGGCTTTGATGAGCAAATTTTAGCTCCCATTTCATTCATTTTCATTCTGAAAAATGAGCGAAGGAAAACCACAGACGATCAGGCTGTGATGTGTTTGCCAGTAATTTACCCTGCGAGATATCTAGTGAGGTTTCTCTGTACCCATATCTTCATTTCTCCTTAAATGTTCCTTGCTGTCTCCCCAGTTCCTTTTTTAATTTTAGCTTTGGGATTATCCAGTAAACAAGAATGATGATTTCATTCATTTTTATAACCTAATCCCTCACAGGGAGAGGCAAGCTGTAGAGTGGGGGAGTATATGCTGGTAACTATTTTAGACTTGTAAATTTTATAAGTTCAAATATCTTACTCAGTGCTAGAACATGAGTAGGGAAATACCTGGTTCAATCATGTAAACATGGCAAACATCAGCCTAGAATGTAAGAAGGGAAATACAAGCCAAAGAGTTTTTCAGAAGCATCCCTGCTTTTCAGACACTACCATTTTCTTTGGGCTGAATTGCTCAAGTTCATTAAAGCTTTGAACAACCTTTTTACTTGCTACCATGGGGATCCATTCTCTGAAATCCAAATTGCAGAATGATTTACTTTTGAACTGTATTGAGTACAATCTGCTTCTAAACCTATAAGGCACATTCAAAAGGACGTGTGTGTTTTATTTAACAAATACTACCATTTTTATCTATTATTTGCCAGCACTATTCTAAGCTATTAAGACATTTGACCCTTTAAACAATTGCATAAGGTACAGGTAAGAGGACAGGTGTTTTACCCTAGACTATTATTTGTCCTCATTTTATGAATGAGAAAACTGAGACAGAGAGACTAAGTAATAGTTCTGAGGTTAAACAGCCAGGTAGAGCCAGGATTTTCAGTTACTGCTTGGCAATTCTGGGCTCCAGGAATGAGTGTTTCAGCGAACAAGGTGGAAGCTACCTGGCCTTTTAGGATTTGGCAACAGAAGTCACCTAGTGCAACTTCTTCTGTCTCTTGTTTGGAGCAGTGACAAGTCCAATCAGATCCAGCAGTGCAGGAGGGGTATCCAAGTGTCAAAGTATTTGCAACCATGCTTTGAAGCCATCACAGTGAGCAAAGTACCAGCAGCAATGACCACAATATATGATGCCCAGATGGTGGGTTGGTTTTTATTTGCTGAAATGACCTTATGGTTTCCTATATTTGGTCCTCATTTATCTACAACAGGAAATGGAAGGAAATAGAGTCTTTCCTTAAGGCAGTTTTCTGTTCCAATTGGTATTCTTCTAACGCCTCCCTTTGCTCTGACAACTTTCTAAATGGCATCGGACAAGACTTCCACTGACTCAAGTTTCATTGATGTAGTTGTACCCAAATAGAAAATGTTCTGTTGCCTATATTCAAAACACATTGCTAAGCCAATTTTCTTTAAGTTCTCCTGAATTTCCTCCCATGAGAGGATCAAACAACTGCCAAGTTTGAGTTTTGAACTTTCAGATACTTTTGAGTAATACTCAGTGGAGAGAATAAAAAGCATTTCGGTAAGGTGATGTTGGTGTGTGTGCGAGTATGCTGTACTCAGAGAAAAATGCAGGTTTTCTATTTTAACTTAACTGTAAAATGCTGAACTAATTTAGCTCAAATCTTTTGAAAACACGTTCGATTTATGGGGCCAGTGACTATCAAAAATTTTAAGCTGAAAAATATTGGAAAAACCACTCAACTCACCAGAATTCTGTTTTTGATTAAAATCTGAGTTTGTGACCAAGTGTTGCTTTTTAAAAAATAGCTCTGGTGAATGCCTCAATTAGAGTATTCAATGACGTTTCTTTATGATGTGTCCTGAGGGAACAATTTGATTGGTATACAGAGAAAATTTTCAGAAGAGGAACATTTCCTTCTGTGCCACGGGCTAAGACAGGAATTGCACATGCAAAGAGGCAAACGTTGGAATGATCTGGCTGGGTCATCTGTCGTGCCTTCACGGCCAATGTTAATTCTAATTACATGGCTGGCTGCCAAATCCGTCCTTTTCTCCTTCACCAAGGCATAAGTAGACAAAAGATGGCTCACTGCAACCGAACAGTTCACTGTTACATTTTCTTTGTCAACCTCTAAATGTGCAGACAAAAAGGAGCTATCAATAAAATTGCTTTTATTGATTAAGGATGAGCCAATATGAAATCGAATCATCCAAACATTTCAATAAGAACTTTGTAAACCCAGCCACCAGGAGTGCTGTACATGAACGGATGGAGTTGACTTAATTAGAAAGCTAGCACAGTCTTCTTAGGACAACCAAATTTTTTTTAAGTTCACATGTGCAATACAGAAAGCCTCATGTGACTTGGCAGTCTAAAGTAAGGGTTAAAATCACCACTTCTGGGACTGGACCCCCAAGATTTGAGTACTATTTCTACTACTTGGAGCTGGGTAGCTTTGGAAAAATTACTTTACCATCCTGTGCCTTTTATTTTCCCTCTATAAAAAAAAGGATAATTAAAGTGCATATTTTATGGTGCTACGGTGAGAAGCAAATGAGTTCATTCATGCTCAGCACCCAGTAGGGTATCTGGCAGATTGTACATGCTCAATAAATATAGCTATCATTTATGCTATTGTCTGCTTCTGATATTCTTACCAATTTATCGACATGTTTTCTCTAGCCACCACAACTGAAAAAGTAGGATAAGTCCTACCTTCAACATAATCATCTGGTGGCCATGGGGAAGTTATTTATTGTCAATGAACTTCGTGGGATTTTAAGGCTATTCTTACGCAGTGGCATCTGCTTTTAAATCAAGCAAATTAAAACACATGACATAGCACATGGTAAATAAATAGTTGATATGCAGAATCTAAAGTAAAATGGCAGAGTGAAACAGAACAATAATAAGTTAAAAAAAAAAGGAAAAGAATTAGAAAAGAAGGAAAGAAATATACCGATAGGGATCAATAAAAGGAAAAGGCACACTACCTAAAGGAACACCTTTGAAATGTAACAGTCAGAATCAGATAGAAACTCTGGCATCCCCCCACCTCCCAAATGGACCCTTCACTTCTACCCAAGCTCAAATAGATGGAAGAAAGACTATGAGTGGACATCTATCTCGAATTTGTAGTGATGTGCACTCAGAGGGTGTGAAGGCCATCCATGGAAAATGTGAAGAAAACCTCTCATAAAGAAGTCATGGGTTGAGGGTCTTGAGCCTCACCTTCTGGGGAACCCAAAGATCCAGGAGGAGTAAAGCTGTGACTAGACTTCTGATAGACTCATCACAGAAGCTGAACCCAACCTGGATCCTGTCTTCTCAGATGCCCAGTGAAGAAGATTCCTGGGGAGATTCCTCACAACATATCTCAGGAGTATTAATAAAGAACCTTAGTAACTTTACTCTCAAAAAAAAAAAGTTCCAATTACAAACTCCCAAGAGATAAACGGGGAGCTCCATGTATCAAAGCCCATAGCCTAGTCACTTTTCAGAAGAATGTCTGTGAACTTCAGTTCATTTTAAACAAACGGCTGAAAGTAAGCGAACCATATGCTACTCAAGAAACTAGAAGAAATGAAGATGAACAGCACTTAATCAATAAAAACAAAAAATGGCTGTTGAAAAGGGAGGTTTGGGGCTTCCCTGGTGGTGCAGTGGTTGAGATTCCGCCTGCTGATGCAGGGGACACGGGTTCGTGCCCCGGTCCGGGAAGATCCCACATGCCGCGGAGCGGCTGGGTCCGTGAGCCATGGCCGCTGAGCCTGCGCGTCCGGAGCCTGTGCTCCGCAACGGGAGAGGCCACAACAGTGAGAGGCCCGCGTACTGGAAAAAAAAAAAAAAATTAAAAAGGAAGATTTGCTCAAAGAAAAGATACCAATAGGCCAGGGTTTTGAATCTCACCACTACAACCATTTGGGGCCAGGTGATTCTTTGCTGTGCCCTGTCCCGTGCACATAAGATGTTTAGCAGCATCCCTGACCCTTTGCACTAGATGCCAGTAGCACCTTCCTCCCCAGTTCTGAGAGTCAAAAATGTCTTCAGATATTACCAAATGTCCTGGGGGGAGGGGGATAAAATTGTACCTGGTTGAGAACCATTTTAATAGACATTGGAAAGGAGAAAGGGGGCAACAAATAGACAAACTCAATCATGATTATTAAGTAGGACTTTACCCCAATCAATTTAGAAGACTCAATAAAAATGGTAATCATCCAGGAAGATATAAAATTACAGTCTGAATCAAGAAAGAAAACAGAGCAATAACAATTTAGAAAAACTTCTATATCAAAGATGTACCCCAAGGTAAATTGTTTATTGTTCAAATATTCACTGTCCTTCCCAGGAGAATTATGCTGCATGGTCCCATCACTGCAGGCTTGGACATGTGACTGGCTCTGCCCAATGGAAGAGGAGCAAAACTGATGAGTCACTGTTAGGCAAATGCTTTTAAGAACCAGTGCCTTGGGAATTCCCTGGTGGTCCAATGGTTAGGACTCCTGTTTGATCCCTGGTACAGGAACTAAGATACTGCAAGCCACTAGGTGTGGCCAAAAACAAACAGCAACATAAAAGAGCCAGTATCTGGTTGGCTACACTTGCTTCTCTTGCCCAAGATGACCTGTAATGTTCCAGATCAGGGGTTGTTTTTTTTTTGTTTGTTTGGTTTTTTTTTGAACTATAGTTGATTACAATATTATATATTTCAGGTGTACAACATAGTGACTCACAAGGTTATATTCCACTTATAGTTATTATAAAATATTGGCTTTATTTCCTGTGAAGAGCAGGGATTCTTTTATTTTTTTTAATAAATTCACTTTATTTATTAAAAAAAAAAAAAAGAAGTCATGGGGATGTAATGTACAGCATGGTGACCATTGTTATAGTACTGTATTACAAATTTGAAAGTTACCAAGACAGTAGCTCTTAAAAATTCTCATCATAAGGAAAAAAAATTTTGTAACTGTGTAAGTTATACAGGTTAACTAGACTTATTGTGGTTATCATTTTGTGATATACACAAATATTGAATCATTATGTGGTATACCTGAAACTAGCCTCAATTGTACCTCAATTATACTTTAATTTTAAAAGTTTAAATTTTTTTTAAAAAAAGAACCTGACAAGTAATCCTAACAGATGGAAGAGAGAAGGGGATTAAGACATACACAGGAGAAAATGTCACCTAACTGAAAATGATTTAAATTAACAAATCTATTAAAGGGGTTATGTAATGTGTTCTAAGATAAACTAATAAATAATGACAAACACAGGCATGTCAGATAAAGTTTGAATGTCAAGGATCAAGATGATTTTCTTCAGGAATACAGATAGAAAAAGCAAGTATAGTATAAGGGTAAAAGTCAAGCTGGCTTCAGACTTCTTTACAGCAATATCTGTTGTCTTCAAGTTATTTGGGTTGGAGGGGTTGATACAAAAATCCTAAACCAAGCCAAGAGGGTATATAAATTTAAGGTCAATTAAATTATATGCAAAAGTTCAAGAACAATACCTTTTTGTGATTAAGTTACTTAATATCTACAAAGCACATAGAACAGTGCCAGGCAGATAGAAAGCACTATGTAAGTGTTAGTTAATTCATTAAACAAGAATAAAATAAATCTCATGAAACCCATGAGCTCTTTTTAATAAAATCTACCTTAGGAGAAGCCTTAATCAGACTACAGGTGGATGCACTGAACCTATTTACACATAGAACAAAAATTAAATCAACGTGAGAAATATGATTTCAGAAAGTCAATATTCTAAATATTGAAATTTTAAAAATAATAATAGAGCAACAGGAAATCCGGAGATGAAAGGCAGAGCTAAGGAGATGTGTCTGTGTACTAATCTCCCCATTTTTATATGGACAATCAAAAGATTATATCTAAAAGTGATAAATGAAGAAATAGAGCTTTTTATTATTCATGTGTTCAACTAGTATTTTTGAAAACCTACTATGTGTCAGAAACTGTTCTAAGTGGTGTGGATTTAACTACAAACAAGGCATATAAGATCCCTGCTCCTTCTCAATTTAGTAGGAAAAGACTAGGCCATACAATTAGATAAGAAAAAAGAAGTGGATGAACAGATCAATGAAAGATTCTCAAATATAAGTGAGAAATTACATGATAAAGATGTCATTTCAAACCAGTAACAATAGATGGATAACTCAATAAATGTTATGGGAAACTGACAAGTCAAAAAAAAATTCCAGATGAGTCAAAGATTTAAAGATAAATATTGAAATCCATTAAAATATTATTAGAAAGCATTGGTGAATCTATGATCTTGCAGTATGAAATGTCCTTTTGAAGTAAGACATACAACACAAAAGTCACTAAATTAAAGTTTAATTCATTTAATTACAAAACTATTTGAAATTTCTATACAGAAAAAATGCATCATAAAATCATAAGCCATCAACAGAAGGAATAAATATTTAAACACATTTCTGACAAAAGACTAATTTCTTTAATATGTAAAGAACATGTAAAACTTAATTTAAAAATTTAAGTGTGACAATAGTATTATAATATTTTTCTGTTTGCTTGCTTAAGTTAATGAGAAAGAGACAAACAATCTAGAAAAATAGGTAAAGAGTGTGACCAAAAATTGAAATATAATAGCCAGTAGCATAAGGTAAGACTTTCAACCATACATAATAAGAAATATAAATTGTAATATAGTGTTTGTACCTAATCATTTTACCAACATTTGATGACACACAAGATTCACAAGGACTCTGTTGATGGTAGAATAAATCAGTATATACTTTTTTGAAGGACAGTTCAGCTATATTCTTTCAATTTTTTTTTTAATAAACATATTCTGACCGAGAAAATTTATTGTTGGGAATGTACCCTCTGAATATACTTGCCAACTTTTACATGAATTTCTTATTAAAACATTCTTATAAGAGCAAACGAAACAAAACAAAACCTGAAAATATCTAAAATATCAGGAAGGGCAGATTAAAAAAATCATGGCAATAATACTACCTTTATAGTAAGACAGATCTGTGTGCTCTGTCTTATATATATACATATATCTCCATGATATATGTATTTTAAAAATCAAAAGATGTGGATATCAGTGTGTAGGATATCAGTCCTTTGTGCAAAATGTTTTCACACAAATACACATACATGCATACGTGCAAATGTGTATGTATATGTGTAATGTCTTGATTGCCATAAGATTACATATGCATCCATTAACCCTGGTTACCTTTAGAAAAAGTCATTTTGGGGTAGAAAAGGAGGAGGGAGACCTTTATTTTCATTTTATGCATTTTGGTAATGTTTAATTTTTTTATATACATGTGGATCATTTTTTAAGTTAACAGGAGTTATCTGGGTAACAGAATCATGAGTCATCATAAATTTCTTTCTCTGCTTTTCTCTATTAAAAATGCTTTAAAATATTATTTAAAATAAAATGTGGCATCATCATTATTCAATTTTTAATAGGTTATAAACTTCTCTTATGTTAAAAAGAAAGTGAATTCCATAAAGTATTCAGATATTTTGTAAACTGGGAGCAATGCTTTCAGTTTATAGTGTAAGGAGTGATCTGGGGGTTAAACAAGGCTATCATTGGCTCTTGGTATTCTCCTTCTCCCCTGATGGTAACCTGGTCCATATGGCAAGACAATGGCTTCTTCCCCTAGTTCTCCTTCTATGAAGTGAAATCTTTAAACTCCATTAAAAACAGGTATCCCTGGAGGCTTTCCTAGTATGTGGACTTGGAGGAGAGACCACAGAGCTCTGAAAATAGTATGAAGCAGAAAAGGAAAAGCAACTTAGAATACACTTCTGAAAGTGTTCATTAAAGCAGGATTTCATGAAAGAATTAATTAGTCATTCATTTTTTAAGATCCGTTCACCTTACTCAAGTTATTTCAAAAAGAGAAAGACAACTGAAGAGCTGGTACCATTCAACTTCCATTGTGGCTTAACTGAAGGTAGAAGCCAAATTGACAAAATGGGAAAAGCATCCAGTTTTGATTTTTAATTACTGACATAGGACATGAAGCAAGAGTCAGCTGATCTGAAAGTTTCTTCCTATCTAAAAGTGCTTCGTTTGTTGATTGTTGAAAATGAAGGGGGACATATGGGGTTGCAATTCAGACATCTCTTGGTAGTGCCATAATGAAAATCATTCAGTATACATAAATGAAATAAATTATAGAAAATACACTTATACTGAAAATAGCCAAATAGTTCTGGTTCTGTCTGATTCTATGTTTGGCACTTCGGGACACTGTATTAACTCTTTAGCTAAAGTCAAGCAAACTTAAATTTACCCTGAATTCAAATAACAAGAACACTCAAACAACCAGAGATCTTTACTCCTTTATACTACTTTCATGACAAATGAATGAATAGCAAGTAGAGCTAATTTCTTACCCCCTCCCTCCCTCCTTCCTTCCCTCCTTTCCTTCCTTCCTTTCTTCCTACCTCCCTTTTATTCTTCTCTCTTTGCAACACCCACTCCATAGTGTCTCAGATGGTTAAGACAAATATGATGCAATTTCTATAGATTATTTTTAGATTAACAGCTGGTACAAGGATAATACTTGGTCATTATCAAGTATTATAGTACTGAGGTTTTCATTATAGAAAACTAAGCAAACTTAAAATTTTCAAAAACAGATTAAATTATGCTCAGAGATATTTTCTTATAATTATATGTAATGTATAAATAAGTAAAATGTAAAATTGCATTTTGAGTTCACTTTTGAAACAATACATATGATAGGTCCATTCATCTGCATATTAAAATAACTAAGTCACCTACGTCCCCATCTTTTCTGTATGCATTTTCTGTTTACTTGCCTAATAAGATGCTTAAACAGTAATTTGCTGAGTTAGCAAAAATTAATTGTTAGAAAAGGAGGAGGACTACTGTTAACATTAATTTTCAAGGCATGGAATGTAATGATGGCTGTTTTCCTTAATTGTCTTACAACTTTTTCTACCCTGGATTAGACCAAATATTGCCCATCTTTTAGCTACTTCATGCATGCCAATTGGTCTTTTATTAATTGTTCACACACAAAATGGCACACTAATAACTTAAAATTACTAGTTTCACACTGTAAGTAGACTTAGTTTACTGCTGGATATATACTTACTGGCATGAATGACCTTGAGGGAATAAGCTTAAGAACACAATCACTGATAGTTGAATCTTAAGGACATAATCATTATTAGTTTAAAATTGAAATTTTGGATCCTGGAAGCCACATGAGTTTTATCAAGAATTTTCTCATGTAAGTTGAGCCCTTCCTACACTTTCTACATCTCCTTTTTCATTCCTTGTGGGCAGTTAAGTGCCATCAGATCTTATCTTTTCAATCTCCTATAGCTTTCTCCTTCACCCCATGCATCTGCTGAGTTCAAGGACGCCCCATTTCTTGCTTAAATAATTATAACAACCTTTTAATTTGCTCAGAAGAAAAAATAGCATCATCAGTCTGGCGCTACTCCAAGGCATCATGTTCCCTTCTACCAAAAAGCTTTTTCTCAAAGTAGATTCTATGGGGAAAAGTCCAAATTCCTTTGCCCAGCAAAGTGCTGGCACCCCTCTCTCCTCTTCTGTCCAGCCACAGTAAATTGTCAACCATTTCTTTAATGCATCTTGATGTTTTATGCTTTCTTGCCTTTACCCCTACTGTTCCTCCTGTCTGGAATTCCCTTCCCCCTTTCCTATCTGCTCAACACCTGCTCAGTTTTCATGATTCAACTCAAGTATTATGTCTTCCCAGCAAACCTCTGACCTACAAGGGAAGGTGGTAACTCTATTATTAGTTAACATGCTGGACCTCGTGTAAGCTTCTATTTGATCAATTTGCATAATTCATTGTATTCACCTTTGTAGTCCCAGAAACTTAGCAGTCTGGAAAAGTAAAAGTCATTGAATGAATAAAAGTAAAAGTCATTGAACAAAATGCAGGAGGTAGGTTGCTAAAGTTAACCATTTTATTTCATTCTTGGCATAGTGCAATCTGAATCTGAGGTGCTATCTTAGGTCAGTAGAATACCCAGGGTTTATTTGAAGTTCCTCTAGAAGCTGACACTAAGACAAGGGTTTTAGTACACGTAGTTTACAGGAAGGTGGAGAAAACACAATTAGGGAAATGGGGAAGTGAGGAGGAAAAGGGAAGGCAAGTAAAGGATGCATTATCAAGCCAGTTACACTGGGGGTGACAGGGGCTGTGGGAGTTCAGATCACCATGCATCCCAGAGTTATCCCTCCCAGAGATGTGAGGGAGGTGAGGTATAAGTCCCATTTGTCATTGATTGAGGGCTGTTCCTGGGAGGTATTAACTC
This sequence comes from Neophocaena asiaeorientalis asiaeorientalis, assembly GCF_003031525.2. NCBI lineage: Eukaryota > Metazoa > Chordata > Mammalia > Artiodactyla > Phocoenidae > Neophocaena > Neophocaena asiaeorientalis. The sequence goes on along the minus strand of NW_020175089.1, from coordinate 2,831,357 downwards.
CCTAGCACATCTGACCAGCAGCACATGTGGGCAAAGCAAACTCCACCAAATGGGGGAAATTGGCAATCAGGTGTGTACTGGTGTGGTCAGGGCATTGACATGTGGGCTGCATTTGGTCTTTGGTGACACTGAGTGGTCATTGTAAATATGAGAGGATGAAATATGATATGATTTTTCAAAATCTCTTAGCCACATATACCCCACATTATTTGCTCAGCAAACAAGTTCTGCAGTAGTTAGGGCAGGAAGCAAAATCTTTCGTGTCTAATTAAGACAATTGTGAAATATGCCCAGGATGAGAATATTCCTTAAGAGTCACCAGTCAGAGTGATTCTCTTGGATTGCTACTATTCATAGCAAAATGAATTTTATCATAATTCTAAAGTCACAGCCCTCAAACCCCTTTTGCCTTTGCCAAATTCTCTTACTGAACTCCTAGGTAACCAAGATGAAAAGGATTTGCGGTGGAGAGATGAACATGACTGACAGTTCAGTGATAACTGTGCCAGGTTTCTCAGGCTTCCTGTACTCCCAGAAACTGTGAAAGGTGCAGAAATATGCAAATGAAGTTTTAAGTAGACGAAGAAGCTCTAGGTATTAATTACAATGTTAAAATACACTATTCCGCTAGGAGATTCCTTCTTGTAAAAAGCAAATGACCACACAAAACTCCAACAAAGCCAATTATACAAACTTGTTATTGATTTTGGTAAGGCTCCCAGAGAACTTCTACTATTTCATGAACTATTTGGAGATACTTTTCACATACTGCTAAATCCTTCTCTTTCACTCATTTACTCAACCTCCTCAGTACTCCTACCTCAGTTCCATGCAGCCCCCTCCCCACTTCACTCTTCTTCTATACCTGTCATCTAGAAACATCGCCAAGGAGCTCTTGTTAATTCTCAGTCTCTCAGTTGTCCCCCAGACCTCACAAGCATTAGGACTGTGGACATGATTCCTCTTCTGAAAGTTCTTCTCTGATGAATTCTAAGACAAATTACTATTGTCTGTTTTTCACTTCTCTGAAACTTTTCCTTCTACATCTATGCCCTTCCTTGGCAATCTTTTCCTCTCCAAATGGTTAAGCCTTAGCTCAGAAATCTGCAATGCACCTAATCCTTTTCCTGAATTCCAGGCCCACCTGCTCTAGACTTCCACGAGGATATTTGACCAGAGCCTCATAGGTAATTCCAAAAAGAACCACCCCTGCATCTCCCATCTGGCTTCTACACACACTCCTGTTAAGGGCACCACTAGGTTTTTGTCACCTGGGCTCCTAACCCTATAGATATTGTTGATTCTTCCCCTACCCAACGACATTGTTTTGTTCTTCATGTGGACTTCAGGCCCCCATTACCACCTGAGTGTATAATTACAGAAGCTACTATCCAGTTCCTTCATCTCCAGTCTCTGTCTGTACTCTCTACTCCTACCACTATACTCCACCAAATACGACATTGGTTTTCCTAACATGCACCTCCAACCAGAGCACTCCTCTGGTAAAATCATTTCACAGTGATCCATTTACATGGGATAGAGTTCAAACTCCTTAGACTAGCACTCAAGAGTCTTGAGGTCCTGAAGTGTGCTTATGTTTCAAAATATACTAAATATCGGTACCCAGATCCACTCTTCACCTTGTTCTGTGCCTGAGAGACTGATCTCTATGGCTGCATGGACTGACATTCCCAGCCTCTACAGGATCCCCTCCCCTTGAGTATGATCTGGATGTACAGATATAATGGAGGGATATTACTCCCTTTATTAGGTTATATTATATGGCAATGAGTGATGGAATTTTTGCAGATGTAATTAAGGTCCCTAATCAATTTAATTTGAGCTAATCAATGGGGAGATTATGCTGGGTAGGCCTAGTATAATCAGGTAAGTCTTTTATTTTTTTTTTTTTTACTTTTTATTTTATATTGGAGTATAGCCGATTAAAAATGTTGTGATAGTTTCAGGTGCACAGCAAAGGGACTCAGCCATACATATACATGTATCCATTCTCCCCCAAACTCCCCTTCCATCCAGCCTGCCACATAACATTGAGCAGAGTTCCCTGTGCTATACAGTAGGTCCTCGTTAGTTATCCATTTTAAATATAGCAGTGTGTACACGTTGATCTCTTTTAGAAGACAGTCTAGTAGTCAGAAATTTCTCCTGCTGGCATTGATGATCATGAGTGAGTGCTGCTGCTGCAAGGTCGTGAATTCTGCCAACAACCCCATAAGCTTAAATGAGTACCCTGAGCCTTAAATGAGGCTACAGTCCTGGCCACCATCTTGACTGTAGCCTTGTGAGATCCTTGGTAGAGAACCAGCTAAATTGCTCTGGATTGCTGACCCACATGAGATAAGAAATGGGCATGAAGCCACTAAGTTTGTGGTGATCTGTTACACAGCAATAGCTAACTAATACCCTTGTCCTTCTGGGCAAATTAGGTCAATAGAATATATCAAGATTGTTCAGAGAGTAGGAGGAAAGAGATCTTGAGATACTTATTCTCCCTGCCAGCTTCTTGCCAGCTGACACCCTACCAGAGCTCCCCACTGCTGCCAACTTCTGCCAATGGCTTCTCTTTAGCTACAGCCATCTCAGGGAGCTAGTAACTGTCCCTCCTGTGCCCCTGTAGACTTAAGGTTGGTAAAGCCTCTGGTTTGGATTCCTAATGTAGGGCCAGAGTACTTCACTATCCCTGGTTATTTTTCCTCAACTCTCCCCACACTTTGAGTAAATGTCCCTTTGTTAAACTTTGTTAAATTCTTTTTTAAAGAATGTTATTACTATTACTTTCATGCTGGGATCCTACCTAAAGAATAAACTTACCTCCTAGTATCCTATCCAAACCCACCTCCAAATCTAAACTACCAGCCTTGCTCCACAGAACACAATCTGACATTTTCCCACCTGATGTCTTGCCTTTGGGTTGCTTCTACTGTCTAGAATCTAGAGACTGTTGGCATGATGGGGGAAGAAAATCCAAACAAGCAAAAAACATGAGTTCTAGAACAAACTACTGACTGTGCTCCTTGCTACCTGTGTGACCTTGGGAAACTGTCTTAATCTCTCTAGGCAGTTTCTTTATCTGTAAGATGGGCGTAATAATACCCACTGAGCAAGGGTCTTGTGATGATTAAATGAAAAAATAAGTGGAAAGCATCTAGTACATGAAACTCAGTAACTAAAGGTGTTGGTGGAAATTCTGCTGCTGCTAATGCTTTCATTCATAAAGATACCTACTGATCCTACTGAAATTTTACACACCCTGAACTTTTCTCTCAAGTTCTCTCATGTCTATGAATTTAGTGAGTCCACTTTTCAGAAATGAGATTGCTCTCCATTAAACCTATAGAAATTGTTTCTCACTTCTCTTATTAAAGTTCTTACTTCATATGTCTTATATTCATTTACCTGCAAACATGTCCCATTGTTAGGGGAAACACTGACTGAAACTGCCCACCCTGGCCAGGCACCACAGTAACCATTTTCACGAGTTATTTTACAATAGGAGGTCCTGGTAAGGAACAGGGAACTAATAAGCCACCACAAACTGGAAGAATTCAGGAAAGTCAAAAGGAGACGCAAGTCCGTATGTCCTACCAACCTCCTGTGTTAATTACATTATGAAGAGTCAAAGATAATATTTCTCATTATCATCCTCGCTGGAATCCATGTTGGCTGAGCCATGCATGTGCCACCAGGAAGGACCCTGAGTCAGAACAACAGACAAGAGACAAACCAGAAACTAATCTCATCACCATAAAACCTGAGACTGCAAACCACATGGCAGAGCAGTCCTCCTGGTTTCACTTCCCCTGCTGCTCTCTGCCCCAGGGTGCCCCTTCCCAATAAAGTCTCTTGCTTTGTCAGCACAAGTGTCTCCTCAGACAATTCATTTCCGAGTGTTAGACAAGATCCCACTCCTGGGCCCTGGGAGGGGTCCCACTTCTGCAACACCATCTCTTCTGCTGAATTCTAAATGCATTATGGGCAGAGATTTTGTATCTTTGTATTTCCTGGGCCCAAAGTGGACAGTTCCATGTCCATAATAGCTGCTCAAGCATATTTGCAGACTGGATATGTAAAGAGAAATATTATCATTGACTCTTCACAATATAATTAACACAGATTTTAATATCATTGACAAGATATGCAAATATATTGATATGAATATAATAAAATAATATTTAATGGATATCTAAAACAACATATTAGGAAGCTTATAATTATTTTTCAGAAGTGTGTGCTCATTTAACATTGATTTTTGCTGTCTGCCAAGTACAAAAGAAAATAACATGAAACAAAATGAATCTTCCAAGAACCACTGACATTAATTTGCATGTGTGTAGTAATTCAAATTGGGCAAATTTTGTTGTCTTGACACATGTATTCTCACTTATTTTTCACTACAGCTCTGTGAGGAGATAAGCAGTTAATCTCTACATATTATTCATGAGGGAGCTGACACTATCAGAATTTGTTATTGGCTTAATCAACCTCAGTGGTAAACTTTCTGATGAAATACCCACTTCTAGGCAACATGATAAAAGCTGTTAGAAAAGAAAAAGAAGAAGAAAAGCCTACGAAGTCTATCTCAAAATCAGGCCATAATATTTCAGGCAGAAGGTCAAGAAATACATTTAAAGATACATAGAGTAAGTAGCAATCAAAACCTTGTGTTTGTATGGCATTTTTTACTTCTCCAAGTCCACACATGCTAAGCATTTGACCTTTATCATGCCATCTGAGGCAGGTAGAACATATCTGTTTACCCCGATTAATAGATGAGGTCAAGAGATGGCCATTTTAAATTCAGCCATCCATAGCCAAACCAGAATTAAAATGTAAGTCACTCAACTATGTCTTGGGCCATAAGCAACATGTGTATAGAGCACCTACTATGTGTATCCTACAATACAATACAATCTAGTTAAATTCATAAAATTTATTGTCTCTAAATTTTTAAGGAGTAGTCAGTATTTGCCTGAAAGGAATAACCCAGACTCAGAATACTAGGCCTACTAGTTGGCAAATAAGTCACTTTACCCCACCCATCCTTCCACCACATCTAATTATACATCACATAGGTAAAAGTTAAAAGTCTGATTGAGCACATGCTGCTCCTTGCTGTGGTTCCTGGTTCCTGTGAAAGAACTTCATCCAGGTGAAGTAAGTGGAATTGCTGTTAAGTGTCACACTAGTTACAAGGTGACAGGTATGCTATCAAGCCTAGAGGTTTCCCTGAGGAGTTGTTGTAGGTTTCAGTGGAATAACAATTACAAGGTAGATGGATCATTTCATGCCTGCTGTGACCTTTCCAATATATGAGAGTCATTATTTTAATGTTAATTTGCATAATGGTAGGTCTGAAAGAACAACGGTGAATGCTAATAGCTGCAGGATGCAATAAAATTAAACATCATCTGGGCTGAACTGCTAAAGGAAAAGTTGCCAAAGTATGACTGTTCAAACACTTAATTTCATCCCAGGTCATGTCCACATTCAATCAAATGTGATTTCTGGTATCTCTTGAAAAACTGGCAATAAGTGACTGGAAGGGAATAGCAGCAACCTCCTTTATATAGAATCCTAACCTGGTAGGCTTTGCTTTTTTTTTTTTTTTTTTTTTTTTTTTTGCGGTACGCAGGCCTCTCACTGTTGTTGCCTCTCCCGTTGCAGAGCAAAGGCTCCGGACGCACAGGCTCAGTGGCCATGGCTCACGGGCCCAGCCGCTCCGCGGCATGTGGGATCTTCCCGGACAGGGGCACGAACCCGTGTCCCCTGCATCGGCAGGCGGACTCTCAACCACTGCACAACCAGGGAAGCCCGGCTTTGCTTTTTTACATAACTTGTGTGTCCCCTTTGAGGAAGTTGAATTTTCAACTACCATCACCTTCCCCAAATGACCCTTGACCCCAACTTTCACCACTCCCCACATCTGGCACATACACTAAATTTGATACACCCAGAAAGAATGACTCTCACCTTATGGGCTGAAAAACTTGCAATAAACCTTTGAAGAAGGTAGCATGGACCATGGCTAGCAGCAAGTGATATTTTCAAGGGAAATAGACACTGTCACCTCAAAGTAATAACCCTGCATTCTGAGTTGCAGGTGGGAAGGTAGCTGTGCACAAAGAGAATAAAAAGAGGTCATCTCCATTTAGATTTATTGTTTCAAACTATTCCTAATGCCTAGAAAATGGGTAGGTTCGATCATCCTGTACTTCGCACCCCAAATCCGTCTTTGGAGATTATTTATTTACTTACATATTTACTTCTTTATTTATTGACTTCTTTCTCCCAAGCGTTCAAACTCATTTCCACCACAAGAGGGCAGCCATCTCTAAAAAACAGCCAGAGAGCCTGGCTCTTAAGAGAAATAGGGCCAACATTTAGGAAGTTATGCTTGGGCAGGGCATTCAGCAGCCCCTGAGTAATCACATATCACACACAAGAGGTTCTGTGATGGGCAACACTGAAATGGGATAGAGTGTCCAGAAGTGCCAATTTTCCCTCCGATTCTTGATGATCAAAGATTATTTCACAGACTGACAAGGCTCCCAAGTTATGAAGGCCTGCAGCTGTGAGACATCCTTGATGTCAACACCAAAGATTTATTTTTCATCCTTACTTGAGGCACATTCAATAGCTGTCAGCTTTCTCCTCCTCTTTAAAAGCTACACACTGATTTAGGTTTCATATAAGTTTTGTTTTGTTTTTTAAATCTCACTGATGACAGAAACTATTGTTAACTCCTCAATTAAACTTGATAGGAAAGGAAATTGTTTCAGAAGCACAATAAACACTTTCTGACTTAAAGTGTCTGTGAAGAGAACATGTTCTCTTGCCAACTTGTTTGGTGTCCAATGATTCAGAGTGGCAAACAGCTTCCATAGTGCATTTTCAGGGAAAAAATAGTACCATGTTCCTGAATATTTTGTCCCTCATCCCCCCCCCCATTTATTTTCCTAGTAGGCAGGCTTCCTCATAAATACCTTATTTGACCTTTATACTTGCAGAAACAGCGAGTGCCTAATTCCCCTCTGTGAGTTACTAATCCGATTTACGTGAGCGGAACCTAGAATTATTTTAGCTTTCCGACTGAAAAAATAATACACATGGATAATAGATTGTTATGAGTTCCTGCTTCAGGCTTTTCTCTTTCTGCTCTGCAGGCTGAAGGTCCTGTGCAAGAGAACTTGATTTTGCCCATCTGGCCTTTTCCAAAACTTTTCTCCCTTTGGGTAAACTTGTTGAGCTGTGCATGGGGGGTCCTGGAATCCTGGAAAGGATTGAAAGCCTTAGCCTTGAAATTTGTGGTGCAGCAGATTTGGGGACTCTCTCAGCTGAGGAAGACAAGTCACTTGACCACATGTCACAGATCAGCTGCTGGGGCCTGGTGTAAGTGGGTGGGGCAGAAGGTTCTAAGGTCTCAGACCAGAATTGTCCTGTCTGCTTGGCTCACACTGTGCGTTATTTTACCTTCCTCTGAGTTGCCTCTGAGCTGGGCAAGATAAATATCACAAGGCATGAAGTGATTGCTACCGTAAGAAGAAATAAAATCCCTCTCATCCTCTCTTCTCTCTCTCTCTCTCTCTCTCTCTCACACACACACACACACACACACACACACACACACACACACACGTGGACGTAAACAGAGTCCACAATGCACATGTCACATATAGCAGGACATCCATTTCACATAGACATATGTTTACAGAAATGTGTGGTTTCGTTAGCACATATTTACATATACGAATATTTGTGTATTACACATATACTTATTGGAGTAATAGTGCACATTTATATAAATACATTTACATATGTAAATAAATATATCTCTCTGTGTTAAAGCTTAAGTAACACCCAATATCCAATCTCTAGTTTTGTTTTAATTCTCCTCCCACCCCGGGGAAACACAGAAGTGTGTACCCCAAGCCTATGCCAAGATGCCTTGTAACTTGGTTGAGTTCTTCTTTTAATCGACTATTATTGAACATCTTCAAACTGAAAGTTGAATAACGGGCCGGGAGGGGAAATAAGGCCCGACCCAGCATTCGTCCGGGATTTCGCTCCCGGAGCCCCTCAGGCTCCGCCGCCCACACGGACGACCTAGGCGCTAGCGCCTTGCGGATTACTGCGGGCTCCGAGGCACCCGCGCCCGCAGACCCTGCGCGGGTTGGAGCACCCGGCCGTGCGCGCCGCTGCGCCGTGGCCTCGGCTGCCCGGGCCAAGCCGGAGCCTAAGACCGGCGTGCAGAGCGCCGGGGAGCCGGGAGCCGAGCCCGAGCGCCGCGATGCCGATCACCTCCCGCCGTTGCTCGGGGGCCTGGGACGTGCCGGCCGAGGTGTGATCGTACCCCAGGCTGGCCACAAAGGGCACAGCGGCTTGGCCCGGGGGCGAGGAGAGCGAGGGGAGAGCGCAGCCACTCGCTTCGGCAGCCCGAAACTCGGCTCGACTCTCTGGAGAATGCGCCCGAGGACGCCGGAGCGCCGGAGCCGCGGTGGTTTCAACTGGCTAGCGCTAATGGGGGTGCACTGGAGGAAGGCAGAGTGATGCGGGGGGGCAACTCGCCCGGCACCAAGATCGCCGCTGCGCCCTTCCCCGGACCCGGCGTCTCCCAGGATGGCTGGCCCGAGCCATGGGCCCCGGCGGAGCTAGCGCCGAGCGCCCGACCCTCGCCCCCACAGTCCCGGAGCCAGCGCCCCGCGGGGCCACGCGTCCCATGGGCTCTGGTTCCTAAGGACGACGACAGCACCAGCTTTTCCTTTCTCCCTTCCCTTCCCTGCTCCGCACTCCTCCCCCTGCTCGCTGTTGTTGTGTGTCAGCACTTGGCTGAAGACTTCTTGAACTTGCAGGGAGAGTAACTTGCGCTCCCCACTTCGCGCCGGTGCCTCTGCCCCAGCGGACCCAGCCTCGCCGCCTGCGAACCCCGCCGCCCCTCCACTCCACCGCTGGGCCCGACCCGAGACGCTTTTCCCTGCGTAGAGAGACTGCCGGGCCGGCACCCGGGAGGAGAAAGAGGAGGCGAAAGAAGGGAACCCGGTCCCTGCGCCAGGTCCTTCAGCCAGAGCTTTTTCCATGTGGAGGCTCTTTCAATGGACGTGTCCCCGCGTGCTTCTTAGACGGTCTGCGGTCTCCTAAAGGTAGACAACGTGGGCCGAGGCCGGGGCTGTGGGTGGGCGCGGGGCCCGGGCGGATGAGCCCCTCGCGGGGCCAGGTTGGGCCGGACGTAAACAGAGCAGGTCCACGTGCAGCCGAGCTTCTGCGGGGATGCCCCCATCCTACCGCCGCCGGGCGACCGTCGGCTTTACACTCCCGGCTCGCACTTTTCCGCCCCTCCTCCCTCCCTTCTTTTCGGCATTTTATTAGGGCTGTTAACACTTAGATGATTTTATTTTTAAGGCAAAGAAATCCCTTGGAGAGGGTGGCCCCTGGATTTCACCCGTTAGCTGCCAACCTGTACGCCTTGCCGTGGCGATCCCTTCTGACTTTTTTTCAGGTTTCTCCGGGAGACCTGCTCTCTGTACTCAGAGCTGCGTCCCATTTGGGAAAATATTAGAAGTTGGGATTCTCCCTGTTTGTTTCCAGGAATGCGAGGGGGCAGTTCTGTCGTGCCACCTTGTGCTGACACGGGAATTAATAGATATTAGCCATCTACGTAATCCTATGAAGATACCTGCGTATCTTGACTGCATTGGGGGGAGGGGGTTCGGGGATGGAGTGGCCTGCCCTGACATCTCTGAGGTTAGAGACGTGGGCCACAGGTTGCAAGTGACTTCGGAAGTTGTGCCCCTGAGTTTACTGGCTCTGGAAGTTATAGACCGTGTGTGTGTATCAGGAAGTTCTATACAGTGCCTCTAAGGAAGTCACATGCACCATTTGTGTTTATATGCCAGCGAGCGCTGTGTGATTGGGTTAGTTTAGGGGACGGAGGGGTGTGAGACCAAACGGTGGTTTCCCCAGGTTCCCTGCACAGGCTGTCAGCGTGTCACAGAAAGAAAAGGTGACAGTCACTGACGCGGGGTGGGGGTGGGGGCAAATTTTGTCAGACGGATTGAGAATGGAATGGAAGGGTGAAATCCATCTGGCTCAGGAACTAAGGGTCTTCCATTCTCCTAAACGTTTGAACTTCAACTCCTCTGAAGTGTCTCCGCGAGTGTTGTCAGCCGGGTGGGCACCCTGGAGGAGGAAGCAAGGGGACCGAGCGGGAGCCGGGACCGCGGGGGCGGAAGGGGGGAGGGCTGGGCGGAGAACTCCGTGACTCACGTCGGCCCTGTCCTCAGGTCGACCATGGTGGCCGGGACCCGCTGTCTTCTAGCGTTGCTGCTTCCCCAGGTCCTCCTGGGCGTTGCGGCCGGCCTCATTCCCGAGCTGGGCCGGAGGAAGTTCGCGGTGTCTGCTGGCCGGTCTTCGTCCCAGCCCTCGGACGACGTCCTGAGTGAGTTCGAGTTGCGGCTGCTTAGCATGTTCGGCCTGAAGCAGAGACCCACCCCCAGCAGGGGTGCCGTGGTGCCCCCCTACATGCTGGACCTGTACCGCCGGCACTCGGGCCAGCCTGGCGCGCCCGCCCCGGACCACCGGCTGGAGAGGGCAGCCAGCCTCGCCAACACCGTGCGCAGCTTCCACCACGAAGGTGAGGCTTGGAGCCGGGGCGCGGGGGCGGAGACGGGGGCGGGGAGTCGTCCATCCAAGCGCCCCACAGTGGGCAGACAGCAGGCGTCCCTGGAAGGGCAGCTTGGCCGGGGCGCTGCAGACGTTTCCATGTTTGCCTCTGCAAGAACCTTTACGAACCTGGCATTCACTCACTGCCTGTGTGGCGGGAGAGCCAGGGATTCCCCTTTGGTAAATCTGCACCCTTTTCCTGGCTTGCAGCCAGAAGAGCGACTCCTCCTCCAGGAACTGGAGAGAAATCAAGTGATGGGGAAGATGAGGGCAAAAGGCTTGCCCCTAGTCAGCTAAACGTGCAAGAATTCCATAGGAGAAGAATGAGGAGGGGGGCAGATTGGGATCTCTTTAGGTCTGTTTGGAAGCCTTTGCTCTATAAATCTGCTTCTCTTGCTTAAGCCGGGGTTTCAAGCATGACAGAGCCAAGGGCAGAATTTTCAGAGATAGTATTGAAAAATCAAAGCCCAGGGTTTCAATGTCTTTCTAATTTACAGTAGATCTGGACCTGGTTTGGAAGATTTCAAATCCCTATCTAATCCTCGTGGGAGATCAATTCCACAATCAATCTTATTGTTTCCACAATGACTTTCTTGTCTTGTGCTTAAATCTGAGATGAACTCCGGAGTAGAGACAAGGCTAGCCTTCAGATAAAAGCTTTTGCAGCAACTGCCTGTTTTCCTTCATGTGCACTGAAATGTGGGGTTTTTTTCTTTTATGATACTGGATGTGGTTCTTTTAAGGTAGGATGTTTATACTTGTTTCATCAGAAAGGCACTTAGTGGATTTGAAATGTCTTAGAGCAGCTAGTGAGATCTGTTGTACCCAAGTTCTTAGGGCAATTGGTCAAAAATATTTTCCACTTCAATTCTTTTTCTACACTTTTAAATGCTCCTTTGGCTTAACACATTCTAAACGAGCCCAGGTTCGTTCAAGTTCTACAGAATGGTCCAAAGATGTATATCACACAGCAGCCACTTATAGGATATCAGGGAACTGGGATATTGTTCCGGTTTTCTTGCCTTGCCTTGCTGAGGTGGTCAATTTCAAGTGGAAATCTACCCTCTGATATAAACAAATCAGTAGTGTCACAGCCAGGCATTTTCTGCCAGTGTGAAGGAGAACTTATACTTGTGAGAACAGCAGTCAATAGTGGGAAGGGGTCCTAAAGGCCGGTCACATAACAAAAGGGACTTCATCAAGGCAGCTATACATAATGAAGGGGACATGAATTGAAAAATCAGTTCATTTTTCAGCACATTTCTAAGTGAGGTGCTGTCTGCTAGCAGAAATCATATTTGAAAGGAAATAAGATCTCATTTTACTCCTTCAGGATTCATCCACTGAAAGCAGAAGTTGTCTGTTGTCATGCAGAAATGTTCTTGTTCCTGTACATTCTGTCATCACCACCTTGGGGAGATTATAGATCCAGCTCATCATTCCCAGCTGCTGCTGATTAGAATTGTTTCTCTGGATAGAAAAGTAATAAGAATTGCTATTTCAGCCACCTCTCCTGGAGATATAGCATGGAAACCATTCTGAACTTTATTTTTAAGGCCAAGAAGGCACTGTGTGTGTCTCTTAGAACTTTAAAGGAAGATAGATCATTTAAGGCATTTGACACCTAAAAACGTTCAGTTGCATGAGGATTCCATCAGTGAAGTCTGCATATTTCTCCTTCCTCTGGAAGTGGCTCGACCAAAACTAAACAGTCTAGAACTTATTGGAGTGTATAATTTTAAGTTAAAGAGCGTGCTTGAGTTTATAAGTCAGAATTTATGTCTTTAAACGTGTAAATGTTATGCACCAAATAGTGCAGAAGTTACCAACTTGCTTAAAATCAAGTTGCAATAATAACTTCAGATCTTTATGAAATTAGATAATAAAAAAAAAGCTATGTAATGTTTGCCCCAAATTTCAACAAACACATTCCTTTTCTTCTTAAGACTAGCATATAATCATTAAGCTACAAATTGCCCTTTTTTGAAGACCGTTTCATTTTTACGTAAACCAGAATTTGGTTTTTGTAAATATTCTTGTTTATAAAACATCCATGCATGGCACTAAAAAATCTTTTAATAAACCATGTGATTAAGGCTGCAGGTTTAAGAGCAGAATTTGGTTCCTAGAGCCCTTGTGGATGTTTTTTTGGTAAAGGACCTGATTACGAGAATTACCTGTTGGTTTTATTTGCGGGTAGGATCTGGGTGATTTGGCGAAATACAAGACAAGAAGTATCATGATGGCATTCTTTCAACCGATGTGTGAAGATAATGGGTCTACATCATAGGTGATCTGACACAGAAATTATCAGTTGTCATTTCTCCTATTAAGCTTTGTCTAGTCCTTTCTCCAGTGTCTTTTATTCGGGAGAGCCCAAGCGCTGGAAAATTTTTCTTTTTTCAAAGTTGTTAAAAAGTGCTTCGGAACTGCCACTGAGGATAGAAAAATCACTTCTTCAACTGGAAACAGTGTTTTGTGTTTTGCTTGTAGTTAAAAACACATTGAAATAGGTTGACTTGATTGGCCTTGCAAAAAATCTTCATTCTTTCCTGTCAGATTGGAATATGGAAGGACCACGTGCTCGCTCTCCAGACTCTGAAGGACACAGTTCTCTTTTTGCCCAAAATAACTGAATTATTTGCCTCTATGACTGAAGCTTTGAAATAGAGATTAACCCCGTTCCCACAAATGTAATTTTCTTGAAAATATTCATTTATAAGGAAAGTTCAAGAAACAACCACTGCTCTGTGATGGAGCACTGGTATCACAAATTCCCAGTGCAACCAAAGGATTTGGACACATACACCCCCCCAAACCAGTGCTCACTTGGGGTGCTTCCCTAGTGTCCCCAGGTATTTCATTGTGATTGTGAAAGGCCCCCTTTAGGTAGAACAGGCATTCTATTTGGAAATGCTCATAGAGATTGAGGCTTTGGTGCCCAGAGATAGTTCTTGCACTTATGTTTTCCATTTTGCCTCGTTTTTAGTGGTTCCTCTCTGTTCCCCCTTGATCCCTCCTCATTGAGCTATTTTGTCTTTTTAAGACTTTCACTTTGTGTGTTTCACCAAATAAGCAACAATAAGAGGGCCCTGGATCATTCCAAAGGTGTTGGAGCTAAGAGAGTGCGTAGAGGCCAAATCAGGGTTGGTGACCACGACCATGCTCTTTCTTTTAGCTGCCATCTCCTTTGTTGTCTTTTTAACTGATTCATTTTAACCTTTTGTATTTTATCGTTGTTTTTCTCCTTGATACATCAATTCTCTAACCATTATTTTATATTTTGGAAAATTTTATTTATTATTCTCCACTACTTTCATTTTATTTCAGGGCAGTGATTTCCAACCTTACTGATTTACTAGAACATTTCCAGGTTTTTATTGTTGTTTTCTTAATGGACATTTTTTGTCTAAAGAGTGTTGCAAAATTCTCAAAATGTAATGACAACTCACTTTTTGCTAAAACCCATCAAAACTTGTCCTCGTCATACTGTAGGACAAACAGGCAGTCACAAAATATCAGTGGTTCCACACAAGATCTGTATGTCCCAGTGGCCCCTGCCACTTTACCTTTCTGCTTTACTTTTCTGTTCTGTCTGCTTCTTCCACCATTTCTATCCCTTTAACTGGGACAGAACTTGCCCTACGGTTATCACTGTGTTAAATATAAATCTGCCTCTAATGGTTTTGACTTTTGCTTGAGTTTTTGACTCCTCCCCTATGTTAGATGGTGCCGTCTAGTGGCCAGAAACTTGGGAGCTGCAGTAGACTCAAGTTCATAGCTATGTTCTTAGTTTACTAGCTCTGTGACCTTAGGAAAATCACATAACCTCTCTGAGCTCCAACTATTTCATTTACAAAATGGAGCTAGTAACAGTTCCTCTGTAACTGATTTGTCATAAGGTAATTCATATAAAGTTCTTAGTGCCAGACCTGACACAAACAACCATTAAGCACACTTGCTGTCATTATCGTGATGACTTGTTTCTTTATGTCCTATTCTCCCCTGGTCTAGGGAAGATGCCAAAGTGGACCTAGGCTAGCTGAGGGAATTCAGTCTCGTCTTTTTGAATGTAGATGAATAATTGACAGCGTAGATGATTAAGTTAGAACTTCACTTTTTGGAGGAGAAGTCAAATGTCATTGTTGCCTTATTTTTCTTTACTTTCCCACATTTTTGTAGCCATAGCTCCATCTATTTGGATAAGAACTTAGAGGTTCAAGAACCCATGTCTAAGATAGGCTGGAATCCTCAGATCCCTTGGCAAGTGCAGCTTATTCAATAAGGGTTATTTACAGAGAATTAATAATTGTATATACCTCTAGAAAAGCATACATTACCTACTTAGGTAAATACTCCATATTTTCAGAATCCCTAGGCTTGTTGTGGTGATTTGCAGATTCTTTACTTCATTTCAGGTTCAGATTTTTTTCTGCCTTCTAGAAAAATTTCATGTTCCCTTGAAGATCAAAGGAGAGGGTAGTAGGTGCCCTAACCTTGGTCAGTTGTTTTCCTGGGTTTGGGGGTTCCTATGACTTTCTGACTTATCTCTGTGACCAGAGTCTGCAGTCAGGGGTCTTGTCATGGAGGCCTTTGTATTAAGGAGGGATAGTGGTCCTTCAGGGATTAGGCTGACTGAGATGAAACTGCACAGTTGGAGAGGGATCTTCACATTACTTGTTAATGTTTAATAGTGTAATTTTTTCCTTTGCTAAGTGATTATCCTTTTGGCCACTTACTTCCAATGAGATTTTGAAGCACACGAAACTGCTTTTTTTATAGGTTAAATCCAGTTGAATGGTGGTAGTTTTGTATAATTCAGTCTCATATTAGTCTTTTGGAGGGTTATTGTTCTATTTAATGCCCCTTTTATACCCATCCTCTTTACTTCATTTACTTGTCTCTCGTGCTTACCTGGGAGATTGTTCCTTCATCCTCCTCCTGGCTGTGTGTGTGTGTGTGTGTGTGTGTGTGTGTGTGTGTGTGTGTATGATTTCTCTGGGCACCTTTGTTAATACAGCTGTTCCCCAAAGGCCCTGGATAATGTGCCATTCCTTCCTCTCCTTAAAAGAAGAGAGAGCATTTTTAGGTGTGCCGGGATCAGCGAAGTCAGTTGCCAGGGTCCAGGCCTTGGCTTTGTGTCATTGTGTCTGATGGATGTGCAGATTTTTAGGTCACTCTTCTTTTCTGTGGTAGCTGGTGGCTTCTCTGCTGAAAGAATGCCTTCAGGGGAAACATCAGAGGGCTTGTGAATTGCAGGGAGGAAAGGAAAGAAGGGGCTAAACACAACCCTTGATACTTGTCGGAGCCACAGAGGAGAGCTCTGGTTGATTGGTGGGAGGGTTATTTTAAAAATAGTGCCTGGCCAGAAGTACCATTAGCCAGCAGCGGGGTTTAGAGCGGCTCCCCAAAGGTATCCGTACGGGTACGGGTTAGCAGGCTTGAGGGGACCGTGGGGGACTCCCTTCTTGGCCTGATGGTCTCCCTGTCCAAGGAGAGGAGCTTTAGATCTTTCTGTTCTGAGTCTGGCTGCTCACCCTGGCCTCAAGTCTTACTCCTTGGCCAACGCTAATGGTTCTTCTATTCATTCCTATATTATTTAACAAAAAGGCACTTTAAAATATGTTCCTGGGGCTTCCCTGGTGGCGCAGTGGTTGAGAGTCCGCCTGCCAATGCAGGGGACACGGGTTCGTGCCCCGGTCCGGGAAGATCCCACATGCCGCAGAGCAGCTGGGCCCGTGAGCCATGGCCGCTGAGCCTGCGCGTCCGGAGCCTGTACTCCGCAATGGGAGAGGCCGCAACAGTGAGAGGCCCGCGTACCGCAAAAGAAAAAAAAAAAAATGTTCCTGGCAATTTATACTTGCATGTGAAAAACGTTCTTTAAAACCTTTAGCCTCGAAGGGCAGTTCACCAGCTTCCAGCATTACCTCACCTGAGAACTGCTAGAAATGCTGCATCTCAGGCCCTACCCCAGACTTACCCACTGAATCAGAATCTGCATTTGAAGAGTTAAGGTGTCCTATAGGTGTTTTGCACACAGGTTGAAGTTTGAGAAACGTCCCATTAAAGCATTCCTCCATAATTTGGTATAAACCACCCCTGTTGACCTTAGCTTGCAGTGATGATTATTGCTTTGATGATGAAGGTTTACACAGGTAGAACCTTTGAGTGAGCGATCTGAAGTGATTATCCTTTGCTAAAATGTCTAAATTTTGTGAACAATGAATAGCCGTTTGGTTCAGGAGAAATACAACCAGAAAATTAATGAAAATATGGTTTCCTCTTATGGTGATGACAGGGCCAAATAGATTTTGTTAGCACTCAGGTTGGATCCTGAATGAAGCAGGTAAAATTTGTTAACAGTGAAATAACAGGATGTGGTAAAGCTAGAAGAAAGTAAACCCAAATATCCCAAATTCTAGTGCTGTTTACTATCAATTTAATAATAATGTGCACCTTTGATGATTTGCAGACTATACATTCAAGGTGCTATGTTATATTTTATTGTTTGCTCGACAAGCAGTACTCCTTAAAACTGAAATTCTGGAATTTTAAATCAGGAAGAACTTTTATGAATAGCCCACTTGAATGACTATTTTAAAATAATGATAATAGATATAAAATGATTATTCTGTAATTAGATTATCCCTTACATCATGAATGTCATAATGACATTTCTGTAGATTTTTATAAATTTGGGGGAGATTTATCTGTATCCTGTAGCCTATTATTGGGTAGGTGTATAATTTTAATATGGTTTATTTTTTTTTAAAGATAAAGGAATTACAAACAGAAGAGAATTATTTTTTTTCCCAAAAGCATCTGCAATGAGATTTTGATTTTTGAGGTCATAAAGAGGTGAGAGAAGAGACAAAGTTGGGAAGTTATTTCTCTTGAAATCATCCAGCCTTAATTACTACAGTGTCCTAGTACCACCCTTACGTTTCCAAAGAAGTAGATCCCTGTAAATGCCTTTGTCTCTGGACTTTTGAGTAAAACAGTAGGGTGTACTTTGCAAAACGTCATCGTTGATGTTGAGTTTCAGAGTCTTTAATTAGGAAACTGAAATCTGTATATCGAGATTTGTAAATCATCTAAATGGCAGAGTAATGTTTTAGAATACTGCTTAAGGGATTGACATTAAAGCCTTTTTCTTTTTAAGAAATGCAATAATTTCCTCAAATTCTCACTCATTAGACCTCTATTAACTATAGTGCTGACTTTTTTTTTTTTGCCCTAAAGTCTGTGAATTCCAAAGAAATGCTTCACCATTTCCCCCATTATTATAGCCACCTGGAAGCAGTATTCACGTATTAGATTAAACACGTAACAGTGAATTGTGAAATTTTGTTTCATGGTGTGTACATTGACATAAATGTATAGAAAAGGGAGGATCATTTCTTTATCTGAAGGGCAAATTTTAACTTTCTGGCTGCAGATTTTTACATGTGTTAAATCAAACCCATACTTGCCAATCATACTGAATGATTTTTCTTTTTTTCTACTTTTTTCCATTAAATTAGAATCTTTGGAAGAATTGCCAGAAATAAGTGGAAAAACAACCCGTAGATTCTTCTTTAATTTAACTTCTATCCCCACTGAGGAGTTTATCACCTCAGCAGAACTTCAGGTCTTTCGGGAACAGATGCAGGAAACTTTGGAAAACAATAGCAGTTTCCATCACCGAATTAATATTTATGAAATTATAAAACCTGCCACAGCCAACTCCAAGTTCCCCGTGACCAGACTTCTGGACACCAGGTTGGTGACTCAGAATGCCAACAGGTGGGAGAGCTTTGATGTCACCCCTGCCGTGAT
Source organism: Neophocaena asiaeorientalis asiaeorientalis (assembly GCF_003031525.2). NCBI lineage: Eukaryota > Metazoa > Chordata > Mammalia > Artiodactyla > Phocoenidae > Neophocaena > Neophocaena asiaeorientalis. The sequence goes on along the minus strand of NW_020175089.1, from coordinate 2,812,862 downwards.
GAGGTGGACAGCGCAGGGGCTCGCCAACCACGGGTTTGTGGTGGAGGTGGCCCACCCAGAGGACAGCCACGGGGTCTCCAAGAGGCACGTGCGGATTAGCAGGTCTTTGCACCAAGACAAGCACAGCTGGTCACAGAGAAGGCCCTTGCTGGTCACTTTTGGCCACGATGGGAAAGGACACCCTCTCCACCAAAGAGAAAAGCGTCAGGCAAAACACAAACAGCGGAAACGCCTCAAGTCCAGTTGTAAGAGACACCCTTTGTACGTGGACTTCAGTGACGTGGGGTGGAATGACTGGATCGTCGCCCCCCCAGGGTATCATGCCTTTTACTGCCACGGGGAGTGCCCTTTCCCCCTGGCTGATCACCTGAACTCCACAAACCACGCCATCGTCCAGACGCTGGTCAACTCAGTGAACTCTAAGATTCCCAAGGCATGCTGTGTCCCAACAGAACTCAGTGCCATCTCCATGCTGTACCTTGACGAGAATGAAAAGGTGGTATTAAAGAACTATCAGGACATGGTTGTCGAGGGTTGTGGGTGTCGTTAGCACAGCAAAATAAAATAAAATAAATAAATATATATATATATTTTAGAAAAAAGCAAAAAAAAAATCAAGTTGACACTTTAATATTTCCCAATGAAGACTTTATTTATGGAATGGAATGGAGAAAAAAAAACAGCTATTTTGAAAATATATTTATATCTACGAAAAGAAGTTGGGAAAACAAATATTTTAATCAGAGAATTATTCCTTAAAGATTTTAAAATGTATTTAGTTGTACATTTTATATGGGTTCAACCCCAGCACATGAAGTATAATGGTCAGATTTATTTTGTATTTATTTACTATTATAACCACTTTTTAGGAAAAATAGCTAATTTGTATTTATATGTAATCAAAAGAAGTATTGGGTTTGTACATAATTTTCCAAAAATTGTAGTTGTTTTCAGTCGTGTGTATTTAAGATGAAAAGTCTACATGGAAGGTTACTCTGGCAAAGTGCTTAGCACATTTGCTTTTTTTTTTGCAGTGCTACTGTTAAGGTCACAAGTTCATGTCCAGAAAAAAAAAAAGTGGATAATCCACTCTGCTGACTTTCAAGATTATTATATTATTCAATTCTCAGGAATGTTGCAGAGTGGTTGTCCAGTCCATGAGAACTTACGTCCTTATTAGGTGGAATATTTGGATAAGAACCAGACATTGCTGATCTAATATAGAAATCCCCCACCCCTTAGTTTGCAGAAAGAGTAAAGCAGGACCAATAGAAATAATTAAGAAAAGATAAACCTGCAGGAAAGTGAATGATGGTTTGTTGTTCTTCTTTCCTAAACTAGTGACCCCTTCAAAGGGGCTGGTCTGGCCAAAGTATTAAATAAAACATAAGATTTCGTCATTATTGATATTGTGGTCATGTATATTTAAAATTGATATCTAGTGGCCCTCGTGAAGAGTTGAAAATTGATTTGTATTTTACTTTTACCTCACCTAAGAGCTCTTTATGCTCAAAAGGACTCAATTTTCTAACTGCCTCTCCACAGCAAAATTGTTTTCTGCCTACCCCTGTTCTCTGTTCCATCAGCTTGCTTTTCTTTCCAAGGTTATGTGTTTGAACACATTTCTCCAAATGTTAAACCTATTTCAGATAATAAATATCAAAGCTCTGGCATTTCATTCTATAAAGGCCAACCTGTAAGAGAAAATGGTGCATTTGTACAGCGTTCACAAAGATTACCTTGTGTTTGCATTTTTGCTTCTGAGGCTACTCATTTTGGAGGGAGGTAGGGAGAAGGCAAGGAATAGTTGGAAATTTGCAGGCAAGTCATTGGCTAATTCCTAGGAATTAATCAGTGATTTAGTATTTCACATGGACCTCTTTGGGGCAGGAAGATTTAAGAGAAAACCGAAGCAACAAAAATCAAGCCAAACCTGGGGAACCCAAGATAAAGTTTCAGAGATGATATCCCATGCAATAGAGGCAATGGTGCCAAAAAATTAGAAAGGGAAAGTGTCTGAGATCAAGCTTCTACAAGGACATCTGCCAGTTGGACTGAAGCCCAAGCAGAATGAAGTCGAATTGGGCCGCTCAGAATGAACACATACCAGTGGCAGGGCTTCTGTGCTCTGGGTTGAAATCAGACCCAAGGAAGGGTTCGGTGGGTATGCTTGTATGGCCAGGGGACCCACAACCCCACGATTTTACTGGAAGTATTTTAAGGTCAATTTCTAGGACTTTGTGTCACCTCTGATCCTGCTGTGATTGGTGAGGCCTAGTTCTAATTTCCTTTCCTAGCCCTTCCTTGATGTGGCTGAAAAAAAGTGTGTTAGTAAAGGAACAGTGTTATCATCAGATTCTTCTCAGGAATTAACTTGCTATGACCCTGTTACATTTTGGGTGTGATAGATTTAACCCTCGTTTTGAGATTATGTAGATCATATTTTTCTGAAAAATTAGTACAAGTTATCTTTTATTCCTTCCAGTGTTAAAATCTTTTAGTTTCTTTTTATCCCTATTCTATTGCTCTTTATGTATCATTTGTGTTAGACATCCCTGTGGAGGGCGGGATTGTCTTTGTCCCTTGGCATTCTTCACCCTCTCTTGCCATGGATGTGAGGGGCAGGCTGCACAGTCGTAACATCTTAAAAAATAATAATCCACGTTTTCTCATCTCCAAATTCTCTAGATAAGAGTTGTAAAAGTACAGCACAAGAATTTCCATACATTTGGCAGTTCCGTCCCTTTTTATTTCTCTGCTTCATTGGGTCTGATTTTCTCGGTTAAAATGATTCTCAAATGTTCTTTTCTCAAACGGTTCTCAAATGGTTCTTGCATAATATATATGTGTGAATATATATAGACATATATGTGAATATATATAAATATATACACAAATATATGTGTAAATATACATACAAATATATGTGTGAATACATATAAATATATGTGTAAACATATATAGACATATATGTAATATGTATAAATATACCTATGAAGATATATGTGATTGGTATTACATATATATAGATGATGGCATTTTAAGTTTAGTTTCAGAGATTTTTTAATAGTTGAGGACTCTGACCCTCTTGGCAGCTCATTTGAGAAACATAATATTCTTACATATATTCTACATTCCTATAGACGTTTTGTCTCACATTCTTCATTCTGAGAAAAAAAGTGTCATAACTAACCCCGTGACACTGAATGTCTTCAGTTTTCAGTCACTATTCTATAGGAAACTTTGAATCTTTTTAGAGTTGGCTTTTCAAAAAATGTAGTAAGTTTCTGAATTTGTGGAGATCACCTTTCAAAATTAAGTTGTGTCATCTCGTTTTGTGCTTGTCTGGGCTGTGTGCACCTCCCTGGCATGGTTTTAACCTGTATGGCAGGTCCAGATTGCTCTGTTCATTTTTTGCCTTCAAAATTGGGGAAGAAGAAGATGAGTCGTTTACAGATTTCTCTGTGCTTCCATTTTTTCATAATTTCTACTCCATTTGCTGCTTTAAATTGTACCTCAGGAGGCCAAGAGTGGAGAGATGATCTATCAGTCTGGTCTAGGTAGCAGGCTACATCATTACTGGATAATCTAAGTGTTCCATATCTTTTTCCTCAGCTTTTTATTGGAGGTGGAAAAATCATTTGTGCATTTCACAGCACTTTTAAAAATAGTGTATTTCTATTCTAGAGTCATATTAATGTTAAGATATTGATTCATGGAGTGTTAGATGCCACAGCCCCCCAGTCTGTTATAAGGCAAAAGGAACCTAGCGTTGCAGTAAAGAACAATTTAAGTGTAGAAATAAGTGTGACATGGATAGGCAATCACAAAGAAGTAGGACTGCCCTGGCACTATTCTATTCTGCTTCATTTTTTGCAGGGGGCAGGTAGGGTGAGATGGGATTAATGCAGGTCTGCTTCACTCAGGTAAATTGCTTTTCCTCTTGCCTGCACCCCACTGACATAAATTACAGCCTTATGGTTTTCTCCAGGGCAGAGTTTTCTCACTGTTTCCCTGCCCTGCAAACTTCAAAGTGAACTTCTACCTAACTTGGGGGACCAATGCTCTAAATAAAACTTTTTAGATTTTAATGTGCATGCGAATCACCAATACTAGCTCCAGGAGAATGCAGCCTTGATGTGTATACAGACCCCTTGGGATCATGTTATAACGTAGGTTCTGTTGCCATGAGTCTGGGGTGGGGCCTGAGATTCTGCATTTCCAACACATTCCCAAGTGTAGCTGCCTTTACGCACCGGCTTAAGGTCTTACACATTGAGTAGCAAGGCTGTAAGAATTCTCAATCACAATAGCAGAAAGCAGGACTAAGTTTAGGCCCCTTGCTAAGAAATAGCACTAAAAGGAAAAACAAAACAAAACAACAAAACCTGTATACAGGATGGCATTTGGATACATTTTATCTGAAATGATGCCCTACATATTTTTTTCAAAGGCATTCTTTTCCCCCACAAGATGACTGGCAATTTTGTGTTCTAGCCACCCTCAGACATGAAAACACTTGGTTGCTTATCTTGTAAAATCTGCTCAGCTTGCTTGCTTGGGCATGTATGTAGTCAGTTTAGTCAAATACGTGTCAGTACATCTATGTGGATGGGGGAGCAGGTGCAAGCCCTTAACGTACTTTTAAAAAGTTTTAACACTTAAGTCAGTCCACTGAGTTGATCCCGTGTGATCTTAGTGCCAAGCGTCTGAGTTAAAAGTTTTCCCTTTGAAGGCAGCAAATAGATGTCATACATTTGAAGCATTTGTTTATACTAAAAATGATGCTTTATTTTTTTTTCAAGTTCTAAGACAGTTCACTCTACAGCACCATTGAGCCTAGAGGGTGATATAAAGCTTCCCAAGCTAGTATTTGACATTTGATTTAATGGATATTGGAATTTGTGATGCCACGGTTGGCTTCGAAGAAGGTGCTGAAGTGAATGGGCTCTGACTAGAAAAAGTTAAAGGAATTGACTTCCATCTGCAAAGGGGGTCAGCAAAGGAAGAACTTTGTCTTGGCCCCTCTTTTGTAGCAAAACATCTTAGGAAGGTCATCTGTTTAGTAGCCTCATTTTACTTTCTAAGGGAGCACTTTGAAGTTTTCTTACAAGCAACTCAGATTTGAATATTTGTTGAAGAAATGCTGAAATGAATGAATCCTAATCTCAAATACACTCTTTATATACATATATAACGTAGACATATATCGATATAGATATACACACACAGATAGATAGATAGATAGATAGATAGATAGATAGATAGATAGATAGATAGATAGATAGATAGATAGATATACCTATGTTTTCTCTTGCAAATACATATACCCCAGGGGAAAAAAATGTTGGTTTGTTCCTGTCTGGGGTCCAAATGCTGAGTGTAGGGTGCCTAATTTTGTATCCATTGGGTCTATCATTTCGTTTAGGTCTCCACATTTTGGACTGAGTCCTTCTGAGGTGCGTGAGCAGTGTGCCAGATATTGACTTGAACGCCACTTCCAGCCCGTGTTTGCCCTGCCTTCTGGGCCACACTCCAAGCAGTGCCAGGACTGCATTCTCGCTGCAGTGCGTGCCGATGAGCAGCTCTCTCTGCAAACCGCCCATTGCTGAAAACTCCCCTCGTGAGGAACAGGCTCTCATCTGGTCTGCATTTACACTGGAACTGCTTGGCCACAACACGATGAGAGAATAATTATTGAACTATTTTACTGTACAACTATTTCCAAATTGTTGATTCTTTATTGATTTCAGGAGGCAAGCTAATTGCCCCATGGCAACTTGATGTGAACATTTAATGAAGATCAGGAAACAGAGTTTATGAAAAGCTTTGTATAGTCACTGCAAAGTTTCAAGAACTGTTTTATACTTCCTGACAGTGCTGGGCCGAGCTTAATGGTTTGTTTTTATTACTTAAGAGTGTAAACCTTGCTTTAGCCCGGTGTGTGGAAACTATACCCTCATCCCACATTACGCATTTTCGAGTTGCTTTTTCCTCACTCCCAACTTCCTTTCCTGCCATCTACAATCAGGACTTGTTCTGTTTTAATTGTCTGAAAGCAAGTTTCTGTCTTTGCACCCTGAGAACCTTAATACACACACACTCCTAAATAAGTGTCTGCATTGTTTCACTTTGTTTTGGGTGGAGTTTCTTTTCGGCACTTGGTTGCTAGACAACCAACCAGACAAAAGTTAAAGATTGAAAAGGCATTTTTAAAGATGTCGAATCTCGGCTGCTGAGCTGTTTTATCTTTGTCTTTATATGGAAGGCTTAGTTCTCTTACCAGGTTACCCTGGTCTTTTGTTGCCGAGATGGCTGGTAGAAGATTTGTTGAAGTTGAGCTCTTAAAGCATTAGCTGTTTGAGAACTTTCTTAAGTGTTGTTCCCATTTGCTGGAACACGCTTCCCACCTGGATGGACAAAAAAAAAAGCCAGCTTAGTTTCCAAGGGTGTGTTTTAAATCACTAATAAAATGAGCTCCAGCCCCCAGCTGCTTCATTTGTTGCAAGGCAAAGAGGTAGAGAAAAGATTGGAGGCAACATTCAGAAACACAAGACGTCAGTTTATGGAGAATCCTATCTCCATGAAGCTGCATTTGGTTTTTGGTAGATAACATTGGAAATGCTTTTAAACATTCCTAAAAGTCTAATTCTAAATCAAAGTCACTTAAATCATCATCATTTCAGTAAGATGTTTCAGGAGCACATTATAAATACCCAATCTTTAAACATCTGCCAAGTTGGACGTGTGTTCACAAGTTCATCTTGCATGTGTACACAATTTGTAGCTGACGTGCTTGTGCTTTGCTCACTTCAGGTCTACCCTTTTCCCTCCTCCATCCTCTGAGATGCTATCTTTCTGCCTCTCCTCTTCGCAGGGTTCCCTGTGCTGTAATTCAGTCAAATCCATGGAAAACTTTATCAGCTTTTCTGAATCATTTACAGGCAGGATTTCCTGGCATGGGAATCAAACAGGGAGCCCCGAAGTTTGTTCGTCATAGACTGCCTTGGAAATTAGGATCTTCTGAAGCCCATCTGGCCTGTACATACCAGTTTGATAAAATGTTCTCCTCTAAAGAAATCTTACTACTGACTTACTTAAACATTGCTCAGGCACTTGGCTTCACCGGTAAACCTACTGTCCTTACTAGCACATTTGTCTTGTCAATATTAGGAGGCATGACAATAATGATGTTTCAACATCAAGGCCCTGAAATGAATCAGACTGCAAACCACATGACAATCAAAGGGTGAGCTAAACAAAAATAAGAAAATAGACCCAGGAGAAAATTCCAGTATTTTCTAATCTCAAAGGATTTGCTGTGTGTTTACCTGAAGATCGCTTGGTCGAATAAAAGAAAATGGGGAGAACTGGAGAAGTTAAGCATTGTTTTGTGGTGAAAAGAAATACATATGTGAGTGAGATCAGTGCAGCTTTTATGAGCAGAAGGGTGATTTTCAAATACCACCATTGCACAATAACTCCTTCCTTGGTGATGCTACAGAGTATTTTACCTGTGTAGAGAAGGCACAGAAGTGACTTTTGATACCTCCCTTTTTATTGAACTGTGAAGAGTTTCAGTTTTGTTACCTGAAAAAGAGCGGAGACTAAGAATTCTAGAATCCTCTTACCAACAATAGCAACCCAGAGGAAAATGTATTTCTGCCTTGCTGGGGAATAACATCCTAGTGAACTCTAGATTCTTTCTCTTTTGTGAGTACCTTTTATACCTGAATATCACTTTCACTGACTGGGTCAGGTTGAGGCCTGGATGTTCCTTTGTACCTTGGTGTACTCGTGAGTTTGCTAAGATACTTTTAAGGGTGTGGCATGAAGGAGCAGAGAGGGGGTTGCCAGATACTCCCAAAATACAGGTGCATTCTCATAACATGGGGAGGGGGGCAGTGTCTCAAGGATCCCCCCTTCCCAGAACCACATATTATGTACCATTTCTAGGAAGTTCAGGGAGATGGTTGTGTTTCAGCCCCAGTGGTGTAAAAGTAAGAGCCTCCCTCCATAGCAGCTGTTGCCAAAACACAATTCTCTCAAAGCTCCTGCCAAGTGGATTTGTGGGGGTTTGACTTCTGGGTCCCAAAGGATATCACAGGCTGTCCAGTGATAAGGTAAGTCAAGTGGTGGTCCTTGTTTAGCAGGAGTGGAAATTGATATATTTTGTCCCCATCACTTACATAATCTTCAAAAAACCAATTAGAATTTTCCTATACTTCTATTTTACATTCAGCTCTCCCTTTGTCTCTCTTTCTCTCTCTCTCTCTTTCTCCCTTCTTCCGGGTACCAGGACAGTCTGGGAGAGGAGGAAATGCATTTGGGAAAGAGGAGCTAGAAAAGCTAACCTGATCTGATACAAAAGGAGAGGGAATTGGTCCTATGTTGTCACCAATCTGAGAGTTTGCTGAACCGAAGTGTAACTCTGCTGAAGGTCTCTTCTGAGACACCAGCCTGGACAGGGAACACAATCCTATCGTGATTTCCCTTTTTTCCAGGGTTGTAGGACTGAGTTTGGGGAAAGGAGTAATGCCACAGCCTTTCCTCGTGGAAAATGCTCATGGTGGGAGAGGAATTGCTCTGCTCCTCTCCATAACCCAGCCTATGGGATGCTGGGGGGAAGGGCCAGTCAGGCAGGTGGGAGTGGGGTGAGGTGGGAGGGAGCTGGCAGCCAATTGTCCATCAGCAGAGTATAAGCACAGACCAAAGTGCTTCTGCTTTGCAGGGAGAAGCCATGATTCATTTGCTTTTAATTTTGATGTTAACATTTTTCTCCTGACTCATTGATAATTTCATGTGAAATTTCAAAGGCTGAAACAATTATTTACTTTTTAGGAATTTAAAACATTCACCAGGTGGAATACACTTTCCCCCCTCTGAAATGGAAGATGGACTAATGCTTCAATTAAAAAAACAAAGGCAAGGGGGCATTTTTCAGACCCTTCTCCTCCTGAGTCCTGCTGGCTCCTCTTCCCCAGCACATCTTCTCTCTAACATTGACCAACTGTCAGGCAGCCTGTCTCATCTTCATGTTTCTCTTATCTTGAATTCCTTTCACCGCTATAAGGAATGTTACTGTAGGTATTTTTTAAAAGATGTTTCTTTATCAAGTTGAAGAAACCCTTCTCTATTCCTGTGTTTTGAGAGTTTTTAACATGCAGAAGAGATGTGTTTTATGCTTCAATTGCTGAGATCACTTGATTTTTCTCCTTTCCTCTGTTAATGTGGTAGATTACATTGATTTTCAAAATTTCAACCAGCCTTGCCTCACTGGAATAATCCCTACTTGGTCATTGTATAATACGTTTTATACATTGCTGAATTATCTCTGCTAATATATTATTAAGGATGTGTTCATCCATATTCATGAGGAATATTGGTCTGCCTTTTTCTCTTTTTGGTACTATTTTTGTCTGGTTTTGTTATAAGGGTAATACTGGCTTCATAGAATGAATTAAGAAGTGTTCTCTCTTCTTGAATTTTCTGGAAGAGATTGTATAAAATCGGCATTAATTCTTCTTTGACCATTTGGTAGAATTCTTCAGTGAAACCATCTGGGTTGAAGATTTCTTTTTTGGAGAAGTTTTAAATTATGAATTCAATTTCAATTTTTAAAATAATTATAGGGCTACTCAAATTTTCTACTGCATATTGAGTGATTTATGCTAGTTTATACTTCTCAAGGAATTGGTCCGTTTAAATTGTCAACTTTATGTGTAGAGTTTCTTGTAATATTCCTTTATTATCCTTTTGAAGTCTGCAGGGTCTGCAGTGATATCTTGTTTCATTCCAGATATTTTTAATTGTGTCTTCTCTTTTATTTTCTGTCAGACTTACTTTATAAAGTTTATTGATCTTTTCAAAGAACCAAATTTTTTGTTCATTGATTCTCTATTTTTTTCCTGTTTTCAATTTTTATTAATTTCTGTTCTTTTTTATTTCCTTCCTTCTTCCTATTTGGTTTATTTTTGCTCTTTGTTGTCTATACTCTTGAGGTGAGAGCTTAGTTTATTGATTTGAGACTTTTCTTCATTCTTCATGTAAGCATCTAGTGCTACAAATTTCCCTCTCAACATTTCTTTATCTGTGTCTCACAAATTTTGATATGTTTTATTTTAACTTTCATTCTATTGTTTTCAATGAGACTTCCTTGTTGACCTGTGGATTATTTAGGAGTATGTTTTTTAGTTTCCAAGTGTCTGAATATTTTCACTTTGTCTTTCTGCCATTGATTTCTAGTTTGATTGCATTATGGTCATAGAACATACTGTATTTGATTTCAAATATTTAAAATTTGTTAACATTTGTTCTATTGCCAAGATTTGGTCTATCTTGGTATATGCTATGTCAGTACTTGAAAATGTGAATTCTGCTGTCATTGTGTGGAGTGTTCTGTGAATGTCTTTAGATCTTAAACCTTGCTGGTTGATGGTGGTGTTGAATTCTTCTCTGTCTTTGACTTTCTGTCTAGTTATTCTATCAAGTGTTGAGAGACAGGAGTTGAGATATTCAACTATAGTTGTGGATTTGTTGACTTTTCCTTGCAGGCCTATCAATTTTTGCTTTCATGTATATCACAGGCATAAAATATACTGCATCATATATCTTTTTCCATCCCTAACTAAAGTGAAGAAATCTTACCTCCCTGAATGTCACTTTACTCATCCCCATTTGTAATACAGATGTTTTAAATATTTCCTCTACAGTCATTGACAATCACATTAGACAATGTTATAATTTTTACTTTAATTATCAAACGTAATTCAGAAAAATCAAGGGGAAGGAAAGTCTTGTGCTTAACCCATATACTTCCTCTTTCTATGGACTTTCTTCCTTACTGATGTTCAAGAGTCCTTTTATCATTTCCCTTCTGTTTACAGTGTTGGCTGGGGAGGGGTCTGGATGCACCCTCACCCTGGGGCTGCTGCTGCCCATGGGGAAGGAGGAGGGAAGCTCCCTGTTGGCCTTTGCAATGGCTGAAAGTCCACCACAGAGCAAGGCAGCCAGGCCAGCACTTGTCCCACACCGCATGAGCAGCCAGCACTCTTCTTTAGCTATTCATTCAAAGTAGATCTGCTGGCAATAAATTCTTAGTTTTTCTTCATCTGAGAATGTCTAAAGTTTCCCCTTCATTCTTAAAGGATATTTTCACTGGGTATAAGATTCAGAGTTGGCAGTTCTTTTTTCTTCAGCACTTAAAAAAATCTTCTGCCCCTTCCTTCTGGCTTCCATAGCTTCTGGTGAGAAATACACTGCCATTTGAATTGTTTCTCTCCTCTAAGGGATACCTCATTTATCTCCAGCTACTTTCAAGATTTTGCCTTTAGTTTCAGAAGTTTGATTATGATGTGTATTGGAATGGATTTCTTTTTCTCTTTTTCTGTTTGAGTTTCACTCAGCTTCTTGAATCTACTGGACCCCACCAACCTCCCTTTTTTTTGCCAGATTTAGGAAAATTTTTGCCATTATTTGTTTGGGTATGTTCTTCAGCCTCATCTTCTTTCTCCTTTTCTTCTAGGACTTTGATGACAGGGTCTTTTGTTATAGTTCCACATACCCCTGAGACTGTTCATTTCTTCCAGTCTATTTCCTCTCTGTTGTTTGGATTGGATAATTTCTATTGTTCTATTCAAGTTCATTGATTCTTTCCTCTGCCTTGTTTCTTCTTATGTTGAGCCCATCCACTGAGCTTTTTATATCAGTTATTTTCATTCTTTAGTTCTAAATTTTCCATTTGGTTTTCTCTCATGTCTTCTATTTCTTTGCTGAAACTTTCTATTCATCATTTATTTTAGGTATGTTTATAAATGTTCATTGGGGCAGCTTTATGAAGGCTGTTTTAAAATCCTTGTCAGAGAATTCTAACATCTGTATCATCTTGGGGCAGCATCTGATGATTGTCTTTTGTCATTCAGTTTGAGCTCCTCCTTGTTCTTGGTATAAAAAGTGAGTTTTTAAAAATTGAAACCCAGACAGTTTGGGTGTGTTATAAGATTCTAGATCTTATTCAGATCTTGTGTTGTAGCAGCCCTCATCTGACAGTGCTCTGGTGGGTGAAGGTGGGGGGTGCCACCATCTTACTGCTGGGTGAGGTTGGAGTCCAGGTTGTCCCCTCTGCCTCCACTGACACCCAGGGGGTGAGGGGCTCTTTGTTGCTGTTGGTTGGGGTGGGATTTCAGGGTCCCTGAATGGCTTCCACTAATGCTGTGGGTTGGGGTGTTATTGTTACCACTTAACGTTGGTGAAAATCCTGACTCTCCATTAGGCCTCTTCTGACAAACCCTGGGGGAGAGAGGATTGGAGCCCCGGATTTCAACCTGCCAAGGGTGGATGTCTAAGCTCTCCACTTGGCCTTTGCTGGTGGAGGTAGGGGTTAGGCTACAGTTTATTTCTGTGTTGCTTGGCTGGTGTAGACTGGTTGTTATCTAAAAATTTTTTACCTTTCTAGACTACCCTGTTCCTTATCCTTTGGCCAGAGAGAGCAGGCTTCCCTTTGTTTTTTTGTTTTTTTTTTTGCATCTATGGTGTTGATAGGGTGCCACTTCTTCAGTATTCAGTCTGGAATACATGAAGTGCCGAGAAACCTCAGGGAACTTACCACCTATGGTCTTCGGGTCCCAAGGCCTCTAGCTGGCCTGTCTTCCTCTTATCAGCTTTAGGATCTTCTTATATTTGTTTTTAGTTTAGTTGTTTTTAGTTGAACTTAGCAGGAGGAGTAAGTAGAAGGATGGCTACTCCATCTTCCTGGAAACAGAAATCCCAGCAGGTAGGTTTCATTCAATCTCTAAATGCCCTTAACAAATTTGCAGATCAAAGGTGATACATTATTTCAATTTTCTAGAGGGAAAAATTGAGACACTTAGAGGTAATTTACCTGATCAAAGTTAGTTAGAAAGCTGACCTTGGCTTGAAGTAAAACCTTGGAATTTTAAACAGTTATTATTTTTCTTTTCCTTTTTCTTTCTCTGTTTGTTAGAAAGAAAAACACTGGGAATAGGTGTGGTGGGGGTGAGGTAGGAAGGAATAGTTACCAAAGAGAAGACTAAAGGATTACTTTTTGGCTTGGAAGCAGCAACTGTTTAGAATTACAAAGCTAAGACTTTTCAGGAGGATTCAACTGAACTTTGAAATGTTGTTAATTTCCACAGATTGATTCTATGATCTTCATAGTTACTCATTTATGTCTCATCTTTTAAATGAGTGACTTTGATTATTCACACTGTATCCTGAAGTTTAAGAGACACTTAGTAATCACTACTACTTCCTTGATTAAGGATTTGCATAGAAATGGGAAGGATGGGGAAAATCACCACTTTGCAATGATGAAAGTTTGTAATACTTTCGTCTGACCACTTTTGGTCCTGTAAATTCTCTAGATTGCTTAGTATTTCAAAAACTATTTTGGATTACTCTCTTAAAACCCATTATCTAGAGTTCTTGAAAGATTTCCAACACAGCAAAGGCAATGATGAGCTCAAAGAATTACCTTTCCTAAGCAAAATTCCCTAATTCTAATATATTTCCTATTAGAGCTTTCAGAACCCCTCATTCCCTAGTTTAGTTTTGATTGCTACCACCATTCTTCAAAACTTCCTGAGTCTAAAATCAAGAGGGGATAAGAGATGGGAAGGACCTTTTAGGAAAAGTGAAGTGGACTATCTCCTTGATCATTTTGTGGCCATTTTGGTTCATCCAGTTCTTATAGGTTCAGATTGACATACATTGCAGGAAGAGCAAAAATGCATAAGTCATTTTATTTTATTTTATTTTATTTGGCTGTGCCACGCGGCATGCAGGATCTTAGTTCCCTGACCAGGGATTGAACCCTTGCCTCCTGCACTGGAAGCACGGACTCTTCACCACTGGACCACCAGGGAAGTCCGAAAATGCATAAGTGCTTAAAAAGAATATAGGGGCACAGCAGAGGGTGGTTGGCGGGGAAGAATATGTATAGTCATTCCTACGGAAAATTCTCTTTTCTTCCAAGAATACTCAAGAGTTATAACAGTTCTGGTTTAACCCAGAGATTTGGGGTTCTACCTGGGGTACTTACTGTTTGTGTCTCTCTTCAATTCTGTCCCCTGGTCTTCCCACAGAATTTGATGGGAAAAATATCTCTCTGAAGGCAGCAATTTCTAGGCTTTTGTAGACATTTTAGCTACCGAGATTTTTTTTCCTAAGTTGTTCATGGTGTGTTCCAGCCCCTCAGCTATAGAACTGGCTTCATTGATGCTTTCAAAGTTGTTTCAGTTGGTGCATGATGCTCTTTTTTTCCCTTTCATTGCCAGGGAAAGCAATAGGTCTTGTTCCCTATGCTTCCTTTGTGTGAAGCACAGACCATTTTCTGCTTGAGGAAGGGAAAAATGGATGATAACATTTGTCCCCTGCTTTTTCTTTTCTTATTCCTATATATCCTTCTCTCATGAAAAAAAAAAACAGTCATTCATAAACTTCCTGGCCAGAGAATAACCTTCTATCCTATGAGCTTGTCAGGAGGCAGGCTTGGAGTTTAGGGGCAACTGAGAAGTCTCAGTTACAAGTTTGCATTTGTTTCCATGAGGCTAATTGTCACCTCCACAAATCAGTCCCCAGAAGGAATAAATGCATTTCCCCCTGATAAAAGAAGGGGGATAAGAAAATGGGGGTTGGGTATTAGCCCTTTCACAGGAACTGACTGGGCCTATGACAGTCATCTGAGATCTACTACCAAGCAGGTGGGGTCCATGAAGACTTTACATTGGCATTGACTGCTGTGAGGATGGCTGTTATTCCCTCTAACTTCAGAAAAGTTGCTTCATTAGGGTATTAGAGTTGGGAAGTACCAAGGGTCACAAGTCTGAGTGGGTTTTGTTTGTTTGGTTGGTTGGTTGGCTGTTTTTATGTTTTACAGTCTTCCATTTGAAGTTTTTCGTTTGGAGATAATGTTTTCTCTCAAAAGCCATCAGTCTGGGTGAATGCATGGAATTCAGGAAGGCATCGATCCAAGTGGCTTCACTCCTACAGAATGCAGAGCTACTGCTGAGGGCTGCAATCAGAAAGAAACACTTAGAAAGATGTAAAAATATTTCAGAATAACTTCTTAGAAAGTATTAGAAGTCCTTTCAAATCTAAATCACTTGCTCATATTTTCTAATGAATCAGAGTATATTGTGTTAACAAAAGAATATCTCGTTTCATTTCTATATTTCAATATGAATTTGGATAGTTTGTGTCATTTTTACATGCCACTTACCCTTGTCCCGTACGAGAAGGCATGTTAAAAATGTGCAAAGGGATAGTCAAGAGGGCAGAATGGAAAGACCCTGAGCTCACCTCCTCTCATGAGCCCACCAAAATCACAACTATCTGCAGATGACCATCGATGAAAAAGACCAGAACATACCAGAACCTACAACTAAAGACATAAAGATGGAACCACAACGAGATGGGTAGGAGGGGCAGACTCATGACAGAATCAAATCCCATACCCACAGGTGGGCAACATACAAACTGGAGACTAATTGCAGAGGTTCTCCCACAGGAGAGAGAGAGTTCGGAGCCCCACGTTGGGCTCCCCAGCCCAGGGGTCCTGCACTGGGAAGACAAGCCCCCAGAGCATTTGGCTTTGAAGACCTGTGGGGTTTAATTTTGAGAGTCCCAAAGGACTGGGGGAAATAAAGACTTCACTCTTAAAGTGTGCACACAGAATCTCATGCCCACTGGGACCCAGTACAAAAACAGTAATTTGATAGGAGCCTGGGCCGGACCTACCTGCTGGTCTTGGAGAGTCTCCTAGAGGGACAGGGTGGCGGGAGGCGGCTGAGACTCACCCTGGTGACATAGACATTGGTGTCAACCATATTTGGGAGGTTTCTACTGTGTGAACACTGGTGCAATTAGGCGCCATCATGGGATCCACCCTCTAGTTCATTAGCACCAAGACCTGACCCTACTCAACAGCCTATAGGTACCAGTGTTGGGATGCCTCAGGCCATACAACTAATTAGGTAGGGACACAGCCCAACTCAACAGCAGACAGGTTGGCTAAAGACTTCCTAAACGCACAACCACGTCTAGACATGGTCCTACCCACCAGAGGGCCAAGACCCAGCCCCATCCACCAGGGGGCAGGCACTGGCCCTGCCCTCCAGGAAGCCTGCACTAGCCTCTAGACCAACCTCACCCACCAGGGGGCAGACACCAGATGCAAGAAAACCACAATCCCACAGCCTACTGATCCAGCCCACCCACAGCAGGCCAGAGCTTACCCTGGGACCAACTGGGCCCCAGCCCTGCCCAGTAGCCAGCCAACACAAGCTTTGGGACACCTAAGACCCCGTACCCAACTGTGTCAGGAACTGGACTCTGCCCTCCCCACCCCCCCACCCCCATTGATCTGACACCAGCTCTAAGAACCCTGGGCCCTGCAGCCAGACTCCAGGACCCAGTTCTACCTGCTAGTAGTCTGCCACTAACCCCAGGACCTGCCTCCACCGACCAGTGGGAGGGCAACAGCCCTGGAGTCTTTTGGACCCTGTCTCCACTCACCAGTGAGCCAGCACTAGCTCTGGAGCCCCCTGAGGTTCTGCAATCAGCCATTCATGACCAGGCCCTGCTAACCAACAGCCAGCAGCATCAGCACAAGGCAGGGCCTGGCAACCAACCAGGCTAGGGTCCAAACAAGCCTAACAGATCATGCCCATAGTCATCCCACTACAATAGAAGGACCCAGACAGCCCTCTTAGGGGAACTCCTAGAGCATATAGCTTGGGTAACAAGAGGGGAGTGCACTGCTAGGACACATAGGACATCACCTATAGCAGGCCACTTCTACTATCCTTCTCAAACTATTACAAAAAAATTACAGAGGAATACTTCCACACTCATTAAACGAGGCCAGAATCACCCTGATACCAAAAGCAGACAAAGATATCATAAAAAAAAATTAAAGGCCAATATCAATGATCAATATAGATGCAAAAAGTTCTCAACAAAATGTTATCAAACCAAATCCAGCAATACAGTAAAAGGATCATACACCATGATCAAGTGGGATTTATCCCAGGGATATAAGGATGCTTCAATATCTGCAAATCAATGAGATACACCACATTAACAAACTGAAGAATAAAAACCATATGATCATCCCAATAGATGAAGAAAATTTTGACAAAATTCAACATCCATTTATGATAAAAACTCTCCAGAAAAGTGGGCATAGAAGGAAAATACCTCAACATAATAAAGGCAATGTATGACAAACTCACAGTGAACATCATACTCAATGGTGAAAAGCTGAAATCATGTCCTCTAAGATCAGGAACAAGATAAGAATACCCACTATCACCACATTTATTCAACATAGTTTTGGAAGTCCTAGCCATAGCAATTAGAGAAGAAAAAGAAATAAAAGGAATTCAAATTGGAATGAAGTGAAACTGTCACTGTTGGCAGATGACATGATACTATACATAGAAAATCCTAAAGACACCAGCAGAAAACTACTAGAGCTCATCAATAAATTCTGTAAAGTTACAGGATATAACATTAATATACAGAAATGTGTTGCATTTCTAGACACTAACAACAAACTATTAGAAGGAGAAATTGAGGAAACAACCCCATTTGTCATCACATCAAAAAGAATAAGATACCTAGGAATAAACCTACCTAAGGAGGTAAAAGACCTGTACTCAGAAAACTACAAGATCCTGATGAAAGAAATTGAAGATGACACAAACAGATGGAAAGATATACCATGTTCTTAGAATGGAAGAATTAATATTGTTAAACTCCTCATACTACTCAAAGCTATCCCTATCAAAATACCAATGGAATTTTTCACAGAACTAGAACAAATAATTTTAAAATTTGCATGGAAACACAAAAGACACCAAATAGCCAAAACAATCTTGAGAAAGAAGAACAGAGCTGGATGAATCATGCTCCCTGACTTCAGACTATGCTACAAAGCTACAGTAATCAAGACAATGGTACTGCCATGAAAACAGACACATAGATCAATGGAACAGAATAGAAAGCCTAGAAATAAACTCACACACTTATGATCAATTAATCTATGACAAATGAGGCAAGAATATAAAGTGGAGAAAAGACAGCCTCTTCAATAAGTGGTGCTGGGAAAACTGGGCAGCTACATGTAAAAGAATGAAATGAGAACACTCTTTAACACCATACACAAAAATAAACTCAAAATGGATTAAAAACCAAAAGGTAAGACTGGATACTATAAAACTCTTAGAGGAAAACATAAGCAGAACACTCCATGACATAAATCACAGCAAGATCCTTTTTGACCCACATCCTAGAGAAAATGAAAACAAAAATAAACAAATGGGGCCTAATTAAACTTAAATGCTTTTGCACAGCAAAGGAAACCATCCACCTACTGAATGGGAGAAAAGATTTGCAAATGACATGATCAATAAGGGGTTAATATCTAACATATATAAACAATTCATTCAACTCAACATCAAAAAGACAAACAACCTGATTTAAAAATGGGCAAAATAACTGAATAGACATTTTTCCAAAGAGGAAATGTAGATGGCCAACAGATACATGAAAAGATGCTCAAGATCACTAATCATTAGGGAAATGCAAATCAAAACCAAAATGAGATATCACCTCACACCTGACAGAATGGCTTTCATCAAAAAGAACACAAATAACGAATATTGGCAAGGACATGGAAAAAAGGGAACACTTGCACACTGTTGGTGGGAAGGTAAATTGGTGCAGTCACTGTGGAACAGTATGGAGGTTTTCCAAAAATTAAAACTAGAACTACCGTATGACCCAGCAATTCCACTCCTGGATATATAGCCAAAAAACCCAAAAACACTAATTTGAAAAGATACATGCACTCCAATGTTCATAGTAGCATTATCTATGACTGCCAGGATATGGAAGAAACCTAAGTGTCTACCAACGGTTGAATGAGTAAAGAAGAGTTAGTATGTATATACAATGGAATACTACTCAGCCATAAAAAGGAATGAAATTTTACCATTTGCAACAACCTGAATGGACTTGGAGGGTATTATGCTAAATAAAGTAAGTCAGACAGAGAAAGACAAATATTGTGCGATATCAGTTGTATGTGGAATCTAAAAAATACAACAAACTAGTGAATATAACAAAAAAGAAGCAGATTCACAGATATGGAGAACAAACTAGTGGTTACCAGTGGGGAAAAGGAAAGGGGGAGGGACAATATAGGGGTAGAGGATTAAGAGGTACAAACTATTAGGTATAAAGTAAGCCATAAGGATATATTGTACAATATAGCCAATATTTTATAATAACTATAAATGGAGTATAACCTTTAAAACCTGTGGATCACTATAGTGTATACCTGTAACTCATATAATATTGTACAACTATACTTCAATTTTTAAAAAGTTTGCAGAAAATAATGCAGTTTTCTTGGAGGCTCAAACATTCAATAATCTTTGTATATGATACTTCTAATTGCAAAATTTTGTGCACCTGGAAAATAGATCCCTCTGTCTAAATATTGATGTCTCAATGGGGTTATTGAGCTGTTCTTACCAAAGTTCTCAAGGAAAGGAGACTTCTGTAACTTTCCAATTTCAAAGTGCAAGTGTTTTATCACTTATTCATTCTGGGTTTTCAGAATTTATTGGGTGTTTTAAGTAATATTGGAAAAGCTCAAAAGTTGACAGTTGTGCTTGGAGAGGGTTAATGGATTAGGAAGATCTGTCACCTGCCTAGCCATCAATTTCCCAGTTTTTTGGAAGATACTTCTTCAAAACTCAACAAATATTTATAGGATACCTATTATGTACTTGGTAGTATTATAGGCCCTGGGAATTCAATGGTGAATAAAAACAAAGTTGCCATCTTCAGGAAGCTTACAGCCCTTCTATATCTAGTCCACATAGCCGCTATTCCTCTGTACTCAGAATGTAGGCCTTCAGTGTTTCCTGGGATGCTAGAAATGCAGAATCTCAGATTCCACTCCAAATCTCTTGATTCAGAATCTGCATTTTACCAAGATCCCCACAGGGTTCATGTGTACATGTAACTTTGAGAAGTTTGCCAAAGGTCAGTTTAAAAACCCAGGTTATAGCCAATCAGCATATGGCATTTCTCTGACCAAAGGAATTGGCTCAGAAATGGGTATGTTTTCAAGGAAATGTGGTAGTGGGAGTTTTTTCTTTAGTGAGAGAGCCAGAGGAAGTAATAGTCCTTTCCTCCCTCTCTCTGAGATGCTGTGCAGGTATGATTCTTGAAACTGCTGCAGCCTGATGATGAAGGTAAGGATGGGCAGAGGCAAGAACCTCATAGGAAGCCTGATTGAACCACACCTGATCCTCACCCTGACTTTGTCAGTTATAAGAGCCAAAAATCCCTTAACATCCTGATTCACTTGGAGAGGCTATTTCCTAGAGCCTTGGTAGAAAGGCACACATATCAACAAACAGTATACACCAGAGTGGGTAAACTTGGCCAGCCTGGGGAGCACCCTTAGTGCCACCTGCCAACGTGGATAAATGAGTACAGTTTTGGGAAATCTCTGGGCTTAGTACCAATTTGGGAGGGGCAATCAACTCCAGGTTGTTTATTTTTATTTTATTTTGTAATAAAGTGATATTTTCTAGATTTCTTCCCATCAGTAATCTCTTTGCTGGGATTCCAAAGACACACAATTTTATTCTAGAGTTCAGGGATTCCAGACAGAAGAAGTAAGGAGCAAGGCAAATCCCCTTCTCAGAAAGCAATGATAAAATTGGGCAAAATTGTGAAAACAACTATTTAGAACCCTTGAAATAAATCTACCAAAGATATAAAAACAAATTTAGAACTTTGGGGTAGAACAGTGAAAATTGATGGCATTTCAGCCTGGGGATGCTTCCATTTCAGTTAGTACAGAAGTTCTGTTGTGGCATGTTAAGATAAGAAGACCAGCACCTTCACTGCTGGAAGGAATGACTTGATTTGGAACAGAATGCAAAAAAATCACATCCCTAAGTGTTATTGAAAATAGTGTGATCTTGGTGGCAAACAAAGAAGGCCAATAATTCAACTAGCCTGAAGCTGTGATCTTGCTTGGGGGAAAATTTTTACAGGGATAGCCAGAGAATAATATAGGCTTGATGAACCTTGATAAGCTCCAAGATATTTCTGGTCATCTGGAAAGCTGTCTGCATGGTTTGGCTATACACATACTCAGGAGAGGTTTGAAAGGTCCCTAGCTATGTATTTTGGCTGATTGTGAGGTTTTGAACACACAGACAGTAAGTCAGGGCAGTTTTGTAAACCACCTGAACTTTAAATACATTTCCCAGTCTACACGTAGCTCTATTGTCAAGTGGTAGAATGGCTCAAGGTGTTTGAGTACAATCTCTGACCAAGCATTAGCTGACCATTAAGCCACGCTTACACAAGAGCAAATCAAAGGAAGCCAAACTCAACAAATAAAAGCAAGAATGAAGAAAAATCGGAGCAAAGACACTAGTGGTCAAATGCTATGGGGGAGGCAGACTCCACAGAATTAGTTCAGGCAAATTACTAAACAAATAAAGAAACAAACAAAAAAGCAGCAACAATAATAGCTTCCAGGAAAGAAAAATAGGAAACCTTGAGTTAGTGTATCATGTTATACAAAATGTCCAGTTTTAAACAAAGTGTTCAGTTTTTGAAAAAAAAATTGTAAGGCATACAAAGAAATAGGAAACTATGACCCATGCTCAGGAAAAAAAGTGAATACCTATTCTCTCTGAGGAGTCCAGTTGTTGGACTAAACAAAGACTTAAAAACAGCTATTATATATACATTCAAGCAACTAAAAGTAACTTTCAAGGAATTAAAGAACACTATGATAACAATGATTAATCAAATTGAGACTCTTAATAAAGTCTAGATTAATAAAATCTCAATAAATACAAAATAATTAAGTGGAGATTCTTCATTTGAAAAGTAAAATAACTGAAGTGAAGAATCACCATAGGGGCTCTATAGCAGATTTGAGATTGTAGGAGAAAGAGTCAGCAAATTTGAAGGTGAATGAGTAGAAATTATTTAAGCTGGAGAAGAAAGAAAAAAAATCAAGAAAAATGAGGATAACCTCAGAGATCTATGGGATGCTATCAATCATACTAGCATATGTATATTGGAAGTCTCAGAAAAAGAGGAGAGAGAAAAGGTCAGAAAAATTTTTTGAAGAAATAATGGCCAAACATTTTCCAAATTTTATTAAAAACTAGTCCACAGATCCAACAAACTCAATGAGTTCCAAGGAAGATAAACACAAAGAGAGTCACACTTGGAGGTGTCATAGTCAAATGGTGGTTGTAAACCAATGACAAAGAAAATCTTGAAAAGAATAAGAGAAAAATGAC
The DNA here is from genome assembly GCF_003031525.2 of Neophocaena asiaeorientalis asiaeorientalis. Classification (NCBI taxonomy): domain Eukaryota; kingdom Metazoa; phylum Chordata; class Mammalia; order Artiodactyla; family Phocoenidae; genus Neophocaena; species Neophocaena asiaeorientalis. Next base: position 2,790,489 of record NW_020175089.1, on the reverse strand, counting down.
ACATCACATACAGGGGAACAATACTATGATTAACAGCAGACTTCTCATTGGAAACAAAGGAAACAAGAAGACAATGGGATGATGTTTTCAAAATGCTGAAAGAGTGTGACTGCTAACTAAGATTTCTAAATCCATTACAATTATACTCCAAAACTGACATTCCAAAATTAAAGACATTACCAGATAAATAAAGAATGAATGAATTTGTTGCTATCAGACTTATCTTACAACAAATACTAAAGGAATTCCTTCAGGCTGAAAGGAAATTATACTAGATATATTATACTAGATGGTAGCTAGAACCCATGTGAAGAAATAAATAGCATTGCAAAATTAAATATACAGGAAAATACATGAAATTGTATAAATATAGTTTCTTCTCTTTTCTCCTCTTAACTGGTTGAAAATATGTAATATTGCATAAAACAATACTCATAAAACTGCATTACTAATCTTATAACATAAAGATGTAATATATATGAAAATAATAGCAAAAAGGAGGGAGGAAGAAATGGAGCTATATTGGACTAAGTGTATATATTTTATAAAAATTAAGTTAGTATTAATTTGAAATAGGTTGAAATAAGCTAAGATCTGTAGTGCAAGTCTTAAACCAACCACTTTAAAAACCCCAAACTATTTAAGAAAAAAAATAACAAAGGGATTAAAATGATGCACTAGAAATATCTATTTACCACAAAAGAAAGTAGTAATGCAGGAACAGAGGAACAAAAGAGACATGAAACAGAAAATAAAAAGTAAAATGGAAGATATATATCAAACGATATCAATAATTACATTAAATGTGAATGGCTTAAAAACTAATCAAATGCAAAGATTATTAGACTGAATAAAACTTCAAGCTCCAGCTGCCTATAAAAGAAACACTTTTGATCCAAGGTTAAAATTAAAAGCATGACAATTATATTCTATGCAAACAATAACCGTAAGAGAGTTTGAATTGCTCCATTAATATCAGAAAAAAATAGACTTTAAAAATGTTGCTAGAGACAAAATTTCACATTTTATAATGTAAAAGGGCCAATTTATTAGGAAGATATAATGTATATCAACCAACTTCAACTAACAATCTGTAGAATACTCCACCCAACAACAGAGCGCATGGAATATTTTCCAGGAAAGACCATATGTTATGCCATAAAACAAGACTCACTATATTTATAGGAATTGAAATCATACAAATTATTTCCTGTGACCATAACATAGTTAAATTAGAAATCAACAACAGAAACAAATTTAGAAAACCCCCAATTTGGAAATGAACACATTTCCAAATAATATATGGGTCAAGAAAGAAATCACATGGAAATTAGAAAATACTTTAAATAGAATGAAAACCAAAACTTTGTGGGATGCCACCACAGAAGTGCTTAGAGGGAAATTTAAAACTATATTAGAAGTGATGAAAGATCTCAGATCAATAACTGAGGCTTCTACCTTAAGAAACTATGAAAAGAAGAGCAAACTAAACACAAGGCAAGCAGAATAATGGGAGCAATAAAGACTGAAGTAGAAATCAGTAAAACATAAAACAGAAGAGCAATAGAGAATATTAATGAAGCCAAAGGTTGAAAAATCAACAAAATTGACAATTATTTAGCTAGGCTGACTGAGAGAAAAAGAGAGAAGACACACTACTTAGCGAAATCAGGAATGAAAGAGAAGATATTAGTACTAACCCTGAAGAAATAAAAAAGGCTTATAAGGGGAAATATTAAAAAGAATTTTACATAACACATTGGACAACTTAGATGAAATGAAAAAATCCAAGAAAGACAGAAATTACCAAAACTGACTCAAGAAGCAATAGAAAATCAGACGAGCACTCTGACAAGTAGAGAAATTGAATTGTTTATTAAAACTCTCCTATGTAGAAAAGCCCAGGCTCACATGTCTTCTATGGTGAATTCTATCAAATGTTTAAAGAGCCAACATTACCAATCCTTCACAAACTCTTCAAGAAAATAGGGGAGGGAACGCTTTTCACCTCATTCTATGAGGCCATTATTACCCTGATAATAAAGCCAGACAAGGCATTACAAGAAATCTATAGACCAATATCCCTTGAGATTACAGAGGAAAAGTTCTAAAATATTAGAAAACCAAACCCAGCAACATATATAAAGGATTATACACCATGACCAACTGGCATTTTTTCTAAGAAAGCAAAGTTAGTTTAATACCTGGAAATAGATTAATGTACCACACCATCTAAATGTAAAAAGCTATAAAAATTCCAGAAGAAAACATTCAAGAAATATTTTTTATCTTAGGATAGGCAAAGAGTTCTTAGATATGTCACCAAAATCAAGATCCATAAAGAAAAAGTTTCATAAATCTCAATGAAAAGATTTTGCACTTCAAAGACACAGTTAAGAAAATGAAAAGACAAATCACAACTGGATAAAAATATTTGCAAAACATATATCTGATAAAGGATTTGTATCCATAACATTGAAAGCATTCTTACAATTCAATACTAGGAACAAAAAGCAAATTTAAAATTGAACAGATTATTGGATTAGGTATTTTGCCAAGAAGATATACAAATAGCTGATAATACATGAAAAGATGTTCACCATCATTAGTCATTTAGCAAATTCAAATCAAAGCTACAATAAGACAGTCCTGGAAAGTCTATACTAAAAAAAAAATCAGACTGTAGCAAATATTGTTAAGGATGTAGAAAAACTGGAACCCTCATACATTGCTGATGAAAATGTAAATTGGTACAGCCACTTTGGAAAACATTTTGACAGTTTCTTAAAAAGTTAAACATAAGTTTATCATACAACCCAGTAATTCTACTCCTAAGTATTTACTCAAAAGAAATTAAAACTTGTGTTCTCCCAAAGACTTTTATGTGAATGTTTATAGTAGCTTTATGCATAATAGCCCCAAGTGGAAACCACCCAAGGGCCCATCAACTATTGAATGGATAATAAAATGCAGTGTATTCGTACAATGGAATACTTTTCAGCAATAAAACTACTGATACATGCTACGGCATGGATCAACTTAAAAAATATTGTGCTAAATGAAAGAAGCCAGAGCCAAAAGACAATATTTATAGTATGAGTCCCTTTATATGAAATGCCCAGTAAAGGAAAATCGATAGTGACAGAAAGCAGTTCATTGGTTTTCTGGGGTACACACTGACTGCAAACGGACCTGAGGGATCTTTTTGGGGTGATGGAATTATGCTGACACTGGATTGTGGTGATGGTAGCACAACTCTATAAATTTACTAAAATTCATTTAATTACTTAAAAACAGGTGTTTATGGTATGTAAGTTATACTTCAATAAAACTGTTTTATTTAAGATATTCTACATAAAACCAATCAACCATCAAGCAAGCAAACCAGATACAATAAATAGATATTATACCTCCAATTTTTTAACACCAACCTGGCCTTGAGCCTCTTGGTCAATTTTGAAATAGTGTTCCAGAAACAAGGCTGTGTAAATTTTGCTGTGTAAAAGTAACACACGTGCCCTTTGAATATATTAGGTGCATCATATACTGTGTATTCCTAAACAGTTGTAAGCTTCTTTAGGTACTTTTTTCTATTTATTTGCTATCACCTTCCTATGGCCCCCTCAGTAATCCACAAACAGAACTCAGTCAAAGTTGACTAGTGCCCTCTCAGTTAGAGCAGAAGTTCATGTAATCCTTTCTCAACCTAAATTTTTACGGGAGGAGAGGGAAGGCACAGAGCCATGTAGCCGATCAGGACTGAGCTTCACATATGGGTCGGCAGAGACATTTCTGGTCTGTAACTACAATTGTCACACATTCTTACTTCAGAAGGGGTTTTCAGAGGTCACCTGGCTGTGCTCACTGCTTCCCAGCTGGTGACCACCTGTCTTAGTGACTTTAACACTCTGGATTCAAAGTTGTAGAAATATGTGCTCTTACTTCTCTGGCTCAAGGCAGATTTCAAAGATTTAAAGGGCTCTGGGGTCTTTGGGTAAGGATTTCTCTTTGTAAATATAAAGGATTCTTATCATTACCAAAACATTCTGAAAACAATACTGTTCCTGGCTTTTGACCCAATTTCATATCTGTACACAAAATAACTATGCACTGAAGCCTTGCTATCTTATGTTTTCAAGGTTCCAGAAAGCACGAAAGTGGTAAATAAAGGGGATATTACAAATGGAATTTCTCTAAGCCTCACAATTAGGCTTCTGAGAACACTGTAAGTGAAAATGCTAAGTAAAAGAAGCCTATAAAATCTGCACTGTCTTTACTTTTCTCCTCCGTTTCCTCACAGTCCTCAGGCTAGAGACCCCAGGGAACTGGCAGGTGCAGATTTCCATGGAAACCAACCCTAAAAGAATGAAAACCCGAAGAGAGATTGTGTGAAGTACCTTGGCTCCTGTGTAATTTCCTTGCCAACGGTTTTTGAGGTCAACTTGGCTTATTTCATGAAATTAGAGGCCCTGCTGTCAGGATTTCCCCAGGCAAGGAGGGTTTGCTCAGCTCCATTGGTTAGAGGTCCACAGATTATGGCTATTTCTCTGCTTGTAGAGGGACGGCCCTTACTACTTGGCCTGATTTTCAAACACCTTTTATTCTGGCCTTATTCTAGTTAATCAGAACCATGCTTTTTTCATATTTAGAAAGCATGTGCTTATTTACTTTAAAATAATTGTTAAAAAAATAAAGAGGAATAGTTTTTAAAAACCACATGACAAGATTTATATATATGTATGTATATATGCACATATGTATGTATATGAATGGTTAAAAAAATTCTAACAGTATAGAAAGTCAAAATGGAAAAAGGAAAATCTTTAAGGGCTCCTCTCCCCAGAGGCGAAATGGGTACAAGTTTGAGGAGTGAGACTAGTTCCTCCATCCCTGGCCAGAGCAATACCATCATTAATGTCTCCAGGGTGGAGAAATGGGCTTCAATTTTGGAAAATCTCTGGGCTTGAAATCAGTTTGGGAACGCTTCTGCACCTTGCTTTGTAATTTAATAAAAATATAGCACAGAAGATTTTCTTCCTCAGCTCACAGACCCAACTCATGTAGTAGAGCAGTGGTTCTCAAATTTGAGAGCATATTGGAATCACCTGGAGGCTTGGCACACCCAATGCACCACCCCCAGAGTTCCTGATTTAGGAGGTCTGGGCTGGGGTCCATGAATTTGCATTTCTAACTAGCTCTCAGGTACTGCTGATGTTGCTAATTGGTGTACCATTGATAGAGTGCTCTGGACACACCACTGTATGAACTTCCCATACGATTTTCAACCAGCCCCATAGCATTAAACAGTGTGAAGTTCCTTCTATTATCTCACAGTAATCCTCACAGCAACCTTATAATGCAATAATATGAACAACCACTATTCTTAAGTACTCAATATGGGCCAAACACTGCGAAATTAATTTATCCTCACAGCAATCCTTTCCTCTTTCATTTTGCAGATGAGAAAACTGAGTTTCAGGGAAATTAAGTAATGTGGTTAAGTTCATACAACTAAAAAGTGGTGGAGGCTGGAAATGTAAAGGCAGATTTATCTGATTCCAGAGTCCGTGCTCTTTTCAGAGTCCCTGCCCACAAGGAGTGTCCAGACCAGAGGGAGAATTAAGGATGAGACTCAAAGGACTAAGAATAATAGAAAGTGATAGGTGCTATAAGAAAGGCAGAGGAGAGGTGTTCATTAACCCAAAGAAGGGGTCTGGGTGTGCAACTTATGCAAGTCATGCAGGACCCTGTGCTCAGAAGGGCTTGCACTTGGTTTAATGCTCTACTGACACCATCTTGAAGTTCTTAATATTTTTTTCTTTAATTTTTAAATGTTTTATTTATTTATTTATTTATTTTCTTGCGGTACGCGGGCCTCTCACTGCCGTGGCCTCTCCCACCGCGGAGCACAGGCTCCGGACGCGCAGGCTCAGTGGCCACGGCTCACGGGCCCAGCCGCTCCGCAGCACGTGGGATCCTCCCGGACCGGGCCACGAACCCGCGTCCCCTGCATCGGCAGGCGGACTCCCAACCACTGCGCCACCAGGGAAGCCCTATTTATTTTTTATTGAAGTATAGTTGACTTACAATGTATTAGTTTCAGATTACAGCAAAGTGATTCAGTTATACACATATATATATAGTTTTCCAGATTCTTTTCCATTATAGGTTATTACAAGATATTGAATATAGTTCCCTGTGCCATAGGTCTTTGTTGTTTATCTGTTTGAAGTTCTTAATAATATTTTTAACATGGGCCTTATATTTTTATTTTGCACTGGGCCCCACAAATGATACAGCCACTCCTGGAAGGGTTAATTTACTCTTCAAAAGCTTCTGTAATTCCTTAATAACCACTAAACTGCTGTGTCTACACAGTTCACTCTTCACTGTTCACTCACTGTTTACTGCAACTTCAGGTGCATTTTATCAATGATTTGTGCACCTTTTTATCCTATACTGCTGTTTTTAATCTCCAAGTGGACACACTCCTGGGATACTTCTTAACCTTGAGTACATTTGGAGAGGCATTCATTTAACAAAAATAAACATCATTAGGAAGATAAATCTAAAGGAAAATAATGCCTTACACAGCTTTCCAAAATTGGCCAAAAATGTTTTTATTTTTTTTGGTGGGAGGTAGGAATTATTTGTTATTCCCCATCTCCTGCCTCGCATTAGTTTATTAATACATGGCTATCTTAACTATAGTTTGTAGCCTCAGACGTGTATCCTTCCTATGTAAAGCAGAGATTCTGAAATGTTGCTACATTAGCTAATTTTCATATTAGTTTTCCAGGGAGAAAGAATTATTTACACTTTTATCCTCTGAAGGTGGGAAAATTCCATTGTGAACACAGTGCACATAAATTGTGCCCCAGGGGAGTGCTGCCTTGTGTATTTCATATTTCATGCCATAACAATGTTATCTGATTTTATAATTAACATTAAGTTTTTATAGAAAAAAGTACCTTGTTATACTAGTTGTTAACCTTTCGATGTATTTAAAGTTCATTTCATAAGGAGCAATATGCTTCTATATCACCACCCTAAATGGGCTCTGTTGCTAAGTGTTATGGGATCTGGTAATGAAAGATACATACACAATGCATTTGCCCAACACCAGGGGCAGAATTAAGGGAGCAGTGGGAACCTTAACTCCTGAATTTCCTGACTTCTGTGGGTTTCATTTGCAATCTCAACATTCCATTGATATTTCCTTTCTCACACCCATTCTCTTTTATTCTTTCTTCCTCAACATCCCCACCTCCTCTCCAGCCCAGTTAAGACCTATTTAAACATTTATACTCATTTTCCTTCCATAGTTGAGTCGTCTGTTTAGTTTATAAGGTATTAGTGTCATCTCTCATGGAGCTTAATTATTGCTTCCGTGTTTCCAAACTATTGTCAGTGACACAATCAACCTAGGACAAGACATGTAGTAAGAAAGCACTGGTAAACCTATAGGTATTTGTATAATTTTCCAAAAATGTAAGTAGATAACAGCTTACATAGAATTAGTTTCTGAAGTTTGTATCTAAAGTAAAAATAGAGAATGGTAAAAATGGCCATTGAAAATCTCTTACATCATTCCTCAAGAATATGTGTATGTGTGTGTTTAAAATACAATAATCTTTACTACAGCTAAACTTAAAGGGCAACTAAGACCAAAAGAAGAGGTTAAAGAAAAATCTTCACACAGACAATCTTGCAGCCAAACCATCTGTGTTTTAACACATTCCTAGTGGTGAAAGTGGAATGGAGGATGAGGCTAATGTGCTCTTCTTGTCTGCTGGTTTACTTCTTTCTATTTTAATATTAAGCATCTTCAATGTTAATTTATGTTAATTGATTGCTTTCTCATGAGGATTCAGAGAAATAAATGGTAGTCTCATCTTACAGAGAGTGAGGTTTTAAAGTCAGCACCTGAGTTAAATTTGCATGAGGTATAAACTTATATTTCTGGCATTAACTTGCATTTTTGTAACATCCATACTTGGAGAGGTGATAGGTTCTCACTGCATTATCACCCAACTTCTAGGAGAATGTGGTGATTCAATTAGGTGTTGGTGCAGCCTGAAGGAGAACTTCTCAAACTTCACTGAGTCTATGAATCCCCTGGGGGATCCTGTAGATTTAGTAGGTTTGAGGTGGGTCCTGAGATTCTGTATTTCCAAGTTCCCAAGTCATGCTGCTGCATGATTATACATTGGTCTGCAGACTATACATTGAGAAGCCAGAGTGTAATGCAATCAGTATTGGGAACCAAAGAAGGAGTGGTCATGACATGGAATTTCCCCTCTGCCTTTTTGTGCTAATAGCTGAAAATACCTTTGTTCCAGTTTCTTCACAAAAATAAAGTGTCAGAGGGTGGTGGGAAACTTCATGTTAATAAGTTCCTTCAATAAATAGGCTTAAGCTAGTTGGAACAGATGTACAAAATACTTTTATGGTGAAAATACTTATGTTGCTCTTTATAATGTATACATGTATATTTCCTGGTTTGATATTATAAAAACCCCACAGCGCTGAAACTGTTCATATCAAGGTTTGAGATCTGAGTTGCAGATCTAGAATACTAAACAAACACAGGTAAAAGCATCTCTAGTGAGGAAATCACTTCCTGCTTGGCCATTTTTTATGACTGATGGCTGGTGCTTTGATTTTAAAAGAGCTCCCCCAACCTGAAATTATATAACTTTATTTAACATAGCCTGTTCAGTATTTAATTGCTCTTTTGATTAAAAACCAATTCTTTAGGACTTCCCTGATGGTGCAGTAGTTAAGAATCTGCCTGCCAATGCAGGGGACACCGGTTTGATCCCTGGTCTGGGAAGATCCCACATGCCGTGGAGCAGCTAAGCCCGTGTGCCACAACTACTGAGCCTACGCTCTAGAGCCTGAGAGCCACAACTACTGAGCCCACATGCCTAGAGCCCGTGCTCTGAAAAAAGAGAAACCACCACAATGAGAAGCCCACGTACCACAACGAAGAGTAGCCCCTGCTCGCCGCAACTAGAGAAAGCCCACACACAGCAACGAAGACCCAATGCAGCCAAAAAATAAATAAATAAATGAATAAAATTTTTTTTTAGAAAGCTAACCAAAATATTTTTAAAAAACAACAATTCTTTGTGTCTATTCTGCAATTTAAAAGATTTTTTTCCCTAGATTCAGCTGAGTTTGATAATATATAAATCCACTATCCATTTAAAGAAGTCACAGTAGGATATGATTTATTTCCCATAAGCCATGTCATTTCCTTTCAATATATCAAGGCATTTTTGGATTAAAAATGGATTTTTTTCAATGATGCAAACTCTGTATCAAAAATATTATGGCCTATAATCCTAAGCACTGTCATTTTCCTATAGAATTGGGCATTGTCTTGGACCTCATCTAATAATTAGAGCTTCATCCTCCTCCTTTATTCGGTAAAACAATGTCTAATACTTTGCAATAACAATGTCCTTTGACTGGACTGTCCAAAAGCACAGCATCAACTTTGATAATTCAAAGATTCACATTTTAAAATATTTACACTCATTTTTTTAAATTCTAGATTAAATTTTCCACCTACTGAGATAACATAGAATAGTACAAATGGTAGGGAAGTTTAAAATTTCAATTAACCAACATCATAAAAATAAACAGTTCTGTCTTTCATGGACAAAATAGACTCAGAAACTCAGGATGTTTCTCTAGAAGGAGCTGCTTTTGAATATTTGGCTTCCCTAGTCTTCTTTTACCAGAAGGATTGGAGGCAAGGTCGTTGGTGAGGGTGGGGTGAGAGCTAAGGGTGTTGGGAGTGGTGACAGTTCAGGGTGAGACCGCTGACCAGGGTGCTGAGAGGGTAAATTTTTTTAAAGTGCAACTGCCTGCCCATTCTACTGAACAATGGAGATGAACAAAGCTTTGCACTGACCCCAGTGACAAGGGCAGTTGCTTTTATAGATGAAGCAGCAGTAATTTAGAGGAGAATTCAAATTTATTGTAATCAATGTATAACTTTTCTGTAGGGACTATGAGTTGATATTTTATATTTGTCCAGCTAAATTAAAAAATGCTTTTTTTTCATGCTTTTTCATAATCATGTATTACCTCTCATGGGACTATATGGAAGCTCAGTGAAATATTTCCTTTGGTTCAATTCCTTTGCTATATATACTTAAAGAATCTCCATTGCCAACCATGATATTTTTAGGATGCATCATTTGGAAATTGTAGTTTTCATATACTTTTATTTTAAAATCTGTAGGGACTCAAATCATAGGGAATTAAACTAGATAAGAGTTTTGTGTTTTTGTTTTTTGTTTTTTTTTTATCTTTCATATAACATGCAATTTGGAAGGAAGCAGTGCAGGGGTGAAGTAGAAAAGCCCTACCAAGGTCATAAGCGTATTCTTTCTTTCTGTTTTGTCATTTTTTAGAATTGAACCATGGCTGCTGCATCACCAGCAATGGAATTGACTCTCTAGGCAGGAAGAAGAAGGAAGAGGAAAAAGACTCCTACCAGTTCAGCCACCTTTGGGTAACTCTCCCAGATGTCCTACACACGGCAACAACAGCAACTTCCTCCTCCATCTCATTATCCACAATGATCTTTTAGGGAAGCTGGGAAATGCAGTTTGTAGCTGCCTCCAAGAATAGTAAGAAGTAGTAAGAAGGAAGGATGTAACTGGTAGACTCTTGACACAATGTTTGGCATTTTAGTGAAACATGATGCTATTTCATGATGACACAAGATGTATATTCTCAGAAAAGGCCATTCAAGATGGTGTTATCCATGGGCTGGAAAATGTCCATGTCTACGTTTTCCCTCACATGACCAGAGAAGTTGGACAAACTCCTTACAGCTATTTTAAAAAAGAAAGAAAAAGAAGAAAGAAAGTAACTACTACAATGTGGCAGAGTGAAAGGTGAACAAACACTTAGGTGTCTCAGTTGCAGTATGGTAGATGGGATTGTTCACTCCTTCAGTGCCCCCTTGTGCCCAATATACTGTAACAGGAAAATAAAATAAAACACTGTAGAAAGAGACTAGTTGAAAAGCTTCCTTCATTACAGTTACAGTGTAGCAATATGTGGTTTTGGCTATTAGAAAATCAAAAAGAAAAAATATATATGTTCATGACATTGGAACAAAAAGTCACAATGTTCAGACTTATTTTATTTTGATAAGAGGTTTTCTTGTCAAAATAATATGTTTTAATTACATTTAGTTTAAATTTATGCCCAGTACTATCATATATTTTTTAAATATCTGTTAAATCGCCTTCAACCTACCAAACTATGAACTTGGGTTATAATTTACAAGCAAATTTGATCATTTGAAATTTGAGAGGGTTTTGTGGAAATAAAATACTTATTTAGTTTGTGTGGATATCAAACTAATCTTTATTAAAGGGAGTGTAGATCAGAGTCCCTCTGATGGACTGAACGGTAATTGAGTAATTTTTTTTTTTTTGCACTGAACCAAACCATGAAAAACTATGAGCACCATTTTACTACTGTTTATCTTATAATCTACCTTATAGTTTATCTTATTATAAATAAAGATACTATTTTTTTTGAGACAAAATGGACCCAAGTCAGACAATTACATCAAGGTGGTAACTTTTCATTCTTGATGTGCTGCTACCAGGCATTTATACTTGGCTGCAGAGAAAAACAACAGACCTCTGGCATGGTCTGCCAGAGATAAAGCATCAGCATAAATTCTGAACAATCTTTGACCTCTACCTTTATGAAAACTCAGTTTAAGCTAGATGCTAGAGTGTTTTGTTTGTTTGTTTTTAATTTTCTGTAACTGTTGGAAAAACATTGGAACACATAGTGCAAATTTTACTTGCCACACTGTCATCAAATAATTGATAAAAGAAGTTGGCAAAACTAAAGCTCCCCATGCCTTTGTTATAGGTGGGCACCCATTGAGAACTAACTTGGTCTTGCTGATCTAGATTCCCTAATTGCCCCCAGGTAGATTCTAATAGAAGCAACATTTAGAGCTGTAATCACCAGTAGACAACAACTAATACAATTCCCTCTTTGCACAGCAGAAGAAGCTGAAGTTACAGAGAAACAAATCCTCTCAGAGTAACATGGGCCAACGTAGGAGCTAGAACCAAGGTCTTATCAAGTTCATGTTAACTCCAAACTGCTGCCACCATTTACAGAGACTTACAAGGGTAGCAGCTTCCTACCCATATGTGTGTGACTACTCCGAGGTAGGGCTGAGACAAGATCTTAGAATTTCTGACTCTTTTCTAGTCTCTTTCTTGTCTACTGCTCTGTCACTCTATCTCCGTTCTCTAACACGAAGACTTGACCTATTCCAAACCTCCTTTGGAAGAAAACATGTCAAGACATAAGAATGCCACTGGGTTAACATTGTCAACAGGGAAATTAAAATTAGTCTTCTGCTTGAAATAAACTTTTGTCAGTTTAAAGTACAGTAGAAAAGTAATTCACCATAGGAGAGTAGGAAGGAGAACCTTTGGAATTTATTTGCAATAAACGATCCTGCAAATAGAAGAAAACCTCTGAAACTCTGGTTTTATTGACACCCATTAACACATGAACTTGAAGTAAGAGTATGAAAGCTCTTAAAATCTTCCCTTTCAAGAACTTTGAACAGTTATGTAGGGAGTTACAAGTACATAAGATGAAAATGAACACCTTTCCTCGGTAAGTGGATTTCAGGAGCACTGAGAAACCATAAAGAGAAAGTTGAGGGTAATAGGACCTCACCTAGTAATTTTCTAGGGTCAGAAGATGGGGCTAAATGGCCCAGGACTAAAAGGATTGAGAGAAAGAAGGGCAAATCATTGTTAAATTATGTAGAAAAAATTCTGCCCTGAAATTCTCCTTTTGGGTAAGAATTTTTACATTCTCTGACAATCTGATCAGAATGAACAGTTTGATAAAATGTTTAAATGACTGATTTTTGTGTTTCTGGTCAATGAAAACCTAAATACAAATACAAGTGAAATATCTTTGCTTATTCCATATCAATATAAATAGGTGGAGAGTGGAAAATCAGTGTCTCACTTTACATTCAATCCAATCTTGGTTTCAGCTGGATTGTAGAGGAGATTCTTGGTATTTCTGCATGCGAGTCTATTCAGTTACCCAGTTATCGGCCTTTTCTCTACCTTAAATCCATCCATAAGTGGCCATTATATCCTGGTCCCAAAGATAGTGAATGGGTGGGGGAGAACAGAACCTTTAACAGCTACTTCTTCGATTTACCATGTGTTTGCTCCTCCAAGTGCGATCTGCAAGCCACTCACATCAGCATCACCTGGGAGCTTGTTTGAAATGTAAATTTCAAGCCCTCACCCTATACAGAACCAACATTTAAAAAAGATACTTGGGTGCAGTGTACGCACATGAACGTCTGAGAATCTTATAATACTTCTTCACATGGAAATGTTTATTATGAAGCTGATGAAGCTTAATATATACGTCACATGACTTAAGTGCCTACTCTGGGAAATATTTGGAACTATCCAGGAAATAAAATGAATAAGATTACCTGCTTATATTTCTATTCTCTGCTTGATGTTTCTTTTTCTTCTATTTTATGCCAACACCTATTCTACTGAATCAGCTTGGCTTTTGATTGGTTAATTGACTTACTCATTTCATAAATATATATTAAACACTCTATGTACCAAACATAATAAAAAGATGATAAAGACATGTCCTTCTCCTTGAGAAATTCAGACTCTGACCAGGGGAGCAAAATTAGTGTTTCAAGTAGCCTTAACTCAGATGTTCTTAACTTCAAGTGGGTCACTGGCCCCATTGATAGCATTATGAAAGTTAAGAAAAATTCCTCAGGAAAATGTTCACAAGTTTGGATGCTAAAGTAACCAGATTAGCATGGAGATGGAGTTACTCATGCTAAAGCTTGGGTCAGCAAACCAAAACTTCCCTATGTTTCTATGCCCTACTCCCCAGGAAAGAAAGGCCCAGATCAACCAGCCAGCACTTGCCTGCTTAGCACAAGTCTCCTGACCTGGTTCCAACACTTCCCTTTACTCCGTATGAGAAAAATAACCCTGCTTTGACCAGCTAGCAAATGCCTAGTATAATTTCCTTTATCCTGCTCACTTTCTATAAAAATCTCTTACCTGTACAGCTATTTGGAGCACCTTACTATCTCTAGATTGGATGCTGCCCGACTCATGAATTGTTGGAAAAAAGCTTACTAGATAACTAAATATTCTATGAAAATTTTTCTTTTAATGTGGGGAATTCATGGTACCCCTGGAGCCCAGCTGCAGATCTCCTCAGACAGTTTTCTTAACCTGGTTCCCTTTGGCTGCAGTGTCTGGGATTCATGAATCTTAGAGACATCCCAAAACTCCAAAATCATATATAAAATTCTTCATCTATGTGCATTTTTCTGGGAAGAGAAACCATAGTATTAATTTGCATACCAAAGAAAGCCATTTCCCAGAAAGTAGATAATAATTTTGAAGGTTTATAGATATTTTTACTACTTAGCAAATTCTTCACATGTGTTCTTCTTAGCATCTCAAAAGAATGGGTAAACTGGAGATTCAGAGATGAGGTCTGAAGAAAATGTAAGGGATTTAGCTTAGCTTCACACTCCATCATGATTCCTTGCCTTTTGAGCCCATAAAATCTTGAGGGGCCTTCTCCTTCAAACACCGCATCCGCCATGTTCATGAGTGTTCCTGGAGTGTTTCTGGCTCCTAAATCTCAGTCCCTGCTGGGCAGCACCAATCACCCCAATATCCCAGGAGGTCAACTGTTTTCTTAAACAAGTTTGCCCGGTTTCCTGCAGTGGGCAGGCAGACCTTCGTGACCATGAAGAAAAGGAGAGAGGGAAAGAAGGAAGTTAGCTCAGAAGGAAGGGGTGAAGGAAGGACATGCAATGCCATGATAGTCTCTTGCTTGGAGAATACCAAGGCAATAATACTGAAAAACAAAATGTTTGCTTAAAATGCAGCTGAGACATGGGCAAGCTTTCTCTTTGGGCAGGGTGAATTAAAAATGATTTGAAGTTGAATTTAATAAAGCTCTTTAAATAAAAAGCCTCAGCTTGCCTGAAGTTACCCAGTTAGGAGAGCTCCAGCTCTATTTCATAGTGTTGGTGTTTAAAAATATAGCTCCTTGTATTCTCTTTTTCTTGAATGATCTTGGACATTGTCACAAATACGAACAGCTATGATACATTTTCTTTGTAAGATTTTGTGCTTTAAAATATTTATTTTCCTTTTGTCTATAAAGATAAGATACATAAGGTGGGCAATGGGCTAAAATATGTTCATTTTTTTTTCTTTAATGATAAACTTTTGAACTGTAATCTTAATCATATATACAGAACTAGATTTGACAACCAAGAACATTCTAGATTAGGAAGAGTCAGCATGTTACTTCTTTGGAACTGAATTTCTTTTTAGACCATTAAATTTTGGAAAAATTGTCTTTTGAGTAAAACATTTCGTGGATTGTTTTAGAATGTAGGCAGTGGTTCTTCTTATTTTTTAAAGCTGGAATTCATGCATGAATTATAGTGCCTGGAACAGTCTCATTATTTCCTTTCCATTTGCCTAATAGTAACAATTTACTCTAATTGAATCTTTTAATTGAGAAATACCAGAGTACTTTATAAGCATTAATTAATGCTCCCAACTCTACAGTGCGGGAAGTTAAGTGTTAGCCTTGTTTTATAAATGAAGAACTTAAAGAATAGAGTTAAGTGACTTGCCCAGGGCCACCCAGGAAACCAAGAGATGGAAGGCCCAGAGTTCTTGGCTCTGGGCCAATGCTCATCCCCTGGGTTCTCAAGATGGAGACAGGCCTGTGTTTTTGTTTATATGGTACAAAAGAGCAAGGATAAAGCATGGAAATCCTCGAATCTTCACTCCTTTGTTTTATAGATGAGGAAACTAAGTCACAGAGCAGCAGTGAGACTTCACTGCCCAAGATGCATTTGTCCATTCATTCATTCACTCATCATTTATTCATTTAACAAGGATTCACGGAGCAACTCTCACATGATAAGCATGCTTGAATTCTGGAAACACACTGAGCAAGACAAAGTCCCTGTTCTTAAGGAGCTTATATGACAGTGGGAAGAAGAAAGTCAGTAAGCAAGTAGACAAATTTTATACTGTATCAGGTTGTAATAAGCATAAAAATGCCACACAAGGGAGAGGAAGTGTGTGTGTGTTGGAGGGAAGCTGTTCCTGTTTTATATATGGCATGCAATGAAGTTCTCATTGATATTAAGACATTTGAGCAGAGATATGGATTGTGGGAGCAAGACATGCAGGTAGCTGGAGGAACAGCTTTCCAAGCAAAGGGAACAGCATATGCAAAAGCCCTAAGGTACAAGAGTGCTTGGCTTATTTAAGGAACAGTGAAGAGGCAAATTTACCCAAGAGAAGCCAGCAAAGGGAAGAGTCTTAGACAATGAGGTTAGAATGCAAAAGGGGAAGCATTTCAGAGGACCTGGTCAGCCACTGTAAAGACTTAACCTGGCTGACGTATGAAGCCAGGAAGTGATTTGGGCAGAGGGATGAGGCACTCTGACTTACATTTGAGAAGGATCACTCTGGCTATTATGTGGAGAAGAGTCAGGAGTGTGTGATGGAAGTGTGCAAGTAGGGAGGTCAGCTAAGTGGTCAAGGGTTATGCTAAAATTGAATATTGACCAAGACAAATGGCAGGGAATAGGAAAAGCTACCACAAACTAAACAGCTATGGCACTAAATCTCAACTTCAGGGCATAAGCCTTTCTCCTTGTCATGATGGGTATTTAATAAGCTTTAGAAGGTTTAAAATATTCCTCTGGGTGAGTAACAGCAACTGTATCTAAACTTTCTTCAATGTGTGCTTTTTAAGATATAGACAACAGGGGGCTTCCCTGGTGGCACAGTGGTTGAGAGTCTGCCTGCCAATGCAGGGGACACGGCTTCGTGCCCCGGTCCGGGAAGATCCCACATGCCACGGAGTGGCTAGGCCTGTGAACCATGGCCGTTGAGCCTGTGCATCCGGATCCTGTGCTCCGCAATGGGAGAGGCCACTACAGTGAGAGGCCCAAGTACCACACACACACACACACACACAAAAGACATAGACGACAAAAGGCGACGGCGGGGGCGGGGGGAAATATGCACCTCAGGCATGGAAATACGGTTCGATCAGATGAGACACATTCCAGAGTCTACACATTCTGACTCTGTAGATCAAAAGAGAAGTGAAGGAAGGGAGCTGATGATGGGCTGAGCATTGCTGCTGGAGGTTGGAGGCTGGTACTGGAGTTAAGCTTGTGGATACAAGGTCAATGAACCTGGGTTCAAATTCCAGCTCTGCCTTGCAAGTTGGATGACCTTGGGCAAATTCACCTCCCAGAGCCTCGGTTTCCTTATCTGTGAAATGGGGTTAATAATACTGGCTCTTTCATTAGGTCGGATCATTTACAATCTCAGATCATTGAGGTGAAACACTTACTACTATTTTTCAGTAGTAGTCGGACTCATTAAAAATTCATTTTTATAATTCTTAAATTTATTAAAGAAAGCTTTTCCATGGAAATGCTTATAAAACAAGTTATTTTTATAATTCAGCCTTCATTTGTTACTGCTTAAGATCTTCAAGAAAGTTTAGCAAGAAAATTATAGGCCTCAGTCTTTCTGTTGATTCTTTGTCATCAGGTATCTTGTCATCAAAATACCGCACTTTGTCATCAGTGTATGCTATGTTATAGAGTCTAAAATTTTTAATGTGTGAGCCATCTCACTTAGCAGGAAGGTTCTTTGCGAGTAAATTTATCAATTAGGAATGCTTTCCTCTGTGTGTAACAGAAAGACCCAGCCAGCAGGGTCTTAGTGATAAGGATACATAATTATTTTACATGCCAGGGAGTCTAAAGATTTGTAGACCAGGAATGGTGTAGTGGTTCAAAGATCAGAGTCCTGGGTAATTTGTATCTTCCTATTTTATGATTCTGGGGTGTTGTTGGGTTTTCCTTATTTTGCTGCTTATGTCATAGTCACAAGATGATTGCTCATCTCATAGCTCTGGACTTACATCTTCATGGTAATCACATTCAGAAAAGTAGTGGAGAAAGCGATGCTGTCTTCACCAAGGGAAAGGAAACCCCCAGTAGACATCCCCTCACCTCTCATTACTCAGTTTAGGACAATGTGACATTTCTAGACCCTTTTGCTTCATCCTTGAAAGAAATGGTTACCATGCCTGCTACAGAGCAGCCATGTGTCATCCATGTAGATGAGAGGAGTCCGTGTTCCCTGAAACCAAGATCTCTTTGTTTGCTCTTAAACACAAAATCAGGATTCTTTTAGCAGGTAAGAAGTACATTTGTGTTCATGTGTGGGGCTGGGGCAGGAGAGTATCTGAATGAGTACTTCAGATAAGATAGTGTTGGCTGGCTTTTCTAGAAATGACATTTAAGCTGTGATCTGAATCCTTCCAACCTGGTGTGTTGGAGGAACAGGAACATATCCATGGTGGCTGGGTGTGATGGTCATTGAGGTTGACATGTAGGCAGGGCCAAGTTAAGAGTTTAAATCTCACTCTAAATAAAATGGAAAGCCATTGGAGGGTTTGAAGTACATGAATAACAAGATCTGATTTATGTTTTCAAAAAGATAGTTCTAGCTTCTGAGTGGTTAATAAATGGAGATGGCAGGAAGAGAAGCAGGGAGATGGATTAGGAAGCTATTCCAGGCGACTAGGTAGTCGAGGGTAGAAGCGTGGGCTAGTATGATATGGTAGCCAGCCTCCACATTTGCCCCCAATGATTCTCTCTTCTTCATACAGGTATATCTCATTTTACTGCACTCACTTTATTGCCCTTTGCAGAGATTGCGTTTTTACAGACTCAAGGTTTGTGGCAACTCTGTGTCAAGCAAGTCTATCGGCACCATTTTTCCAACAGCTTTTGCTCATTCTGTGTCTCTGTGTTACATTTTGGTAATTCTTGCAATATTTCAAGCTTTTCATTATTATTACATTTATTATGGTGATCTGTGATCAGTGGTCTTTGATATTACTATTGTCATTGTTTTGGGGCAACATGAACTGCACCCGTATAAGACAGCAAACTTAATTGAATATGTTTGACTGCTCCACCAGCCAACTGTTCCCCAAATCTATCCCTCTCTTCGGATGTCCCTATTCCCTGAGACACAATAGTATTGAGATTAGGCCAATTAATAACTCTACAATGGCCTCTAGCGTTCAAGTGAAAGGAAGGGTAGTACATTTCTCACTTTAAATCAAAATCTAGCAATGATTAAGCTTAGTGAGGAAGGCATGTTGAAAGCCAAGATAGGCCAAAAACTAGGCCTCTTGCCCCAAACAGTTAGCCAAGCTGTAAATGCAAAAGAAAAGTTCTTGAAGAAAAGTAACAGTGCTACTCCAGTGAACACACAAATGATAAGAAAGCAAAACAGCCTTATTGCTGATATGGAAAAAGTTTTAGAGGTCTGGATAGAAGATCAAATCAACCACAACATTCCCTTAAAACAAAGCCTAATCCAGAGCAAGGCCCTAAATCTCTTCAATTCTATGAAGGCTGAAAGAGGTGAGGAAGCTGCAGAAGAAAGTCCAAAGCTAGCAGGGCTTGGTTCATGAGGTTTCAGGAAAGAAGCCATCTCCATAACATAAAGGTGCAAGGTGAAGCAGCAAGGACTGATGTTAAAGCTGCAGCAAGTTATCCAGAAGATCTAGCTGAGATAATTAATGAAGACAAAACAGCCTTCTATTGGAAGAATATGCCATGTAGGACTCATAGTTAGAGAAGAGAAGTCAATGCCTGGCTTCAAAGCTTCAAAGGGACAGGGTGACTCTCTTGTTTGGGGCTAATGCAGCTGGTGACTTTAAGTTGAAGTCAGCACTTATTTAACATTCCAAAAACCCTAAGCCCTTTAAGAATTAGGATAAATTGACTCTGCCTGTGCTCTACA
The DNA here is from genome assembly GCF_003031525.2 of Neophocaena asiaeorientalis asiaeorientalis. NCBI lineage: Eukaryota > Metazoa > Chordata > Mammalia > Artiodactyla > Phocoenidae > Neophocaena > Neophocaena asiaeorientalis. The sequence continues at coordinate 2,770,516 of NW_020175089.1, read as the reverse complement.
AGTGGCACGACGAAGCCTGGATGACAGCACATCTGTTTACAACATGGTTTACTGAATTCTTCAAACCCACAGTTGAAACCTATTGCTCAGAAAAAAGGATTTCTTTCAAAATAGTACTTCTCATTGGCAATGCACCTGGTCACCCAGGTGAGCTTTGATGAAGCTGTACAATGAGATTCGTGTTGTTTTCATGTCTGCTAACACAATATCCATTCCACAGCCAGTGGATCAAGGAGTTAGTTCAACTTTCAAATCTTATTTGAGAAATATATTTTGTAAGGCTATAGCTGCCGTAGATAGTGATTTCTCTGATGGATCTGGGCAAAGTCAATTGAAAAACCTTTTGGAAAGAATTCACCATTCTAGATACCATGAAGAACATTTGTGTTTCATGGGAAGAGGTCAAAATATCAACATTAACAGGAGTTTGGAAGAAGTTGATTCCAACCCTCATGGATGACTTTGTGGGCTTCAAGACTTCAGTGAAAGAAGTCACTGCAGATGTGGTAGAAATGGCAAGAGAACTAGAATTAGAAGTGGAGCCTGAAGATGTGACTGAATTCCTGCAATATCATGATAAAGCTTGGACATATAAGGAGTTGCTTCTTATGGATGAACAAAGAAAATGATTTTTTGAGATGGAATCTACTCCTGGTGAAGATGCTGTGAAGATTGTTGAAATGACAACAAAGGATTTAGAATATGATATAATGTAGTTGATAAAGCAGCAACAGGGTTTGGGAAGATTGACTGCAATTTTGAAAGAAGTTCTACTGTGGGTAAATGGCTATCAAACAGCACTGCTTGCTACAGAGAAGAGAAATCATTGGTGAAAGGAAAAGTCAATCCATGTGGCAAATTTCATTGTCTTCTTTTAAGAAATTGCCTCAGCTACCCCAGCCTTCAGCAACCACCCCCTATCAGTTAGCAGTCAACATCGAGGCAAGACCTTCCACCAATAAAAAATTACAACTCACTGAAGGCTCAGATGACGGTTAGCATTTTTCAGCAATAGAGTATTTTTAAACTAAGGTATTTGTATTTTATTTTTAGACCTAATACTATTGCACACTTAATAGACTACAGGATAGTGTAAACATAACTTTTACATACACTGGGAAACCAAACATTTTGTGTGACTTGCTTTATTGTGATATTTGCTTTATTACAGTGGTCTGGAATGGAACCCACAAAATCTCCCAGGTATGCCTGTACTTACATCCTTTTGTGGTCACCTCCTACATTTTACCAGGATTAGTCAATGTGACCAACAGAATACAGCATAAGTGATATTCTGTTGCTTCTGAGATTAGGTTATAAAAGACTATGGCTTCCATCTTCGTCTCTCTTCCTTGGATCTCTCTCTCTGAGAGAAATAAACTCCCATGTGTTTCTAAGGAGAAACCCATGTAGCCATGGACTTAAACCTCCAGCCAGTAGCCAGCAAAGACCTGAGGCAGGACAACAACCACCTGAGTGACCTCAGACATGGATCCTTCCCCAGCTGACATGATTGCAGCCTGGCTGACAGTTTGCAACCTCATGAGAGACCTGAAGCCAGAACCACCCAGCAAAGCCCTTCCCAGATTTCTGACCCTCAGAAACCCTGTGAGATAATCAGTGCTTGTTGTTTTATAGTACTCTGCGCTGGGATCATTCATTATGTCAAATAGATGACTAATATAGGTGGGATCAGTGGAGACAGAGAGAATTAGAATTTTAGAGAATTTGATGCCTAGGGATTTAGCAAGAATTCCTATATAAGCAGTGAGAGTAAAGAGTCTGATCAAAGTTAGCTCCCAGAACTTTTATGTGAGTATCTAGGGAGATTTTAATGTCATTTACTGAGAAGGGGAAATTTAGAGAAAAGAGCAGGTTTGGAGTAACATAATTAAGAGTTTTGCTTGGGGCATGTTAGGTTTGAGGTGCTGGTTACTTCTCAGATGGGCGATTGGCTATGAATCTGGAGCTCTGGGGAGAAATCAGGAATGGGGAAAGAGATGTAAGAATCTCTAGAATATAGGTGGCATTTAAAGGCTGTGGAATTAGACAAGGTAACTTGGAGTGTATACAGAAGAGAAGGGTGCCGGCATGGCCTTGGGCCCCTCATCATTGCTGTTATTACTGTGAACTTGACCAGGGAATGAAAAATAAATATCTATATTAAAACACAACTCAAATTACAAATTAAAACACAAAATACATATAAGTGTTAAGTTGTCCATGCTGGGCCTATTCAATATTAGGCATTCCTACTGAAGAAAGCTTTTAAATCTCCTTATGATGTGGCATTTGTGCACTGTGGGTGTGTGTTAAGATTGTGAAAGGATCTTAACTCTTGAACTTCCTGATACTTGGCATACTTTCATTTGAAACCTTCTTATTGTATGACCATAAATTTGTAGGTTACACATGTATAGCTCTGCACAGTAGCTTCCAATGTGTCTGAATTTCCAAGGAAATATGTACCATGGCATTGGCTATTTATGAGTGTGGAGAAACCTAAGGAAAGGTATTTCCATTTCATATTCCTTCGCAAATTATAGCTCAGTATGGGTCTTTAAAAACTAGACTTACTTTACTTCAAACAACTTGCTTATCCTGAGTCCTCTGGGTGTGTTGGTGCATATACATACTTCTGAGGGCTCTTTTATAAATGATGTAGTGTGCCAGAACCTTATCACGCTTAGGCTCCTTGGGAACAGAAGAAGTTATCCTTTGCCTTGAGAGTTTGCTTAGGGAAAACTAAAAGCCATCTTTCATTTGAGATCAAGTTCCATTACGTTGAAAACTTTTAGTCTTAAAAATACAAAATTAATATAGCAAGATACAAATGATATCTCCAGTGATCAGAAGGAGGCATGTCCCACGTTACCCTATAGAGAGAAGGATAATGGCAAGCAACTGAGTCTCTTGCATTGGTGACAAATTAGGACGGAAACATAGCAGAACTTCTTGAAAGTTGAGTGTGAATTGGATTTTTTCCCTCTGCTTTCAGGACTGTTCTTTTCCTATCTCAAGGAAGACTGAGTCTCCAGTGTACGTGGACTCTTGATTTGGCCTTAAGCTTACAGTTGGTACTTCCCATATGAACACCCACACCCTGTACTTCAATCATGCTATGTCACCAGCAGGTGGCAACAGCGAGTGCAATAGAACAAAAAAACGTGAGGTCAAGATCTCTGCAGATAAGTAGGAGGGTGGCAGGCCATTGTATGCAAAAGAGAAAAGACTTCCACTTATTTAAAAAGAAATGTATTTTACCACTCTACTTCACCTCTCCAAAAGTCATTTTCTTTCTGCCATCAACATTGATTTGCACCACAGTTCAGTACTCTATTAATCAGAGGAAGTTCTTTTAACAGCCTGCAGATCTTTTCCTTTACATCAAGGGAAGGGTGGTTTCCCAGCGTTTGTTAAAGAGTTATTTTCTGACTTGCCTGTGAGACTCTTTAAACAACTCTGAAAGCAAGTGGCAAGGAATACTTTATTACTTAGAAGACATAGCAAGCGCTAACTAATTTGACCTGATAGGTAGAGAACTGGAAAGCTGGGAAGGGGTGACTGGATTATTTGCCAACATGCAAGAACAACAGAATCCATGGTGTTGAAAGCTGACAGCAGCTGTGGTCAGAGGGGTTCACTGGCCCTGACTCCCAGCTGGTTGATAAGGAGTCCCATTTCTTGATGGATACCATCTCAAAGAGAGGGAATTGTAACCCTGCAGTGGCTTCTGTGATTTCAGAGCTACCGTTGTGACAGACAATATGGCAGAATGGACATGCTTGGATTTGTCACACACACAGTGAGGCTCTCAAGCTCTCTTTCAGGTTCAAGGAGGAAGTTTATTTGAGAAAAGGTCAACTGGGAGCACGTGTTCTTGAGGGAACATCTGCTCCATAAAGATGCAGACCCTTGGAAGGGCATCCTTTGTAGGCTATGGATGCGAAGCCATAATGAGTAAGGATGAGTTTGCCCTGTGCTTGGGTCTACTTTGAGCTCCAAATTCTGTTATAGACTTAATAAGTTAGTGAGACATCAACCATCACATTGCACCAAGGGAGATAAATAGAATACAAAAATGTGAGGTCACGATTATAGGCACAGCCTTAGCAGGGCACCTCTAAACCATGATCCCTTCATACTCGTCTGAAAGCAGGAGTGTGAGAATTTTGTAGAACTTCTTGCCTCCATCCCACTTAGAATCCAAACTGTTAGTATCTTCCTGAGATGCAATTCCAGTCACCCAGGAGGGCCCTTCCCACTTCACTTGCTCTCAAAGACCAATGACTTGTCATATTTTTAAGAGGGTGGAAGTTGTCTTTACCTCTGCACCTAAAAAAGCTCATTGTAGGAGGTCGGGCTATGGCTTTGGCTTTGCCTGTGACTGACATTTAAACTTCTTGTAAGTCACAAAATTTTTGCATTTCCATCCAGTCATCTGTTAAATAGGGTAATGATTCTGCCTAGGAGACACTACAGAATACATAGTAGTAACTAATTATGGCTATTACTTCTTTATGTGCTAATTGCTAGACTTCAAAACATCCCTGAGCTTGATCACAGCTTCTGCTGTTCTAGGAAGGACAATTCTGAAGTATAGATTGACCAAGAACCCATCCAAATAGTGTGCAAATCTAGCCAAGAATCAAGCACAAATCTTTGGACACACATGAACAGCTGCGAGGGAAGGCAAATTGAGTGTGTGTATCTACACCAGGGGACTGCACTACTGTAAATAATGATGACTTGAACTCTTAGTTGTGATGCCTTAACTTTTTCAAATAGATCGGAAGCAAGGGACACAGAGGAAGTTTGCTAACCTTGGTCATGTCTTAGATCCTCATTTGACCTCCAGATTCTGGATTGCTTTGAGGACTAGTGAAACACATAGCAATGATTAGCAAAATCCTATATATATTTTTTTTTTTCTCAGACCCAGATAACAGAATTATCTGAAGGAGATGAAATAGAATAAAACAGGGTAAAAAGAATTATGAAGGAAAATTACCTCTGACTTAAAACTGATTATGATGACATTTAACATTAAAGAGGATTGTTGCAGAGTGTAGAATTGTTTAGTCATTACAATCATCATTTTCAAAACCACATATTCTGCTTTATCTCTGTAGTAGTTTGGTCTACTAGCAAATGAAGAGAGGGCCCCTGGGCTTTTGGAAATATTCAAACTATTCTATAGAATTACTCATGGGGGTGGGGCAAGAGGGAATGGGCTCGTAAACAAATGGTTATTCACAACTGTCATTGAATTCCTATTAAAAGTATCTGAACATTTGGATTTCTTTGATGAGCTCAGACTTCTGCTTCTTGCCACTTATGAACGTATTTCCAGAATTTGGGGAATAAATGAGTTCAGTTTCAAAGTTGATGAAATGGTTTATGAACTTTAGAGGGAAAATCAATGTGGAAGAATATGGTTACAACAAAGTGATTTATTGTGAATATTTAATCAGAGCAAACAAAATTTGTGCCCTTGGATAAATGTTTAATTAGTAAGGTCTTAATTGAAGGTTTAATTGTAGATGAAGAGTAGCTGAATTTATATTCTAATTGTATATGAAATATATAGCAGCCGATACTATTATGCAAAAGAGAGAATTATGCATATTCACCAAGTTTTTCTGTGTTTGCCTATTTGAGGTTCCAGGAACTGGTAAACATTAAAGTTATGAAATGTACCACATTATTACAAAGACTGTAACTTTTTTGTGTGTGTTTTCCATTTCTTAATGGCCTCTGATGATTTGATCAAAGGCACTTGTTAAATAGAAGATGAAAGACATATGACATCTTTGCTGGGCAGTTCCTCATCTCCCTGTACCATACAATTTGAAAACAATATTTATGATTTTTTTCCACTTTCAAATAATATATGCCCTATTATGGAAAACAGGTAAATTTATAAAAAGTATAAAAAAGAGAAACACTGATCCTGTTTCTCAAAAATTAACACTATTGGGCTTCCCTGGTGGCGCAGTGGTTGGGAGTCCGCATGCCGATGCAGGGGACACGGGTTCGTGCCCCGGTCCGGGAGGATCCCACATGCCACGGAGCGGCTGGGCCCGTGAGCCATGGCCGCTGAGCCTGCGCGTCCGGAGCCTGTTGCTCCGCAACGGGAGAGGCCACGGCAGTGAGAGGCCCGCATACTGAAAAAAAAAAAAAAAACACTATAAATATTTTTTCTTCTATTTCTACATTTTACATATTATATATCATTTTGTGGTTGATTTTTTACTTCATATTTTTACTTTGCTTTTAATGAGATTCACATTTTGTTTTGCACATTATGAGTTCTTCCTAAGTATATCTTGCTGTAATATTCAGTCAGAATGGATAATTAATAGCATAAATTACCAAACATTTTTATATTTAAAAAAATATTGTTTAGGAAAAACATACTTTAATGATGAAAAAAACATGAAGCCTAAAAGTAAACTTCATTTTTATTGATCACTACTACGAACATATTAAGTGCTTATGAAATGCCTCTTTGCTTCTTGATTCTCCAGCACTCTTGGGACAGTTCTTTAAAACTATCATTTAGATATTGGGAGTAAAGTTTTGAAAGTTGCTTTTCAGACCAGGAGGCCTACTGGAAAATAAAATCCCTAAGAAGTCACAGAAATTCATGGATCTCCTGGAGAAAAGTTATGTATTTTTGGTTCTCCTAAATTAATGTTAGGCCTGAAGGTAGGCTGAGAATGATAAACTTCTAAGGACTATTTTTTGTAGTATGATGTTAAGTGAAATAGAAAATATCCCCAATATCTGGAGCACACACATACATTGCAGTTTATGAGTTAGAAATATTTAGAAAAGAAAGATGCTATTTTCTGAATTTCTCTGTGTTTATCTCTATGATAATCATTTGCATTCTGATTTAATTTTCTTTGTGGGGGTCAGGTGGGGGAACTATTAGTACAATTTTCCAGTCTGTTGAAACTTTTAAATTAGGCTGAAAACCTTTGAGCACACCAGTACCCTCACCTTTCAAGATATTACATAACCCTTGCTTTTTAATAGGGAAAACAAAACAAAACAAAAATATAAAACCCTCTAATGAAACACAGCACAACAATCTTAGACGGAATATTTATCTTTGCTATTTCTGAATAAGTCAAAGTAACACATGGTTAGTAAAGTGTTTTAGCTGCTGAGGTAGCAATTTTTTGCATTCAGGAATTTGAGACTTGGATTTGCAGATTTTACCCCGACCACTCTGTCCCCTAGGTTGATATCCTAAAGCCTCAAATTCACTTTGAGACAATTGAAAAGGTATTGACACATTGAGAGGTACGTTAATTCCTCTTACTCAGAGTTATGAAAAAAGACACAGGTCATGAGTTCCTGCTTGGAAATTGTAGGGTTCCTGATGTAAACATTCGACCTGGAAGACACTTGAGCCAATTCTGTCTTGTCCAAACCAATCTTTATTTTCCAAAGAGTAAAGTCTCAGTTTGCTTAGGACCTTGTTTCAGTTTGCCTAAGTCAGTCCCAACGTATGCCTCTTGTCTCTGTGTAATTATAACAGCATCTCCTCTCACTCTCAAGAGTTTCTGGTTTAAAGGATAAATTATAGAGCTACCTTACTAATGAGGGAACAGAACCTCAAGTTTTGAAAGAGCTGCACGGGGGGGCTTTAAGTAGATCAAACTAAGCTTATGGCAGAGTTTAGAGATGAACACTCCTAACTTCCAAGCCAGGGTTAAATTTATTATACTGAAGCTATTCATGATTTCAGAGGAGTGAAACAAACACAGAAAACGCTAGATTTTTGACTAAGCAGTGCATGCTTTGTGATGTTAGTGATGCTCTCACTTTAAGAACCTCTGACACTCAAAGTTTTAAAATGACCTTTTCATACTGGAAGACAGAGATGGGAGAGTGCACCTCCCCAGCTGCAACCATTCACTTTATCTTCTTAATATATAATTTATTTTATTTATGCCAGAGTTTCTCATAGTAAAAGAGGGGTGGAGTAGAAAATTTGTTTGAAATACAAAATTCACAGAAGAGGGTAGTGTGATGTGGGGTTGGGTTGGTCATTTTTCCCATCAGGGGGCAGGAGATCACTCTGACAGCAAAACTGGAAAGTTATCCATTTGGAAGGGAGAAATTGCCTCTCCATTTATGCTGAGAACCTTGCTGCTCAAAGTGTGCCCATGAACCTTGAGTGTAGTCTGGAGATTGTTGGAAATGCAGAGTTAGGAGATGCAAGGGCTCCTGTGAGAGCCTCCTAACTCGATCCTGGTCAACTTGCTACAGTGAGTGATTGCAGAAGAAACTGAGTCACTGAAGTGGAGGCAGCACTAAAGTTTACTTTGATATGGAGGAGGCATCAAAAAAGTCTTTCCTATTGAGATATTAGCTTCAGAGAGTCTCTGCTTTCAAGCCATTACGAAGGAAGATTAAAGTGTACCATAAATTGATCTGAACTGTGTTCAGTTCTGTGTTCTAAGCACACGATAAAATCCTGAACCAGAAATCTTCGGCGGGGTGGGAGGGATGACCTGTACACTCTCTTTCACTTTGAGAAATACATAACTGGAAATAGATGGGAAACCAACAACAGGGTGAGAAAATAGAGGAAGGTTAATGAGATTAAAATCATAAGGAATACATCATGTCAGTCAGGAAAGTTTGTCTCAACAATTGCTTAAGCCAAGGTTAGAGGTATCTAGTTGGTAAGAATGAAGTTATGTATTGATAAGCGTCATTGAAATTAGATTCACCAGGACCTTCTGAAGGTGGAGTTAATAAGAACTTCCGGTAGTGTTCTTTCAATTACTTTGAGTTTTCCAGGAATAATTAGATCCAAATAAGACAGTGGATTCTCATTCCCCACTTTTCTTCAACAACAAAATGGGAAAATACATACTAAAAACAGAATTTTGTGTGAGTCAAGTAGAATCACCTGCAGCAATGATGAGTCACCATTTTAAATTACTTGTCAACTCTTAGAACCCTGTGGTCACTATGAATGAAACTGCCCTTCCTGGAGCGTGCCCCAAAGATAGCCCCAAAGGGCATCGTTTTCTGTCTACCTTTTAAGACACCGAACTTTCTTTCTGCCTTTTAAGAGGCCAAGCATTCAAAATGCACTTTTCCTTTGTGCACCTGCAGTTCTGAGTCAACAAAAATCACCAGCCCAGGGTGATAAGCTCCATATAAATAATTAATGACATGGAACTAATTACTCCTGCATTAGGCCACCTGCACCCTCAAAGCCTGAGAGCCCCAGGTGTGAAAATTGCAGGGGCAACTAATTGTGAGCTGCATTTCATCACATAAACCCTGCAAAGGAGGCCCTGGCTGTTTCCTGCTCACGTTTTTTCAGGGTTCAGCAGGTCGAGCATGGGTGGGACCTGCAGCATTTGTAACTATCTCAGAAGGCAAACCAGACAACACAGTGGCTCTTGAAAACTGAGCCCTTAGAGACCACCAGGAGGTAATAGGGATTAAGTTTAATTAGAGGAAAATGTTCCTTGAAGGATATGGTTGGAAATTGTCCCTTGAGGTATGTGAAACCTCCTGACACAGCTCTAAGGTGAGAACGCTACACTTAGGGGCCATGATTATTCAAGTAGATTCAGCTAAAAGAGTTCAGGATTTCACCCTCTAAACATGTGAATTAAATTACTACATATCTATACACCTGAGGTTTTTATTTTGGTGGGGATTTTTTTAGTGCATTGGTGGTCCACGCACACGTGCTTGTGGTGTGTGATGTAGACTCCCCCAACAAGATCTTAAAATCTTATTTAAAATAAATCAAAAGCAAAGAACTCTGCTGACTTAAACACCAGTAGAAGTTCTGAGGCTGTGTTGTACTCACTGCTATTTTGTGTTGACTTTGGAATGAGGAAGAAAAAGAAAAAAAAATGACTAAAGTTTCTACCACTACCAACTTCAAATTCACGTTTGATTTTGTTTGATGCAAAGCACAGTCTAAAGATTCACCTCCTCATTTAATGATAGTTTCTTACCAATTATTATTTCTATTTCATGGATTGAAGGTGAGTTGAAGAAAGGAACATTTATGAAGTGATAGAAGTAAGGATTCTAAAGGCATTTGGAAAAAAATTTCACCTGGGTTTGTCCAACTATATATTTTCCCTTCTACACACACACACACCCACACCCACAATTTTACAAGAATTAGATCATAGAATAGAGTACCTATTGTTTTCCTCTTGTAAGTTTAAAAAATTTTTTAAAAACCAACACTTCTGGGCTTCCCTGGTGGCGCAGTGGTTGAGAGTCCGCCTGCCGATGCAGGGGACACGGGTTCATGCCCCGGTCCGGGAAGATCCCACGTGCCGCGGAGCAGCTGGGCCCGTGAGCCATGGCCGCTGAGCCTGCGCGTCCGGAGCCTGTGCTCTGCAATGGGAGAGGCCACAACAGTGAGAGGCCTGCATACCGCAAAAAAAAAAAAAAAAACCAACACTTCTTTGGCTTGACTCCCTTATCCATTTCTCTTCTGCCCCTGCAACTGAGGCTGACAACCTATGGTTTTCTCTATGCTCATTATTATATTTAAATTTATATTTAAATAAATAATGGTCTCTAATCATCTTTTAATTAATAGATTTTTTTTGTGTAAATATTGAGTGGAAAGTACAGAGAGATTCCATATACCCTTCAACTCCTTTCCCCTATTGGTAATATCTTATATTAGTGTAGTACATTTGTTACAATTGATGGGCCAATGTTGATATATTATTATACATTATTATTAACTAAAATCCATAGTTACGGCTCTCTCTTGTGTTGTACATCCTATGGGGTTTGACAAATATGAAATGACATGTATCCACCATAATGGCGTCAAACAGAAGAGTCTCACTGACCTAAAATTTCTAATCATGTTTTTACAAAAATTGGATATATGTTGCACCTTGCTTTTCTCTCAGTAGCTTCAAGTCAACTGGCTGGGTGGAGCCTCTTCATTCCCTTCAATAGATGTGCTGTTTTCCACAGTATGACTATACCTCAGTTTATTCAACATTTCCCCTTGTGGAGTAGAATTCACATTATACCCTTGTGCATAATATGCTTTTACATTTACAGGATTAAGTCCTAAGAGTAGGGCTGCAAGATCAAAGGCTATGTGCACTATTAATTTTAATAAGTATTGTCATATGGCTTTTAAAGATAGCTACATCAAGTGACATGGCCATGAGCCATATGTGAGTACTTTTTTTGGTCCTGATCCTCACCAGGACCACGTTTTTTTTTTTTTAACAGTTGGTTTTGTTTTTGTTTTTGTTTTTGTTTTTTTGCGGTACGTGGGCCTCTCATTGTTGTGGCCTCTCCCTGTTGTGGTCTCTCCCGTTGCGGAGCACGGGCTCCGGACGCGCAGGCTCAGTGGCCATGGCTCACGGGCCCAGCCGCTCCGTGGCATGTGGGATCTTCCCGGACCGGGGCACGAACCCGTGTCCCCTGCATCGGCAGGTGGACTCTCAACCACTGCACCACCAGGGAAGCCCAACAGTTGGTATTTTTAAACACTTGGTAATTTTTGTTTGAGAAGGACACATAACATACTAGTTACTTACGTTGGCTCTGAATCCTGATTGGGGGAGAGTTCTAGCCCTACCACTTTCTGCTCAGTGACTCAGGCAGTTCACTTTTGCCTCCCAGGGTCTCAGTTTCCTCATCTGTAAAATATGGATGCTAATGATTCTGTTTCATTATAGGGTTGATTGAGTGATTAGACAAATGCTACACATAATAGGCTTAACTTCTGCCTGCCCTAGACAAAGCATTCAATGAATGATAGTTTTTATTATTAGAATGTTACAGATTAATTATCAGACTTTCAGAGCAATAGCCAGGAATATTGATTCATTATGTATATTCCTGGATGGATTGTAGAATTCTACAAAATTTGATGGTAATTAGGTGAGATATAAAGCAGGTGCAATCATTCCCTTAATACCAAACCACAGAATGTAGTGCCCCCAAACAGAAGGTTTCTTCTGATCCCTCTCTCTGTAAATGTGCAAGAAAAAATGAAATGAAATAAAATGCAGGTTATCATAGAACCTTGTTCTCTACAAGCACAAACCTTTTGAGTGGAAGCTACCATCTTGGCATATTAAATTTATTCAAGTGTTATTTCCTCCTTTTCCATATTTAAAAATAAAAAAGAAGCTGTTACTATTAAATATTCAAGTAGCACATTTATCTTCAGATTTGATTTGAAATCCTTTGTTTAGGCAGTCTGTAGACTGTACCTCAAGTACATTATGTGCTTCCTCTGATGATGGTTCCTCTGACCCTCATCCTATCCCATGCTGTTTTTTCTACTCATTTGCCAAAAATTATTCCTTAAGGGAAGCTGGGAACATCTTTGGGGAGAGAGGGAGTAAGGGGGACGGGAAGGTAGTAGGCAGAGGAATGGGTGCTTGATCTCTATCTTTGAAACGGCAGCATTCTCCTCCAGGACTCCCTAGGCCAGTGGCAGCCAGGTGACAGCTCAATTGTTCTACTCTAGTCCCAGCTGAAATGGGACTCAGATGAGAATTCTTATGATAGGTTAATAAATTGCGAATGCCCTGATAGTACAGCTCCTGGTCTCATGCTGGGCAACGTCTAGTTATGTAGAATGCTGGTTATATTGGATAAAGCCCTGGAAAATCATGAGGATTTTCGGTTGTTTGTCTGGGGGCTTTTGTTCTATTCTTTTTTTTTTTTTTATTTTTTATTCTTGTTGTATGTATCCACAGTTTACTCCTTTTTATTACTGTTGTTTTTATTGCTGATTAGTATTCCATTGAATGGATGTACAACAATTTGTTTATTTTTTCATCTATTAATAGGTATTTGGATTGTTTCCAGTTTTTGGCTATTAAAAATAAAGCTGCTTTCCTGCACAAGTCTGTATGGACACATGCTAGTTTTTTCTTTTGGGTAGAGACTTTTGTTCTATTCTGAAGCAGGACATATGGTTTATAAGCTGGATGACCACCTGTTAAACATGCCCTGCTACATCGACCCTTATTCATGAACCAAGAGTCAGGGCATGTATTCTGACAAGGGAGTTTTTAGTAGCTGCTGTGACTAATGCCAAATATTGAAATTTCCAATACCTTTTCACTATTTCATGGGATTTGTGGAAGAGACTATTTTAATGAAAGATGGTATTGACTTGAAAAATCAATAAAGTGCACTTTCTGAAAAAAAGAATTGAAAATTAGTTGTGTTTTTTTTTTTGGCTATTTTGGGTATTATTATTATTATTATTTTAACATTTTTTATTGGGGTATAATTGCTTTACAATGGTGTGTTAGTTTCTGCTTTATAACAAAGTGAATCAGTTATACATATACATATGTTCCCATATCTCTTCCCTCTTGCGTCTCCCTCCCTCCCACCCTCCGTATCCCACCCCTCCAGGCGGTCACAAAGCACCGAGTTGATATCCCTGTGCCATGCGGCTGCTTCCCACTAGCTATCTACCTTACGTTTGTTAGTGTATATATGTCCATGCCTCTCTCTCGCTTTGTCACAGCTCACCCTTCCCCCTCCCCATATCCTCAAGTCCGTTCTCCAGTAGGTCTGTGTTTTTATTCCTGTCTTACCCCTAGGTTCTTCATGACATTTTTTTTCCTTAAATTTCATATATATGTGTTAGCATACGGTATTTGTCTTTCTCTTTCTGACTTACTCCACTCTGCATGACAGACTCTAGGTCTATCCACCTCATTACAAATAGCTCAATTTTGTTTCTTTCTATGGCTTGTTTCTTTCCATTGTATGTATGTGCCACATCTTCTTTATCCATTCATCCTATGATGGGCACTTAGGTTGTTTCCATCTCTGGGCTATTGTAAATAGAGCTGCAATGAACATTTTGGTACATGACTCTTTTTGAATTTTGGTTTTCTCAGGGTATATGCCCAGTAGTGGGATTGCTGGGTCATATGGCAGTTCTATTTGTAGTTTTTTAAGGAACCTCCATACTGTTCTCCATAGTGGCTGAACCAATTCACATTCCCACCAGCAGTGCAAGAGTGTTCTTTACCCTTTTCCTCTTTTTGTGAGTGTGTATGCTTCTGTGTGAGATTTTGTCTGTATAGCTTTGCTTCCACCATTTGTCCTAGGGTTCTATCTGTCCTTTTTTTTTCTTATTAATTAATTTTAATAACTTTATTATACTTTACTTACTTTCTTTCTTTCTTTCTTTCTTTCCCTCCTTCCTTCCTTCCTTCTTTCCTTCCTTCCTTCCTTCCTTCCTTCCTTCCTTCCTTCCCTCCTTTAGACAACAAATCATCCCAAATTGAGGAGGTGGACTTTGAGAGCAAGCTTTATGATTTTTTCCCCTTTACCTCTTTTTGTGAGGGTGTATGTGTAGGCTTCTGTGTAAGATTTTGTCTGTATAGCTTTGCTTCTACCATTTGCCCTAAGGTTCTATCCATCCCTTTTTTTTTCTAAATACTTATTTTTTAATTTAATAACTTTATTATACTTTATTTTATTTTACTGTATCTTCTTTCTTTCTTTCTTCCTTCCTTCCCTCCTTCCTTCCTTCATTCTTCCCTGCTTCCCTCCCTCCCTCCTTTCTTTCCTTCTTTCTTTCTTTTCTTCTTTCTTTCTTTCTTTCTTTCTCTTTCTTTCTTTCTTTCTTTCTTTCTTCCTTCCTTCCTTCCTTCCTTCCCTCCTTTCTTTCTTTCTTCCTACTTCTACTAATTCTTTCTCTCTACTTTTCCTCCCTTTTATTCTGAGCCGTGTGGATGAAAGGCTCTTGGTGCTGCAGCCAGGAGTCAGTGCTCTCCCTCTGAGGTGGGAGAGCCAACTTCAGGACACTGGTCAACAAGAGACTTCCCAGCTCCATATAATATCAAATGGCAAAAATCTCCCAGAGACCACCATCTCAACACCAGCACCCAGCTTCACTCAACAACCAGCAAGCTACAGTGCTGAACAACCTATGCCAAACAACTAGTAAAACAGGAACACAACCCCACCCATTAGCAGAGAGGCTGCCTAAAATCATAATAAATCCACAGACACCCCAAAACACACCACCAGACGTGGACCTGCCCACTAGAGAGACAAGATCCAGCCTCATCCACCACAACACAGGCACTAGTCCCCTCCACCAGGAAGCCTACACAACCCACTGAACCAACCTTAGCCACTGAGGACAGACGTCAAAAACAACGGGAACTACTAACCTGCAGCCTGCGAAAAGGAGATCCCAAACACAGTAAGATAAGCAAAATGTAAGATAAGCAAAATGAGCAGACAGAAAAACACACAGATGTGTGTGAGCAGATGAAGGAGCAAGATAAAAATGCACCAGACCTAACAAATGAAGAGGAAATAGGCAGTCTAGTTGTGTTTTTTTTTAAAAATTCTAGCTATTTCATATATGATACCATACCAGAAAGCAATTTATTATATTTTAAATTATTAATTATGTAATACCTACAGAATTATTAATTCTGTAATACCTTCATTGTATGTGAAAAATGGGCTACAAATGTCTAAGATCTAACTCCCCTCTAAGTTTACCATCCAGAATCGGAAATACAATATTTGCTAATAATTTTAATAGATAGAAAGCTCTGAGCAAGTGCAACTAACCCTAAGTGAGTGTGAGAAGAAGAAGGATTAACTTTTGCTTGGAAGATCTGCAAGAAGCCCACGTGGGCAGAGAAAGGGGCCGGGCTTTGAATGATGGGTATGATTCCAACATCTTCAGTGAGAGGAAGCCTTCTTAAGAAGCAGTGATGAGTGTGAAGCTTGAGTGTGAGAAATGTTCTAGAGAGAGTGAATAGAGTGGTTTGGACCCCAGACATGTGGGGTCAATCTAATTTCACATATTCCGTTTTGTTGTCTTTTCATCCAAATAAATTTGTGAATCAGTAAAAAGTAAAACCCCTTGTTACGCCATGTGTCTCCACACTGGACCGACAAAGTTTGTTCACCCAATCCAAGAAAAATGATGGGCAGTAACTCTCAAATTGTGGTGCAACTGTAGCATTGAGCATCTTGAGTAAAAGTTGGAAAAAAAAAAAGGATTTCCATTCTGGAGTCCACAGGGAATTATTAAAATGTTTTGAGTGGGCATGGTGGTGGAAGTCAAAGATGAGACAGTCCCCAAGAAATTCAGAGGAAAAACAAGACTTTCCAATCATTTATATGGAAGAGACAATGAAAAGGAAGAAAAGAGGGAGGAATTGAGGTTTTAAACTGTTGTGGGTTGATTGAAAGGTAATATAATGATTAGATGCTGATCTGTAGAAAGACTACATATAGTTTGAATCTCATTTTCCTCACTTCCTAGGATTGAAACTTTGGGAAAGTTTCCTTATTTTTCAAATAGAAATCCTAATAGAACCCATATTATAGAGTTGTCAAAACAAATCTGTGCTCCCAAAATTTTGCATTATTAGGAAAATATCTCAGGCAAGAAAGCCTAGATAGTCTCACTAAACTCCCCAAGTCTCTTCCATTTGCTGGAGTCAATATATCGGTGGCAGAAATCAAAATTAACATGAAATAGTGGGTAGGATTTTGCCTTGCTTTCCCATTTTTAAATTACCTATAGAATTCCATGGATGGTTTATAGAAGTTCCGGTAGTGAAGGAAAGAGAGTAAAAAGAAAGGCCAGGAATGCTAGGTGAGACATTCTGAGCCAAGGCAGAGAATTATTACCAGGAAAATGATGTGTGATGGGGGGATGGGAAGCCAGCAGGAGGACACCTGGATCGTGCGTGTACTCGTTACACTGCTTATTTTGGAAAAGATGTGGAAAATTGAATGCAGAATTCGAACATGACTTTTGCAGCTATGATTCACTGAAGAAGTCACCCTCAGCATCATCGACCTCGGCACTTTTTCAGAGGTCATATTTACGCACAATTTATAAAGTTATAACATGCAGTTGAAAGTTTCTCTGGTATTATTTAGAAATGTCAGGGAGGGCAGTTCCTACCATTTCACTTTGCCTGCCTTTGATTTCTGATTATGTTTTAATTCAGTAAGTATTTATTGTGCTTAGAGCAAAGAAGGGCTTTAGTTTTGTGTGCTAGGGAACCGCAAATCTGGAGCCGTCTGGAGATTTAGTTCCTGTTGTGTCTGCCAACTGGTTCTCACCTGGTCAGTTTTCAAAAAATGAAGAAACGTCTATGCTATGGACTCTGAGAACATTGGTCATCTGGTATCTCACACTGGTTCTCTTCATTTTCTGGGTCATAACTGGGGAAAAGTATTTGGTTTTTCAAATGCTTTCAAGAGAAGTCCTTAGGTTGAGTATATTATGAATCCCCACCTGGCTGCTTCTTATACCTTGTAATTTGATTCTATGAAAGGGAGGTCACTGCTCCAAAGGGAAGGATTCATTCCTAGACAGTTTCAGTTGTTAACATGCTGTTTCTTAAAATCTGCATCTAGCTAACATTTACTTGCTCCTCCTGGAGCTAATTAGAATAAATCTCTTCCCTTTTCTGTATTAAGAGACATATTTTAAAAATTTATTTTATTGAAGTATAGTTGATTTACAATGTTGTGTTAATTTCTGCTGTACAGCAAAGTGATTCAGTTATGTGTATGTATATATATTCTTTTCATATTCTTTTCCATTATGGTTTATTACAGGATATTGACTATAGTTCCCTGGGTTATACAGTAGGACCTTGTTGTTTATCCATTCTATATATACTAGTTCACATCTGCTAATCCCAAACCCCCAATCCATCCTTCCCCTACCCCTACCTCCCCCTTGGCAACCACAAGTCTGTTCTTTATGTCTGTGAGTCTATTTCTGTTTCATAGATAAGTTCTTTAGTGTCATATTTTACATTCTACATATAAGTGATATCATATGGTATTTGTCTTTCTCTTTCTGACTTAACTTCACTTAGTATGATAATCCCTAGGCCCATCCATGTTGCTACAAATGGCATTTTTCATTATTTTTTATGGTTGAGTAGTATTCCATTATATATAATAGATTACTACTCCTTTATCCATTCATCTGTTGATGGACACTTAGGATGTTTTCATGTCTTGGCTATTGTAAATAGTGATGCTAGGAACATAGGTGGTGCATGTATCTTTTTGAATTATGGTTTTGTCCAGATATATGCTCAGGAGTGGGATTGCTGGATCATATGGAAACTCTATTTTTAGTATTTTTTGTTTGTTTTTCTTTGTTTGTTTGTTTTTTGCGGTACACGGGCCTCTCACTGTTGTGGCCTCTCAACCACTGCGCCACCAGGGAAGCCCTATTTTTAGTATTTTAAGGAACCTCCAGACTGTTTTCCATAGTGGCTGCACCAATTTACATTCCCACCAACAGTGGAGGAGGGTTCCCTTTTCTCCACACCCTCTCCAGCATTATTGGTTGTGAAGAGAGATTAATTTGGAGGCTATCATGTTTCTCTATCTTTCCTTTTTTTTTCCCCCTTTTACAAGCTAAACCTACCCCAGTCTCTTCAATAAATTCTCATGTGACATGGTCAAGACTTTTATATATTTCCTCTTTCTAGTACTTGAAGTCTGTGCTATCAGTAATTAACAGTATAGTATTATATCTTCAGAATAACTTATCTTGTTAAGTATGCTAGGGTTTCACATAGATGAGCAACTAATTTTTAAAATTAGTTTCCTTCTGAAAGTTAACATGTTGACTTGTGGAGCTGATAATTTCAATTTATTGGACCAATTTCTTAAGGAAAATGCTTTGGCATAATTTTGGGAGTTTGCCACTCTGTTTTCCAAAGAGGTTTCTGGTGACCAAGTCAGATTTAAACATACATCAAATTTTATAAAAAGGAGTTTCTAGCTTTGGGGGCAAAATTGTTTTGTATTAACATCAAAGCAAGCTCCTTGGGCTTCGCTGGTGGCGCAGTGGTTGAGAGTCCGTCTGCCGATGCAGGGGACGCGGGTTCATGTCCCGGTCCGCGAAGATCCCACATGCCGCGGAGTGGCTGGGCCCGTGAGCCATGGCCGCAGAGCCTGCGCGTCCGGAGCCTGTGCTCCGCAACGGAAGAGGCTACAACAGTGAGAGGGCCCCGTACAGAAAAAAAAAAAAAAAAAAAAGCAAGCTCCTTCATTCAACTGTTCATTAAACATTCCCTGAGTGCCTGATATATACTGGGTGAGAAGTGGTGAAAGATGAATCATGTTCCTGTCAGTCACCAAAAGCCCTCTGGGTTTCAGTTGCCTTTGCTCTGCCATTGATACAGCTCATTATTCCATTCA
The DNA here is from genome assembly GCF_003031525.2 of Neophocaena asiaeorientalis asiaeorientalis. NCBI lineage: Eukaryota > Metazoa > Chordata > Mammalia > Artiodactyla > Phocoenidae > Neophocaena > Neophocaena asiaeorientalis. The sequence continues at coordinate 2,751,277 of NW_020175089.1, read as the reverse complement.
GAGGGTTTCCACGTGCACTATGGCATTTGAACCTCGGACTCTGGAATCTGGAGGAGCAGAGATGATGGGAGTCTCACTTTCAGTTGATAGCTGAGGTACCTTAAACCCAGGTAAAATCATTTGACCTTATCCCACCCTGTTCACCAGGCTCTGCTAACAACTTGGTGACTGAAGCCAAAAGTGATGTGAGAAGGTTTAAAAGTGACAAATGAGTTATTATTCATATTTTTGAGTGAAATATGTTACTCTCGGTACATCTGAGAGACTATTTCTGGTGTTAACTGGAGAGAGAAACCTCTCAGGGAAATGTTTTGAGGCCATTATTAAACTTCCTGATACCTCGGAGATAATAGTACATATTTATTATAATTTAGCAACAATATAATTTAGCAAAAATATCTGTAGGATATTTTTCTAGCCACCTCAACTTTGGGAAAAAAGACAAAAAACCTAGAGAGAATCATAAAAATTCTTTGAGCAGCCAAACATGTTACAAGTTCTATAACTGAGTTTTAACAAGAGGATTTTGCAAAATCTAGAAATAGCTAAATGTTTATATGTTATCCTTAAGATGGCAGAGAATAATTTAATCAACTTAGAAAGGTGGCTAACCGATATACCTTTTAATAATACTAAAAGATGGAAGTCTTCAGTTATGTGGGAAAATGACTAATGTAGAATGATTTTGGATACATGAGCTATTACTATGAGTTGTTTAGCACAAAAAATGTTGGATTTGAAATTGAAAACAATTTTGGAAAGAGATTAATACAGGCTCAGGAGGGTTTTTTTTTTTTAAAGTAATATTGTTAAGTAAGAGGATGTTTGCACGTAAGCCTTGAGAATGGTCCCCAACCCTTTGAAGCTGTGATTTCGGCTTGTGTCTATGTGGTGCATGCCTTTTACCTCCATTTCATTACCATCTCTGGACCCCATCATTAAGCACATTATTTAGCACTATAGGTCAAATTCTTTTCAAACAAATGCCACTAAAATGCAAAAATATTCCCAAATGTCACTAATTTTACATGGAATTGCATACAATAAAATTTTAGAACTATAAAGTAACTTGGTTAAACCTGAGATTTTATTGTACAAGAGAACTTGGACTGTGCCCAAGTGATCTGAAGTGTAATATTGTTATCCACCTGGGTTGAGCCTAACTTCCCATGAGCTTTGGCACTGAGGTAGGGGGGCTTGAGCTAATTAGTCACTTCTTGCCAGAGGCCAGGGATTAAATCATGTTTCCTGGAAACTGTATAATTCTATAGATCTGTTTCCAAAGTCCTGTAACTCTCAACAGTGTCACCCATCTGCAAAGTTACATGGTATTTTCCCCCCAGTTTTTGACTGCCTGGGTATAAAAGGAGCGAAATTTATGGTTGATCTAGGGTTGGAGGTGCAGTAAAAGCAGAGACAAAAAGGAGTTAATAGGTAAAGTGGAAGCTGAAAGGACAACCCAGGATGGCTAGGCTGCTTGGAAAAGGAAGCCAGAAGGAAGAGGCTCTTGGAATGGAGGGAAAGGGGAGCAGCTAGGACAGGAGGAAAGATGGAGAAGATGGAAGAATGTGTTCCGAGGGAAGGGTGTGTGGAACTAAAATTTCAGAAGTGGAACAATCCTGAAATTCAGAGTATCGTCATGGAAGTAGATTAGCAAAGGCAGTAGAAATTTAAGTCATGGGGTTTAAGCAGACAGAGCATTATGGGTATCTGATAGCGGCAGTGTCATTTACTTGCATGTTGCTAATTGATTTAAGAAGACTGTGATCCAGGTACCAAAGTCTTCAGTGGATGGAGGGAGTATTCTAGGAGCCAGTAGGTATCAACCATGAGGAGGGACAGGAAGTGATGGAGTTAGGTGTCATGGGCTTGATGGAGGGGGAGTTTTGCAGGAGGTTGGTAGGTGGTGAGAAGCACAGAGGCAGCTGATGTTGAACTCACCCATGAGTGGCTGGAGATCGAACAGTCTTGCCCTAGGAAAGTGACAAAGGGTTTGAAAGGAGTGAACTTGTAAAATGGCAGCTTTTGCTTAGCAGGGAGACACATGCTTGATCTCGTTTCCTTAATTCTTAAGACTCTTAGGATCTGTTTTCCACATTTAATTTTCTTGCCATCATGTATGGTGGAGTGGCCGATGCTTCAACCTGCAAAGGAAGAGATTCGGTGGCTTGGTTTTAACACCTTCTTTGAAAATCAGCAGCCTGAATCGGCAAGCCTCATCCTTCCCCAGTAATGTCCCCCAGCTGTGAATTCTCCAGTAATTACATGTTGGGTAATGAAGTTTGCTTTTATCTGTACTAAATTTCAGTTTTAAGCTTTATTAATTGACTTTCATTTTGGCCCTTGTGGGAAAAGGGCAGTGAAGAGACCTATTAAATTTTCTCTTGGTTTTTATATATCTTCCTTCCTTCCAAATAGAATAAAAATGTGCTTCCTTTCTTCTCCTGTAACATGCTCTTCATTCATTTTAACCCAGATGCCCCCACCACCATTTCTGAGCACCAGGTGTGCCACTGATTAGTTCTTGAGCTTCTCTGAGCCTGTTTCCTCATTTGTAAATTCATGATAGTGTTATCTACTTCAGAGGGTTGTTATGAGGTATAAGTGAGGTGACGTTTGCAAAGCAGTAAGAATAGTGTTTGGCAATAATAAGCCTGATGAAACGTGTTTGTTAAATAAAAATACTGTGTGGGGATGGGGTGCTTTCTGGGAGTAATTTTTTAGTAGTAAAACTTGCTGGGAACAGCAGCATAAAGCATAAAGCTATTGACTAGTGTTGTCCTCTTTCAAAGATGCAATTCTTTTTCTCAGAGCTCCCCATTGTGGTTCTGCAGACTGGTATATATCTCCAGTAGAATCTTGTGAATAGATCCATCCCTCCGTATCAGCTTCATAACTTCCTCTACCTCGGCCACCATGGGCCACTATCTCTTTGCTGTCTCACACTTGTTCCAGCCAAAGATTAGGGATTTCAATCAAAGCATTAATAGTGGATTAGGAAGCCGCCTTCCGCATTGGTGCACTATACCAAAGCCTCCCAAGACTGGGCCATTAAAGGGCCTGAGTTGAAGTTAATTGTCAACCCACTTCCTAACCAAACCTCTAACTCAATTAGCACTTATTTGACTATCTAAATCTTTGGCTTGAAGCACCCTGCCAGTTTGGATGGGAGCTTTTGGTATGAAAGGCACCCTTTTCCTGGGAACTCAGCCCAGACAAACCAATTCATTTCACACTTTTTTCCCAACTTACTACAACTGGGAAGCAAATCTTCATTACACTTCATCTATTGGGATTGCAGCCAGCAAGCTGATAGATCCCATCAGCCCATCTCTTCAGTTACCAGGTCTTTTCATGCTTATAGTGGCTTTTGAGTAACCATTTCATGGAGAGGCTTCCTGGGCTCGCTGGCAGTTCCTTTGGGGAGAGCAACGTTTTTGAAGATGATATTTGTTTCCCTCTTAATGCCATTTTATAACTTCAGCGTTAAAGATTGTTAAGCAAACAAGTACAGCCTACAGTTTTGTACTAACATTTTATGACTGGTGAATTCGGTGACCTTCTACTTAGGCTTTGATCTTAATTATTTTAAATATCATAGGGTCTGATTCACAAGGCAGTAACTGCAGGTCATTATTTCTGGCATGATTAGTCTAGGTTAGAAATTAGCTTTGAGGCCCCCGGCACTATGCTCTAACACTTTCTGAAATGGAACACCTGTGTAATGGCTACACAGATCATTTGGTTAAATCAGTCTCTAATTTAATGAGCTCTGACTTCACATTTGTGTTGTGATCTTTAAGAGTTAAATACATATGCATAGTTTTGAATTTGCCATGTTGTACAATTATCTGCACACTCAACTCATGTAACTTATTGATACTAATTTGTGCAAGAAGCCTTTGTATAGATAAGCATCTGTAAATTAAAAATCAGCCTTGACTTTTAAAGGAGCAAAATAGAAATCCACAGCAATCTATCTACACATCAACCTACTTACCAAAATGTAAAGAGCAGCAACACAGTGTCCTCATGATTTATCCTCAGAAACTTTAGATGAAGTCACAAGTGAACATGAGACTTTTAGCATCTACACCAGAGTTTCAAGATTTTATGTGGCCAATTGCCATTTAGTAAGATCCTCTTTTATTTTGTGGTCTCTGGACCATCACATCACCTGGGAACGTAGAAATGTAGAGTCTCAGGCCCCACCCCAAGTCTACTCAGTTTGAACCTACATTTTAACAAGACCCTCAGATGATCTGTAGATACAGTGAAATTTGAGAAACACTACTTAGTTCATTCTCCTTAAGCTGATATTAAATTCCGCTCCCATTGTTGATATTTTGGGGCAAAATTTCTAAAGAGATCAAATCAAACAATTCTAACAAAAGCCAATATAATGTGGATCTCCAGCAAGATCAAAAAAATCCTGAATCCGACCACATCTCACCAGGACCATCCTACCATCTTTTCCCAAGCCCCTATCACCTCTTGCCTAGATTATTGCAAGAACATTTTAAGTACTCTTCCTTTTTCTGCCTCATTCCTGCTCCTCCCTCTAACTTCACCACTTGATCACAATCGATTCTCCACTCTGCAGAATAATTCTTTTAAAACCTGAATTAGATCTATTCCTTTCTGCCTAACAACTTCTCATGGCTCCTCATGCCACTCTGAGAGGATATGCTCTAACATTTCACACTAATGAGCACTCTGCGAATCATGTGAATTCTTCCTGGAATGGGTGGATATTGGGCATCACATGGTGTCCACATCCCAAGTCATATTTTAATACAGAGGTACTTTTTACTCCTCAAATCTTTGAAACCACTAGGGTTTGTGTCACTGAGTTTCCTTCACTGAACAAGGGAAGGGATTGCTACTGGCTGCCCAGTTCTCCTTGCTCAAAATTCTAGGAAATCAGCCTTGTGGGACAGAAGGTGGCATGCTTAAAGAGTATGTGTTGGCTGTGTGGAGCCTGGATTTCAGTAGTTGTTCAAAAAACTAGCTGGGGCACATAGCACAGGGAGATCAGCTCGGTGCTTTGTGACCACCTAGAGGGATGGGATAGGAAGTGTGGGAGGGAGAAGCAAGAGGGAGGGGGTATGGGGATATATGTATACATATAGCTGATTCACTTTGTTATACAGCAGAAACTAACACGCCATTGTAAAACAATGATACTCCAATAAAGATGTAAAAAAAAAAAGAACCAGATCATGCTGGCACCCTAATCTTGGACTTCCAGCCTCCAGAACTGTGAAAAATAAATGTCTGTGTTTTTTTTTTTTTTTTTTTTTTAAACTAGCTGGGGAAACCTGTGTGATGCTGATAAAATTGCACTTCTTGCCCTTCCCTCTTGCTGCCTTTGTCTCCTTCCCTCTTGCTATATAATTTTTCTTCCTTCTCATTTTCTTTTTTTAAATTGAAGTATAGTTAATTTACAATGTTGTGCCAATCTCTGCTGTACAGCAAAGTGACTGTTTTACACATATAGACATTTGACATTTTCCTTCTTCCCTTCCTTCCTTCCTTTGTTCCTTCATTCCTTCCTCCCTCCATCCCTCTCTCTCACTTTCTTTCTTTCCCTTTCTTTTTCCTTTCTTTCTTTCTTTCTTTCTTTTCCTTTGTCTTCTCTGTTTTCCTTCACACCTTCCTAAGTTTCCTCTGAGAACTGAAGCATATCGTGAATTGCTGACTATATTCAAATGTCTTCATATTCCTTTTCTCATGTTAATGATAAATTGAGTTACTGCTCATATTTCTTTACATATATTCCCTAGCACTCAAAGAGCAAGAAGTTTTCTGTAGCAATTTAATGGATCTCAAAAGAGGAAAACCTACATCTCTGCTCTGAATCTTCAACCTCATTTGAGCAATGCTACTCATTTATTTCGCCTGGAAATACCTGACTGCTATCATGGGCCAAACCATTTGCAATCAGGTTTCATAAAAATCATTTGATATTTGTACAGATTGTATTTTTCATAGATGACAGCACTGATATTTCCCTTCCCACATGTTCTGGAATCTTGAAAAATCTGTCATCAAGAAGTGAAGTCTACATCCCCACTCCCTGAACCTGGACGGGGCTTTGTAATTGTCTCAGGGAATAAATAAAATGATAGCATGTACTATGTGACTTCTGAGGCTAGGTCATAAAAATGTGTACTTCAGAGCATCTGGGATGTTCACACTGAAAGGAAGCCCAAGCAGCCGTTGGGAGGCCACATTGAGATGAACCATGGCCCCCAGGTCCCAGCCCCAGCTAGGCTCACAGTCAATATCCAGCCCAAACTGAGCTAGCCATGGGAGTCAGCATCCCCAAAACGCCTCTTCCATACCCCAGCTGAGTCTCACTGAGCAGAGATAAGCAGTCCTCAACAAACCCCATCTCAAGTTGTATCTTCATGAACAAAATAAATAATTGTTATTGTCTTAAACTGCTAAATTTTAGGGTGACTTATCAGGAATGAGTAATATAGATATAGATATAGATGATATATATTAGAAATTCATCTTCTTTGGATTTAGCCAAAGAGTTCAAAAAACACTTGATCAAATAGTGCAACCCACTTATTTTAAAACTGGGACCCCACAAAGAATAGTCAATTTTTTTTCACCTTTTCTGAAGCATTTACTTTTTCCCAGGGCCATAATTTGAGTGCAAAAATCTCTGGAACTCTGCCCAGGATTAGTTTAATTTTCTAACAACTTATCACATTGGGAAATGATGCAGTACTGTGCTCAGGCTTGTTTCAGCCTCCTAGAAGCAATGATGGATGACCCCTGAGAGGCTTCACATCAGGAATGAAAGTAGCAAGTGTCAATTTCAAGCTCAATCACAACCATCACCTGGGAAGCTTTAATTTTGTCAAGAGGGAGGAAGTTCTTTAAATAAGACATGATGTAAAAAGGGAATGAGTCTTCAGCAAGGGGTAAGATTGAGGCTAGCAGGACTGAGCTGCTCTCCAGGGCTGGCCCACAAAGAACTTGGAGAGCAATTAAGTCGAGAGAAGGGTGGTATATTAACCATCTTGACAGTCCTCAGTAGCCCGGGGATCCAATGTGCTAGGAGAGGGTGTTGTTTTAGGGATCTCTGGGCAGAGGCAGTGCTCAATGGCAGGCAACCATAAGCAAAGTCCATCCATGTAGAGGTAAAGCCCTCCCAGTGTCTGCAATCCAGCCTTTTGTGGGCAGAGATAAGTCAGGATCAGGAGCCTGTCTGAGCTGTGGCTCAGAACAGCACTCTCCATCTGAAGTGGATCGCCAGCCAGTGAGGAAGCCAGCTAGTACTCCCTCCCCCCAAGGGGGGTAATTTGTGTTATTACTGTAGGTCTATTTGTTGCATAATATTCTTCAGGATATTTCTCAGGTTCTAAAAAGCAAAACAAAATACATTTGTCCAAGCACTGTTAGCTATTTCCCAAGGTGTTTGCATTGACTGTCATTTTTTTCTTAATGTTCTTCTGATGACAACATAAGTTCTCAATCACTCATCTATTTGTCCTTGAAAATTGCATGGGCCCACCTTAATTACAGAGCCACAAAAACTTGAGAGGGGCCATCTCTTGGGTAAATGGGTCCTTCTGCCAGTTTGCAGAGGTGGTGGAGGGGAGGAAGCAGGCTAGATGCAGGTGAGCTGTGAAGAGGATTACCTGGTGATTCTAGGCAGGAAGAGGCACAGAAGGGGGGCCTGAGAACCCCAGGTTAATGCTGAAACAGCCCTACGAGCAATTTGGCACAGTTTGGTATCCTGTAGAAGAAAATGAAAAGTGAAGAAAAAGTTCACATATGTGTCTATTTTCTTTACTGTTGCATCTCCAGAAATTAGGGCAATGCCTGGCAGGTAGTAAATATTCAAAATTATTTACTGGAAGAAAGGAACACATAAAACCCTATAGCGTCCCCAGTACATCTCTGTTTTCAGTCCCTGCAACCATCTTCTAAAGTCTCTTTTACTTCTTTCTTTAAAATTAATTAGTGATGATAGAAGAGCATGAGTCCTCTTCATCAGAAGTTCTTGTGACTATCAGGGAGGAATAAATTCTTTTGGCCAGCCTCTAGCTGATTAATTATCAATTGATTAATCAATTGATAATTTGAGCAGTGGGCTCAAAACTATACATTCTAAGGCATAAAATCAAACAAAATGTTCCCAGTCCCCTGACTCTCCCATAAAGCCCCTTTTACTTCCTGCTCAAAGTAATACTGGTTATAATCAGGTGCTATTAGTTTGGTGGGATCCTTAGCCTCTGCTGGAGAGGCTTCTTCCTCTTGTTTCAAATATCCAGACTAGAGACCTGCCCCACCCCTCACCCCCTTAAATAAAGAAAAACAGAAGTTAATTCACTGGGGAGATCTGTGGACATGGCCAGGTTACAGCTTCCCGGGGACAGAGGAAACCAGACTCTCTCTTTAATAAGCAGATGGTTGACCTTGGTGACTTCTACTTACCACTTTTCCTTTCTCATTTGAGGCCCTGGGAGGTGGGTTTCCTCTTTTGTCTAGCAGATATATTATGAAATTCCAAGGACACAATTTCAGGACAGAGAGCAAGGTATTAAAATGAAGAAGAACATTCCACGCTTTGGGTTCTTTCACATGTAATATTCATAGATCATCTTCTTGAATGAAATGGCCCTGGCTTTGTAGTTCCATATTCCAGGAATAAGAGCATCCACTTTTCAAGTACATTTTATACCAGGTCCAGGAAGATTCTAATGTGTAGGGATTAGTTTTGTGTCACACATTCCCTCAGAAGACCTTGGATTTCAGCCACAGCCTGTTCTATGACATTCATTAGCGGGTCCCCACAAGATGGAACCCCATTGCCCACAGTGTAAACAGATTAATTCACCTAGTAAGTGGCTTCTCTCATTCCTTATTTCATTTTCCTGGGATCATTCTTATTTTCCTATTTTCTCAAATAAATAACTGCACCCAAATCCTATCTCAGGTTATACTTTTGGAAGAACCCAAACAAAGCAAACCATCACATGTGAGGGCACGGATAGTATTGCAACTTTTATATGAACCACACAGGCAGTAGTGTGCTGGTTATCAGCTCTTCCAAGGAAAACTCCTGATTTGTAGCACTTGCCAATTTCTGTGGTGTAAATATTTCCACTGTGGCCAATTTCAACCTACCAACATGATACAAGTAAACTTAGAGTGGCATGAGATGGGCACCATCAGCTCTCTGGAGGCAAGCTGGCTCCAGCACATTCCTGCCAGAGCCCAGATCAATACAATTCACATAACTGACCACTATCAAGAAATATCAATTAAGAGTGTGGATACTATTAATGTTTTGTTTTCTGTTAGATGCCCTAACACCAGGGTCCCCAACCCCCAGTACTTGTCTGTGGCCTGTTAGGAACCGGGCTGCACAGCATGCAGGTGAGCGAGCGAAGCTTCATCTATATTTACAGCCGCCCCCCCCCCCCCTCGTTGCTCACATTACTGCCTGAGCTCTGCCTCCTGTTAGATCAGTGGCGGCATTAGATTCTCATAGGAGCATGAACACTACTGTGAACTGCGCACGCAAGTGATTTAGGTTGTGTGCTCCTTATGAGGATCTAATGCCTGATGGGCTGAGGTGGAGCTGAGGCAGTGATGCTAACGCTGGGGAGTGGCTGCAAATACAGACTATCATTAGCAGAGAGGTTTGACTGCACAGAAACCATAATAAATCAATTGCTTGCAGACTCGTATCAAAACCCTATCAGTGAGTGGTGGTGAAAATAAGCTCAGGGCTCCCAATGATTCTGCATTATGGTGAGTTGTATAATTATTTCATTATATATTACAATGTAATAATAACAGAAATAAAGTGCACTCTAAATGTAATGTACGGGTAAAAAAAAAAAAAAAAAAAAAAAGTTAGCTATAGACAAAAAGAATATGCAAAATAATAATAATGTAATGTACTTGAATCATCCTGAAACCATCCCCCCCCCCCAACCCCAGTCGGTGGAAAAATTGTCTTCCATGAAACCAGTCCCTGGTGCCAAAAAGGTTGGGGACCGCTGCCCTAACACACTGTAATGTATATTGCTTTATTTATTTTAAGCATTAAAAATGCATATTTTACCCAGATACCTATATTCAGAATGTAAGTCACTCTTTGAGACTGCCTTTGTGTAATCATGTTGCATAAAAAACAGTTGCTATTTCCCCAGAGGGAAACAGGTGACACACTCACATTGGGATAATTTGAGGTGAGTATAGTGAAAGAGCTATTTACAAAGGAGTAGACAGGGTATAAAGAAAGTAGGATTTGTGTAATACTCTTGGGTCTATGTTATTAATCCTTGGCCTGAAGGGGCAACGGGAAGATGCAGCTATCAGAATGGAGGACAGAGATGGCTGTGCAGAAAGGGTCAGTGGACAGGAGTTGAAAGTTTGAAGAAAACATAGCTAGCCCACAATAACTCACCAGGAGGCTGTAGGGATAATTACTTTGGCAGCTCTCTCCTCCTTTCCAATCTCCTACTCAGGCAATCCATTGGCAAAGCCACCTGTTCCCTTGAGACGCTTCCAGTCTGGTTCTAGTAGGGTCTGAATACTCATTTGAGCCTCACAAGATTCACTGTGTTGGCATTAGAGTACATTTTCACAAAATGAAGAGCCAACTGAAGCCATAAATAACTAGGCTGCAATAAAGTTAGGTGGCAATATGAAATACTAATAGCACTTGGGCTGTTTGGAATGATCAGGGAACGTGGAATCAAATGCAACGCTGATCTGTTTACTGGGAAAGCTGTACTTTAACTAATGAAAGTACCACAATCGAAGTTGGAAGAGTGGAAATTTATGAGACAAGTATGCCAGGGAACATTCTGAAGGAAATCCAAGGGAAAGGTGTCTAGACAATATTAAGGAGTGGCTGGACAATGCCGTCAGTTGGTGACACAAATAACTATCTGTAAAGTTAGCGGCTCAAAAAGGTTGCCATAGATACTTCTGGAATGGAACAATAAGGTTTCTAGCAATGCTTTCTTTCCAACATATTAAAATTTTGAAGGAAATATTCTTGATTTTATTTTTTTAATTCTTGACTGCTGACCCGTGGAAAGCCCCATGTTTTAGAATATGGGACTGGGAGCAGTATTCTACCCTGACCTAGATTTTGACCTCATTTTACTTTTTGATCTTTGGTCAAAAGGTTTCAGAGAAATTATAAAGACCAAGACTTGGATTTTAATCTTTAGTATTGCTTTCCAATAGTGAGAATTTTGGGGTAGGGTGAGGTGGAGGAAGTGTCGCTTTCAGTAAGAATTTTTTGAAAGATAGAGAAATGAACTAATGCCAGTGATCTCTTACTTGAAGGTCATTGGACTCCTGGCAGCTGAAAATTCTATTTGAGTTTCAATCAGTGTTGCTTATAGAGCATACAACATCCTGCACCTTTAATGGTGTATGCCTGGCTATCACACAGCACAGCCCCGCCTTCCTGGGACCACAACTTTAGTGTAACTTTTTTCTAGGTGGTGCTTGGAATGTGATTTAAGCTCATCTTTATAAAAAAGAAGGAAGGGGGAGGATGACGATATGCTGAACAAAAGAGCAAGAGAGTTTATCAGGATGCTTTTCATTACAATTAAGAGAGAAGACCCACCCCAAACTGGCCTTAACAATATGGTATTGGTTTTCACATCTGGAAAGTTTATAAGCTTCAAGCCTGGTTTGTTCACTGCTCAAGCTCTTCTTCTCAGTGATTCTCAGTCTTCTTCTGTGTGTTGTTTTTGTATTCATGGTACCAAAAGAGCTACCATGGCACCACATTCACATTCTGCATCATCACCCAGAGCATAAGAGGAACTATCCCAGAATTCTCAGAGAATTCCCAGAAGTCACTATGATTTGATTGACACCCCCACCCCCCAGATCAATCATGTTGTCAGAGCAATAGAGAGGGTGTATCATCTCTACCCTCAGTCTGTGCCTCTGGAACCACATTCACATGAAGGGAGGCAGGAAATAGGTGGTAGAGGGGTTACCATGGCACACTTGTGAAGAGTGAACGTGTAAGAGAAAGAAGAAAGAGAGGCCCAAAGGAGAGTTTGACAATAACAAGGTTAATTTTATTCTGCAACAGGTTCAGGCAATACCAAAACTATTTGAATCAGAGGCAGTATCACTGAAATACATTAGAGTGGTTGTATCAAACAATAAGAAAAATTTTAGTCCCATCACTTATAAATTATGAGGTTTTGGTGGGCAGGTTTATTTTTCTGAGTCTCAGTTTTTTCAGCTGTAAGGTATGGTAATAATTACTATTGTGCAGGGTTGTGTTAATAATTAACTAAAATAGTGTTGCTAAAGTCCTTACTATGGGATTTTGTGTAAAATAGGCACAAAATATATGTTACAATTAATGTGGCCAAAATGATAACAATAATTTATTGCTACTATATTTAGTTCATTTTATGCACTCCCACCGTGGTAGTTACTATATTTTAGAGTTGTTCTGATAATTTTAAAAGATAGTGTCTTTAAAGGATTTGAAGTGGGGAGATAGTTAATATTATAATAATAATATATTTAATATTAAATAACATATAATTAATACTAATTTTATATAATTCCAAGGTGCTAATTGGAAAGACAGCACTCCCTTGCATATTTATATTTAATAATGGTATCTTGTAAGATTTGTCTTATTACTATATGGCTCCATAGCATAGTCATTGTGAAAGGCCAATAAATAAACAGTGCTACAGTGATGGTTTTGATTCACTAAGTTGTAGTAGTTGTTACTAAAAGGTTAACTATATATGTATTCATTTGTTTACCATGCTGTAATTTTCAGAAAACAAGGTAGAGATGGCCATGACTGGATTCAGGGGGTGAGGTCCACTGATGGCCAAGCCTTACTGGGCTGTACTTTCAATTACATGCTCAATGGCTTGTCTTCAGCAATTTTGTTCTCATAAGCTACTTTTATAAACTCAGGGGTCTTTATAGGCAGTAGGTCAGATGAAAGCTGTACATCATGGCGATATTTAGTGTATGAATTTATGTTTTGAATTGTCTTGATTATTCATCCCTGGTACTTTTATTATTTAATTCCTATGGCAGTCTTGTTTTTAGCTTCAAGTGTTGTCTTCCTTCAAAAGTTTGTGTCCTAATCACTGGTTAATTTCAGTTTTTATGATCCATATGATTTTTCCTTCTCATCTTTCCGAAGCGTGTCTTCCATTATTTCTCTGGGTTCTTTTCCAACTTTTAACCATTTTAATGCATACTAAAACATTTAAAACTTTGCTAAAGTCTCAGAAACACATATAATTATTTGATCAAGTAAATAAATGATTAGAAACTCATAGGATTCTTAAAAACATTTTATGTGCTACATAAAATTTCAAATGAGAGACATAAGTTTGCTATTAGACAACATTAGAAATTCTAACTTACTTATTTTTTCCATCTTTATTAGAGTATAATTGCTTTACAATGCTGTATTAGTTTCTGCTGTACAACAAAGTGAATCAGCTATATGTATACATTTATCCCCATATCCCCTCCCTGTTGAACTTCCCTCCCACCCTCCCTATCCCACACTTCTAGGTCATCACAAAGCATCGAGCTGATCTCCCTGTGCTATGCAGCAGCTTCCCACTAGCCATCTTTTTTACATTTGGTTGTATATATATGTCGATGCTACTCTCTAACTTACCTTTAAAGATTGAGTAAATCCATGTTTAGAAATGCATACAATTCTTATTAAATGCCATTACCTGTCACCATTAAGCATTGACATCTATCAATTAACAGACTTGTTTCATCAAGCAATCACTGTATGCTTGGACATCCTTTTGCTGGCATCTTCATGTAAGAATCACTCCTACTGAATCTTAAGGATATATACATACATGTACCCATAATCCCCTTCTAGGTTATAGTTGAGATGACAAATTATTTGTATTTAGATTTACATAATCAAGTGCATTTACTTTTCTTGGAATTTGATCACCAATTAAATGAAACTTCGGGGGGGGTTTGATACTAGGAAGTAATAAAATGTGTTATCAAAGGATGATAAGTTCTTTGCAAAGAATAAATTTTAGAATGAGGTATGCCTTCATCAGTTTAGATGCATCTTAGAATACTTACACTTAGAGCATGTAAGTACCATATTTATGATTATTGGCATTTGGCCTTTGACCTCAGACCCCTTACTACATTAGTGTTGAATGGGAAAATAAATCGTGCTTTACAAGCTTGCCCTGCCCAGTACCATTTTAAGGAATGTAATGTGCTTTGTAGTTACTCATTCACATCTTCTGCTATCAAATGTGTGTTGATCAATTTATAAATACTGAGAAGTTTTGTCTCTTGGAGGTTCGCATAAACTACATAAATGGCAAGTTTGTGGAAATCTTATGTTGTTTCTTCCATTTGCCAGTGAGTTGAGCAGAGAGACTACTGAGAGGTCCTGAGTTTTTTGCTGTGTGACTATGGGCAAATTCTTTGCCTCCCTGAATCTCAGTCACTTCATCTGTAAAAACAAGAGGGTTGAAGCACATATTCTTTAAAATGTTCTTCTATTTCAAATTTTAATCTCACAGGGTGAATCAGAAAAATAGAAGTTACTCATTAGTACCACCTTAATATGGTACCAATAGGTCTTTTTGGAGCCTTCTCCAAGTGAATGATAGTTCCTGGGTATCCCTGTGAGTGGATAACAAAAAGGGCAGAAAACCCAATTAACTTTGGACCCCTCTTCCTCAGACAACCTTCACTCTCAGCCCAAGATTCACCACTTTAGCTATTTGATTGAAATTTTACAAATGCTTTTAGATTTTCAGAGCTTTTCTTTAATGTTAACCTCAGCCAATATATCTATATCTATATCTCTCTATATAGATCTATATATCTATATATAATATATTTCTGACAATTTTTTATATATAAATTACTGGAACTCCTACTCAATTTTTATTCTTCCCAGAACATTTCTGAGGATTTCCCCACCTATTTTTCTCTGTCCCAATCGTGACTTTTTCCTGTATAATGCTTGCATTTATTTTATTTAGGTGTGTTCACTCATTTTTCAGTTTTCCACATTAGAAAAGAATTTCCATGAAGATAGAACCTTAGCCGTTTTGTTATTTTTATATACCCAGGCCTGACACTTAAAGAAACGTAATATATGTTCAATAAATAAACAAAATAAAGTTTATTGTGTGCAATGTTCCAGGAAAACACTGTTTAAGGATTATCTAATATCCTCCCATAATTTTGAGGTAGGTTATATTATGCTCTCCTTTTTGACAAGTGAAGGAACTAAAGATCCAGAATAAATGCAAGTATGTTAAACTATCCTATATAAAATTATTAGCTTGACTATTCAAAATGAGTATATAACAACAATAAAAACCAGCCAAGTTAGTAATACATCTTGTCTCTATAAGATAGACAAACAAAGTGAAATGATGAAACAGGTAGAAAAACTAAGAGATGAGAAAACATCCCCTGGAGACTACAAGGAGAAAATGGACAAACCCATAATCATAAAAGGATATTTTTACACACTTCTTTCAGAAACTGACAAATCAAGCCAACAAAAGATGATTATAGATACAACATTTTCAACAAGAAGCTTGATATTGGCTTTACCCTCCGACTTGGCTGCTGTTTCTCCTCTGTTATTCTTTTCCTTTAAATAGACTTTATTGAAGGATACTCAGAGTAAAATGCATATATCTTAACAGTACTGTTTGATGCACTTTGACAAATGTAGGCACCCATCCCATGTAACAGATTAGAGCATTTCCATTACCAGAAGGTTCTCTTGTGACTTCTTCTAGTCACCTCCTGAACCCCACCCTCCAAGGCAACCCCAATCAGATTTCTAGCACTAGAAATTAGTTTTTTCTGTTCTTGAACTTCAATAAATGAACTCATAGTTTATATATTTTTTATCAGTTTGGCTTCTTTCACTAAGTATAGTGTTTTTGAGATTCACTGATGCTGAACGTATCAGTAGTTCATTCTTTTTCATGGCTAAGTGGACTAGTATGGATTTACCATAGTTCTTTTGTTTTCTCACTTGCTGATCAACATTTGGATTGTTTCTAGGTCTTGGTTATTATGAATAAAGTCTCTATGAACACGTACATACAAGTTTTTTTTGTAGACAGAGGCTTTTATTTCTTCTGGAGCTGCTAGATCATAGGACAAGTGTAAGTTTAACATTGTAAGGAACTGCCAAACCGTGTTTCAAAGTGATTTCATTATTTTACATTTTGACCAGCAATATATGGGGGTTGTATTGTTCTACCTTCTCACCAGTCTTGTATTAATCATTATAGTGGATGTGAAGTGGCATGTAGAGTAGTATCTCAGTGTAGCTACACTTTACATTTCTGTAATCGTCATGATTCTGATGATGCTTCCATGTGTTTATTTCAAAGGACTTGAGCCTTTTGCCCTTTTAAATAGCCTGGGTTGTTGTTTTATTAAGTAGTATGTGATTTTTATATATTCTGGATATAAGTCTATGGTAGGCAGAATGCCCCATCCCCAGGACGTCCATGCTCTAAATCCCTGGATTCTATGCATATGTTACATGATATGGCAAAAGGGATTTTGTGGATAGAATTAAGGTTAGGGACCTGAAAATAGGGAGATTACTTTAGATTATTTGGGTGGGCCAATCTCATCACAGGAGCCCTTAAAAGCAGAGAACTTTTTCTGGCTGGAGGAAGAGATGAAGCAGAAGGAAAAGTCGGAGAGATTTGAAGCCTGAGAAGGATTTGACACCTCCTTGATGGCTTACAGATAAAGGGGACGATGTGACAGAGAATAGAGGCAGTCTGACAGAGCTGAAAGAGGCTCCTGGCTGACAACCAGCCAGGAAATGAGGACTTCAGCTTAATAGTCTCAAGGAACTGAGAGTTGCCAGTGACCTGAATGAGTTTGGAAGTGGATCCTCCCTGAAAGCTGCCAGTAAGAGCCCTGGATGGCTGTCACCTTGATATGGGGCTTGTGAGAGCCAGAGGAGAGGAACTAGTCCAGCCCACCTGGACATCCAACTCACAGAGCTGTGAGATGATACATTCATGTTGTTTTAACAAGCTAAGTTTGTGGTAATTTGTTAAAGCGTCAATAGAAAACTAATGCAAGTCTCAAGTCCTTTGTCAAATAAATCCACTATGAATACGTTCTTGCAATCTTTGGTTTGGCTTTTTACTTTCTTAATGGTGTCTTTTGATGAGCAGCAGTTTTAAATTCAGATGAAGTCCAATTTATCATTTTTAAATTTCGTCTTTAGTGCTCCTTATTTTGTTCTTGGGAACTTATCTCTTATTGATACATTAGATTCCCTCTTCCAGGGGATTTTGGACTTTTCCAAAATTGTTAAGATTTGTCCTTCAGCTCCCAGTATTTCCCAAGAACAATTAAAATGTATCAACTCACTGTTTAAACAGGGATCCTAAATATCTTACCCACATTTATGGTCCAAGGCTTCCCTATACACAGAACTATTCATCCTTATTTTATTAAACTGATGTTGATCCATTTTCCCTTAACAATTACCTTCCTGTATAGTTTTATAATGGGGTGTTTAATTCTAATGGAAAGTAAAGTATCTTCAATACATATTTTTGTTAGCTCCAATTTACTGAGCCTTGTAATGTACTCTCCGGGGAACATGATATAGCTCTAATTTTCACAAAGTTAGGTGTCCAGTACCATACTGTCTTAGTTACTGTAGCTTTGTAGTGTAGTCTGAAGTCTGGGAGCCTGATTCCTCCAGCTCCATTTTTCTTTCTCAGTGGTGTTTGGCTATTCAGGGTCTTTTGTGTTTCCATAAAAATTGTGAAATTTTTTGTTCTAGTTCTGTGAAAAATGCTAGGGGTAGTTTGATAGGGATTGCATTGAATCTGTAGATTGCTTTGGGTAATATAGTCATTTTCACAATGTTGATTCTTCCAGTCCAAGAACATGGTATATCTCTCCATCTGTTTGCATCATCTTTAATTTTCTTCATCAGTGTCTTATAGTTTCTGAATACAGGTCTTTTCTGCTGTATAACAAAGTGAATCAGCTATATGCGTATGAATATCACCATATTCCCTCCCTCTTGCATCTCCCTCCCAACCTCCTTATCCCAACCCTCTAGGTGGTTGGAAATCACCGAGCTTCTCTTCCTTTGCTATGTGGCTGCTTCCTGCTAGCTATCTATTTTACATTTGGTAGTATATATATGTCCATGCCACTCCCTGATTTTGTCCAAGCTTACCCTTCCCGCTTTCCATGTCCTCAAGTCCATTCTCTACATCTGCATCATTATTCCTGTCCTGCCCCTAGGTCCAGTTCCAGAGCCTGTGCTCCGCAACAGGAGAGGCCACAACAGTGAGAGGTCCATGTACCGCAAAAACAACAACAACAACAACAACAAGAAAAACTTCCAAAACTATGTTGAATAATAGCAGTGAGAGTGGCAAGCTTGTCTTGCTCCTGATCTTAGAGGAAATGGTTTCAGTTTTTCACCATTGAGAATGATGTTGGTTGTGGGTTTGCATATGTGGCTTTTAATATGTTGAGGTAGGTTCCCTCTGTGCCTACTTTCTGGAGAGTTTTTATCATAAATCTGTGTTGAATTTTTGTCCAAGCTTACCCTTCCCGCTTTCCATGTCCTCAAGTCCATTCTCTACATCTGCATCATTATTCCTGTCCTGCCCCTAGGTCCAGCAGAACCTTTTTTTTTTAGATTCCATATATATGTGTTAGCATACGGTAACTGTTTTTCTCTTTCTGACTTAGTTCACTCTGTATGACAGTCTCTAGGTCCATCCACCTCACTACAAATAATGCAATTTCGTTTCTTTTTGTGGCTGAGTACTATTCCATTATATATACGTGCCACATCTTCTTTATCCATTCATCTGTCAGTGGACACTTAGGTTGCTTCCATGTCCTGGCTATTGTAAATAGAGCTGCAATGAACATTGTGGTACATGACTCTTTTTGAATTATGGTTTTCTTAGGGTATATGCCCAATAGTGGCATTGCTGGGTCATACGGTAGTTCTATTTTTAGTTTTTGAGGGGACCTCCATACTGTTCTCCACAGTGTCTGTATCAATTTACATTCCCAACAACAGTGCGAGAGGGTTCCCTTTTCTCCACACCCTCTCCAGCATATATTATCTGTAGATTTTTTGATGATGGCCACTCTGACACGTGTGAGGTGATACCTCATTGTAGTTTTGATGTGCATTTCTCTAATGATTAGTGATGTTGAACATCTTTTCATGTGTTTGTTGGCAATCTGTATATCTTCTTTGGAGAAATGTCTATTTAGGTCTTCTGCCCATTTTTGGACTGGGTTGTTCATTTTTGTGATATTGAGCTTCATGAGCTGCTTGTATATTTTGGAGATTAATTCTTTGTCAGTTGCTATGTTTGCAAATATTTTCTCCCATTCTGAGGGTTGTCTTTTCGTCTTGTTTATGGTTTCCTTTGCTGTGCAAAAGCTTTTAAGCTTCATTAGGTCCCATTTGTTTATTTTACTGTTTATTTCCATTTCTCTGGGAGGTGGGTCAAAAAGGATCTTGCTGTGATTTACGTCACAGAGTTTTCTGCCTATGTTTTCCTCCAAGAGTTTTATAGTGTCTAGTCTTACATTTAGGTCTTTAATCCATTTTGAGTTTATTTTTGTGTATGATGTTAGGAAATGTTCTAATTTCATTCTTTTACATGTAGCTGTCCAGTTTTCCCAGCACGATTATTGAAGAGGCTGTCTTTTTTCCATTGTATACTCTTGTCTCCTTTATCAAAGATAAGGTGACCATAGGTGTGTGGTTTTATCTCTGGGCTTTCTGTCCTGTTCCATTGATCTATATTTCTGTTTTGGTGCCAGTACCATACTGTCTTAGTTACTGTAGCTTTGTAGTGTAGTCTGAAGTCTGGGAGCCTGATTCCTCCAGCTCCATTTTTCTTTCTCAGTGGTGTTTGGCTATTCAGGGTCTTTTGTGTTTCCATAAAAATTGTGAAATTTTTTGTTCTAGTTCTGTGAAAAATGCTAGGGGTAGTTTGATAGGGATTGCATTGAATCTGTAGATTGCTTTGGGTAATATAGTCATTTTCACAATGTTGATTCTTCCAGTCCAAGAACATGGTATATCTCTCCATCTGTTTGCATCATCTTTAATTTTCTTCATCAGTGTCTTATAGTTTCTGAATACAGGTCTTCCTAGGTATTTTATTCTTTTTGTTATAATGGTAAATGGGAGTGTTTCCTTAATTTTCTTGGTTCAGTCTTGGAGGGTTGTGCTTTTCTAAGAATTTGTCCATTTCTTCCAGGTTGTCCATTTTATTGGCATACAGTTGCTTGTAGTAACCTCACATGATCCTTTGTATTTCTGCAGTGTCAGTTGTTACTTGTCCATTTTCATTTCTAATTCTGTTGATTTGAGTTTTCTTCCTTCTTTTCTTGATGAGTCTGGCTAATGGTTTTCCAATTTTGTTTACCTTCTCAAAGAACCAGCTTTTAGTTTTACTGATCTTTGCTATTGTTTCCTTCATTTCTTTTTCATTTATTTCTGATCTGATTTTTATGGTGTCTTTCCTCTGCAGCATGTGGGATCCTCCTGGACCGGAGCACGAACCTGTGTCCCCTGCATCAGCAGGTGGACTCTCAACCACTGCACCACCAGGGAAGCCCCAGGGCTTCGTCTTTTCATTGTCGTTTTTTCTAGGTATTTTTTGATTTCCTCTTTGATTTCTTCAGTGATATCTTGGTTATTAAGTACTATATTGTTTAGCCTCCATGTGTTTGCATTTTTTACAAATATTTTCTGTAATTGATATCTAGTCTCATAACATTGTGGTCAGAAAAGGTACCTGATACGATTTCAATTTTCTTAAATTTACCAAGGATTGATCTGTGATGCAAGATATGATCTATCCTGCAGAATGTTCCATGAGCACTTGAGAAGAAAATGTATTCTGTTGTTTTTGGATGGAATGTCCTATAAATATCCAATAAATCCATCTTGCTTAATGTGTCATTTAAAGCTTGTGTTTCCTGATTTATTTTCATTTTGGATGATCTGTCCATTGGTGAAAGGGGGGTGTTAAAGCCCCCTACTGTTATTGTGTTACTGTCCATTTCCCCTTTTATGGCTGTTAGCATTTGCCTTATTTATTGAGGTGCTCCTATGTTGGGTGCATAAATATTTAATATCAGCTGTTAACCTCATGGGGATTCCCTTGTATGTTATTTGTTTCTTTTCCCTTGCTGCTTTTAATATTTTTCTTTGTATTTAATTTTTGATAGTTTGATTAATATGTGTCTCGGCATGTTTCTCTTTGGGTTTATCCTGTATTGTACTCTCTGTGCTTCCTGGAGTTGATTGACTATTTCCTTTCCCATGTTAGGGAAGTTTTTGACTATAATCTATTCAAATATTTTCTCAGACCCTTTCTTTTCTTCTTCTTCTTCTGGGACCCCTATAATTTGAATGTTGGTGCATTTAATGTTGTCCCAGAGGTCTCTGAGACTGTCCACAATTCTTTTCATTCTTTTTTCTTAGTTCTGCTCTGCAGTAGTTATTTCTACAATTTTATCTTCTAGGTCACTTATCCGTCCTTCTGCCTCAGTTATTCTGTTACTGATTCCTTCTAGAGTATTTTTAATTTCAGTAATTGTGTTGTTCATTGCTGTTTGTTTGCTCTTTAGTTCTTCTAGATCCTTGTTTAATGTTTCTTGTATTTTCTCTATTTTGTTTCTGAGATTTTGGATCATCTTTACTACCATTACTCTGAATTCTTTTTCAGGGAGGTTGCCTATTTCATCTTCATTTATTTGGTCTTGTAGGTTTTTACCTTGCTCCTTCATCTGTTACATATTTTTTAGTTGTTTCCTTTTTTGTTTGGTAGTTGGTGCTGTATTCCTGTCTTACTGGTTGTTTGGTCTGTGCACTGGATTTTGCAGGCAGTTAGATAGAGCTGGGTCTTAGTGCTGAGAAGAGGACCTCTGGGAGGCCTCACTCCGACTGATATTCCCTGGGGTCTGAGGTTCTCTTTTAGTCCAGTGGTTTGGATTTGGAGCTCCCACCACAGAAGCTTGGGCCCAACCTCTGGCCTGGGAAGAAAGATCCCGCAAGCTTCATGGCACAGTAAAAAAAAAAGAAGGAAGAAAGAAATAAAAAATGGAGCAGTACAATATCAAAGAATAAAAAACAAAATAAAATTAGAAAGATAAAAAATACATTAGGAAAAATAAAAGTGTAATTGAAACAACAGCAATGAGGTAAAATAAAACTACAGCAGAGAAAAGAAAAAAAAGAGGGGTGGTGGGCAACAAGCCAAAAGAAGAAATCACTAACAAAGTATAAGGAATAAAATAAAATTAGCAAAATAAAACAATTATTAAGAAAAATAAAAAATAAAGAATCAACAACAATGAATCGAGGTAAAACAGAACGTCAATCTAAAAGAGGAAAATTAAAAAAAAAAAAGGAAAAAGACCTCGGCTATGGAGGCGGAGTTTAGGCAGGTGTTGGAACTTAGACAAGTGCGGGGTTTAGGGTGGGTTGGGACCTAGGCAGGTGCGGAGTGACATTGGAGCATGCAGCGGTGCCTAGGTGGGCCGACGTTCAAGCATGGGATGGGGCCTCTGCTTGTGGAAGGGGAGAGGCAGCACGTGGAAGGGAGGGCCTCTGGAGTGTGGAGGTCGGGAGTTTGGAGGTAGGGCCCTGAGTGAGGGTGTGTAGGTGGGGTTTAGGCCCAGCGCATTGGAGGGGGTCTCCAAGGATACAGGTAGGGCCCTGGGTGGAGGTGTAGGGGTGGGGCTTGGATTCCTCCTGGGGCAGGAGGAAGGCTCTGAGGGCAGAGGATTAGGCCTGGGAGCTCAGCAGGCTCTCCGGTGCCTAAGTGGACAGGGAAAGCACTGGCCCTGTTCCCTTCCATTCCTCAATGCCCCTCGCCCACCATCTCCTCCAGGATTTCCCCCATCCACTCTGGACCCCTAACGCCCTAACCATGGGTGGGTCCCACTGGGTGTAGGAACTCCTTCCCTCCCCCAGCCAGCCCTCAGGGGTGCTGGTCCTGGATGTCCAGCCTTTACTTTTTCTCCCCCTTCCCTCCCTCCTGCTCCCTCAGGACCCACGTGGCTGGAGGGGGCCTCGGTGTGCAGAGGATCAGGCCCGAGATCTCAACAGGTTTCTGGGGGTCCAAGTGGGCAGGGGAAACCTTGCCACTCTCCCTTTTGATCCTCTGCTCTACCAGTGGTTCCCTAATTTCCCCCTTTGGGCATTGGAATCCCTTCCCCTCCCCTAGCCGCCCCTCAGGGGGCCAGTCATGTCCTACCTCCACTTCTCCTCCCCCTTCACTCCCCCCACACCCCACGTCCTACCGGGTCACTGAGGTTTCCTCCCAGCCCCTTACGTGTCCATGGTCCCCCACTTGTGCCTGGTAGGTGCCCTAGTTGTGAGGAGATGCGAATCCACGTCCTACTAGTAAGGCATCTTGACTCTGCCCCCAAAAGTTAGGTATTGTTGACACCACTTTTAAAAACAATATTGTAGCTTAGTATTTAAAGGAAAATACAAACATACTGAAAATCTACTGCTTTGGGTTTTGCCACTTTTAAACTCTGATTCCCATTAGGATATTAATCTATATCCACACATTTCTTTTCGGAGTAGAACCTTACCAGTTTTTATACTTTAAACAATTCTGATAAAAAATTTTCTTTTGGATTCCAAGATCTTTCTGTTTAAATATTTAAGCCTAAAAACTATTGGGGAAAGTTAATGAGGAGGAGAAGGATAGTAATGTAGTCTTAAAGTGTCTTTTCTTTAGGTAAAGAGAAAAATATTAAGTACAGAGTGGAGAACTCAGTTACCACCTTGGTGAAGGGATCAAAAATAATATCGTAAATGTAGGCAGATGGGCAGGTATGATATCCTGAAAAAGACATACATCGTCTGCAATATTCCAGCTGGGGCTGCATAAACTGAATCTAAATGTGAAGGAAAACAAGAGAAGCACCAAAGGAGGAACAGTAAATTTTTTTCAGGACTATATTCTTTAAAAATGTCAGTCCTAAAAGATAAAGACTGAGGAACCGTTTCAGATTAAAGCAAATTAACAGGGCTTTCAGTCAGCTGGTGCTCGTCTGAAAGAGCCAGCCTTGCAGAGCTCTTTCCACCTGTACATTCAGTGATACCATTTTGATAACTTGAAATTGGTTACAGTGAGAGTGTTCACATCACAGCAGTGACAGTTGTTACAAATGGAGGAATTTATCCACCAGATCACTGGTTGTTAAACATTTACCAATACAACACTGAAGGCTTGACAACTAAGCACAATATGGGATCTGAGACTGAATCCTGAACTGGAGGGGAAAATATACTACAAAGGCCATGACTAGGTCAGTTGACAAAAACTGGAATAGAAACAGTGGAAGAGGAAGAGTACGGTATCGATATTAAATTCACTGAAGTTGGTAACTGACTGTGCTTAGGTCAGAGAATATTTTTATTCTTAGGAAATACACATTGAAGTAGTATTTAGGAGTAAAGGGCCAGGATGTATGCAACTTACTGATGCAAGAAAGAAAAGAGGGGGACTGAAAATCATGTCTATAAAAAAGCAAATGATAAAGCAAGTGAGACAAAATAGTAACAATACATAAACTGGATAAAGATTATATGGGTTTTTAAAAACTCTTCCTGCAACTTTTCCATGAGCTTACACTTATTTTTAAATACAAGTATTAAAATATCCTAAAATATATTTTTTAAAAAGACACGACCATGAGACTAAGTTTAAAAATCAGAAGACCTGAATATGCATTTGGTTTCATAACATCTCTTTTTAAAGTCAAGGAATTATTCTCCTAAGCCACACATGGAAAAGAAAGGGAATTTTACCACCTGGAAATTTTACCTCCCTTGGTAAATTCCTTATTTTGTCAGGTTTAGGAACTAATGAGATATGTAGCCTAGCTGTTGTGGTTTTTGTGTTCTATGCCACTTGGATCAAAGATGGCTCAGAATTTCACCTGCATTGGGCAAACACTGCTACATGAAACTCGATCCACTGTAATTCATTCTCTTGAAATTTTATAAAGAAGTTGCAAGGGAAATGCATGGATATGGGTTTTTACTGTTTATGCTCAAGAACAAAATTTACCCCTTTTATTGGGTTTGAAGGAGCTGGTAATGAGCTTCTTTTGTGGCCCTGCCATTCACCAGAAGACAGGTCTTTCAAGCTGAAGGCTGATTTAATTCTTTCTCACTGAATAGCATTTCAGCAGGGTTGCCAGGGGAATTTTATTTTTGTTATTTTTTCAGTACAAATACTACATACAAACGTTAAAAACATCAAGCTGTACAGAAAGGGACAAGATGAAAAATAACAATCATACCCACTTCTTTTGCCCCTAACCCCATAGTCATCACGAACCATTTCTTGTATACTTCTGGGGGAAGAGAATATACACGCACACACCTATGCATGCTCTTTAAAAGAATACAAATGATTCTTTATATATAGTACTTTACATTTTTCTCTATAATAATATACTTATTATTATTATTAATATATATATCTATTATTATTAATATATATCTATATCTAATATCTAATATATCTAATATATTTAATATATCTATTCCCCCATCCAATAATACACCTGGGACATCTTTTCTATTACATTGAACTATATGAAATTAGGTTTGACCTAATATCTCAGGATGTAAATATAGCTCATTTTTCAGACCAGTGCTGCCATGGCCTTAATGCAACAGATACACAGAAATGTTATCTAGTCAGTCCCAGTTACTGGACATTCGATTTGGCTACATTTTTTTGCTATTATATACAATGCTAAAACGAACATACATATTGATAGGTATGTATATATGGATACTTCTGTGACTTTATCTGTTTGATAAGTTCTTAGTAAGAGAATTTCTAGGTTGAAAAAAATGCACATTTAGAGGTAATTTGTTAAATTTCCCCAAAAAATGTTGTACCCCTTACATGGACCCCAGCAGTGTAGGACAGGAATTTTAATTTTTGCTAAACTTATAGTAAAAATCTTAGCTTTTAGTTTATTGTCTTCATTGACTTTTTTAAAAATAAGTGATTTTGAGCATCTTCTTACAGCTTTATTTGCTCTTTGTATTTATTTTTCTACAAAAGTTGCCTTCTTTGTATCTTTTTTTTCCAGACGCGCAGGCCCAGCTGCCATGGCCCATGGGCCCAGCCGCTCCGCAGCACGTGGGATCCTCCCGGACCAGGGCACGAACCCATGTCCCCTGCATCGGCAGGCGGACTCCCAACCACTGCGCCACCAGGGAAGCCCTTTCTTTGTATCTTTTAAAGATCATTGTTTGACTCATTCCTATTGATTTGTGGGAGAATGAAGTTCAAGAAATTAGCTATTTGTCACATGTTTTGCAATATTGAATGAAACTGAGGAGTGTGAATAAAACATTAACATGGTGACAGGAATTTTGAGACTATGTCACAGCTTACGTATAAGATTTTTTCCTTTTGCCATTTGATTTTAATTTTTTAATTTAATAAAAATTTTATTAATTCTGTAAACAATTTTTACTTGTTTAAGATTTAACAATATTTTTTCCTTTATGGCTTCTGTATTCTTTGTCAGAATGACTTTCCTGCTCCAAAATTATTAAAAGTTCATCCCTGTTTTCTTCTAAGAGCTCTAGGATTTCCTTGTTTACATATGTCTCTTTCCTAGGAAAGTTCTGATTATAAATATTCCATCTTAGTATCAGACTATTCCACCAGAATTCAATTTAGAAAAAAGCATAACTATTGCCAATAATTCTAGTTACTACAACATAGCTGTGTCATGGTCTGAATTAATTAAGCATCCCTCAAAACTGTTTCTACTGTTTTTCCTCCCACTCCTTCCTGATTCATGTTTCCATATCAACTTTCCAATCACTATTTCAGTGTTTTGGAAGGTGACACTCTGGAATAAGAACACAGCTTGAATCCGACCTATAAATGATGAATTTGTATTCTGATACAGCGCAGTGGTTCCTGAAAGCCAGGTTTCCCCTTGGCACTCCAGACTTGAAAAGATGAGACCTAGCTTACTCTGGAAACTGGAGGTAAGAGTGACTTGGAATTACTGGTTAAGGAAGGGGTTTGAGTCGTTCCTTATTTAGGTTCCCATCTGAAAGGTGACTCAGATACTTGTTCCTTATAAGCCAAAAAAAAAAGTGTCCAGGTAACAAGACCTTCCCTGGGGCAAGCAAAAGTTCAGGAGATAAAGTCGGGGGGTGGGGGTGGGGGTTGTTTCTGTGCATTTTGTTTGCTTACTGACTGTGTTTCCCCAGGAGCTTATTGGATGTAGGCAGCCCAGCTTTCATTTAAGGAAAGGTTCGTGGGCGTTTGTGGGCTTCAATCCATGTGCCTCTGCACTACATCTATGACTTGCAAAAACAACCTTGTGGGATGCTAATTCAGTCTTGGGTTTCTTTTTCATATCATATACTGCCAACTTGGCCTTAAATGTGTGCCAGATGCACTATGGCATGGTTTTGTGATGTGATACCATTAGGAAGTCTGGGTTAAGTATGGATGCAAGCTGGCTTCTGCTCCTGGAGTGGTTTCTGTCACTTATGACTGAGACATAAGCTTGGGAGCTGCAGCGCTTGCTGGGGACCTTGGCCAGAAGTGCCTGGCAGCAAAGGGTCATTGAATCCCTGGTGACAACTGCAGGTTCTCTGGTTTGCCTCTCCTCTCTGATGGCTGGCTTTCTGAATCCTATGAGAACTTGAAGAGTGCTTGCCTGGGGTAGGGAGGAGAAAGTTTTACCAGAGTGCAGCATGCTCTGTAGAAGGCTTGTCACAAGCATCCCAGGGTAATCTTCTGATATGCACGCCTAGGGTGCTGTTTCCTTTCAAATTTCAAGATGTTGTCATTGCTGATGGGCCCAGAAACTAGAACATATTTAACTTTTCATTAAGAATTGAAAACAAAATGAGAGAGAGAGAGAGAGGGATACCCAGTGGGGGAAAAATGAATAACTGGGAAGTTTAAGGAAAGAGAGAGATGATTTAAACTGAAATGGATTCTTCTGGGGACAAAAATACATGGACAATTTTCCCACATATAGATTTTACAAGAAACATATTCTAAACATTATGATGCATATTATCATTATTTACATCTTTTTTCTTTTGCTTGCAATCAAGTGAAACAATGGTTACAATTTGTGCTTTGTTTCTGACTGATTTTGACCAAAACTGATGTCTCTCATGCATAACTGTGGTCAAAGATATACTACCCAGTGATTTTAAAATTTTGTACACTTTAGAAAACTAAACAATGTTATGAATCAATGAAATTCTAACATTTTTAAATCTTGAAAATCCAGGTTCTGTTGGTCACTGAGCAGACTTGAATATTTTATTTCTGAAACCTGTTTGCTTCCTTTGCAAGTATTCAGGGTGAATTAATTAGCACCGTAATATTCAGTGGTGCCGATAATAATAATTACAGGTGGAAGAAAAGCATAGAGGAAGGCAGCGATGTATCTTGGCCATTATTTCCCTAATAAGGTATTTACAAAAATGCAGAGCAATGAAAGGGATTTTTACATTGAATAGAAATGAGGTGCTGAAACCCGGTTTGTTTTCAGGATATGGCCAGCAGCGACAACCTTTGCTGTCTAGGATGTATTTGGTAAAGAAAGCATGTACTTGTAAACTTGGGATAGGGGTAAAGAAGATAATCCATTTCCTTCATTTCCGTTTCCATTTTTTCAGACATTTGTCCTAGGGCAGAGCTATTTGCCATGATGGAATTTTTCTAAATCTGCCCTAATATGGTAGCCAGTGGCCACGTGTGGCTATTGAGCACTTGAAATGTGCCTAGTGTGATTAGAAAACTGCCTTTTAAATTTTATGAAATGTTAACTTACATTATATAGGTACATGTGGCTAGTGGATGCTGCTTTGGCCAGTGCAGCCCTAGGCTAGAGCTTAAATGATTTTTCCAGTGAGGATTGACTTGGGGAAAACATCACTAACCAGAGCTTCCTAAATAACATCACAGGTGAAAAAAAATTCAAGTAAATATTCACATTTTCCAGAATTTAACTTAGGTAAGATTTCATAGGACCCTAGTGGCTTTAGGGAAAGTCCTTGATTACAGACAAAAAGAAGCTCTAATACCACTTTTTAAAATGTTCAAACAAAAATGCACACTTTGATAAATAAATCTATCACTTAGATCTTTAGGATTTTCTTCCTCTTTG
This sequence comes from Neophocaena asiaeorientalis asiaeorientalis, assembly GCF_003031525.2. Taxonomy (NCBI): domain Eukaryota; kingdom Metazoa; phylum Chordata; class Mammalia; order Artiodactyla; family Phocoenidae; genus Neophocaena; species Neophocaena asiaeorientalis. The sequence goes on along the minus strand of NW_020175089.1, from coordinate 2,722,000 downwards.
AAACACATTTAAGTTATTCTGATGTGACCTTATATCAGGTCAGATGTTAATTTGGAAGCCTCTTGTATTTCTTCCAGACTACCTCAATAGAAAGCTTATGTAAGAAGGTTTATGGTGGAGGCATCTTTCTTTTATGTTTTGGTGCTTTACACTGGTCTTCTTTTAAATCACGGAGAGATGGGGTAAGTGCATGAAATTGTTCTCAGAAAAATTTTTGCAGTTGGCTTTTCTCCACAGCTCTGTGAAGAGCTAAGCTTTTGTTTGTGTGTGATCACCAAAAGTAACCTTCTATTTCTAAATGAGGGATTTTTAAACATATAGACTAGCAGTAACCAAGGAGCATGATCTGTGTCATGATTTTTCTGTAAGGGACATAATATGATAAAAGGTAATACCGAGACATAGAGATTAAGAGATATCAAATGACTCTGAGAAAATTGGCATGCAATAAATTAAGATTAACTTCTTGGGAACTGATTTTATTCATGAACCTACTTTGTCATACGGACATGCTCTTCTTTTGGGGGTAATCATTGTTCAAACACCATTTCCAAGGTATGTATGTATGTGTCAAAAACACTGGGCTTTGTATGTGACTTCTTAGCTGTGTGACAAGTTTCTTCATTCTTCAGTTCTCCAGGCATGTATTTAATAATGTGAGTATCTATCTATCTTTAATATTTTAAATTTACTAAACAAATTTAATGCCTTCTTTAATATTCTTTTAGGAATAATAATGTAGCAGGAATACATGAAATAAAAATAATTGACCACATAATTTTAAATGTTAGGTAATGGCTGGGGTTTGGGTGAAAGTCGTTTATTTGGGAGGTGCAGGAATCAGTGGGAGGGAAGTGAGGAAGCCACGAGGGAAAGAAAGTGAATACCAGGCAAGGCGATGAGCAGGTACCCACTGAGGGCAACTGGAGCTCCTTCCTGCTGGGCCATCTGGGAAACTGTGTAGAATATGCCTCAAAGTTGTCCCATCTGAGGAGTGAGGAAGCCAATATATTTATCAGCCAAATCTTGCTCATCAATGCTGAGCACTTCTTCCCAGTCTGTTAATTTCCAATCACCACAATTAAAGGCAAATAATGAGCAGAGTGGTCTTCCATGGCTTTGGGAAATGCCTGTAAGCAAAGAGATGCAAATACTGCAGTTAAAAATAAGAAGGTGCACAATGACTTGATAAAGCTGAAGAATATAGGTGGAGAAACAGCATCATTTGCTACATGGGAAGAGAAGTGTCCAAAAGTCCAAAGAAGAGTCTTGTCGGGTTTCCTGTTAATGGTCCCTGGTCATACTTGAGATCAGTGCTGCCATTCACTTCTGGGGGACCTTGGACTTACAGCTTCATATTCCTGGGTCTCAGATTCCTCTTCTGTAAGATTCAGTGATTGACTTCAAAAGCTATAAAGGTGTTTCTTTTTATGTTAACGCTGTTTGATCACTATCATTGTCCTCTAGGACCTTGCTGTTTAATGTGTGGTCACAGACTAGCAACCTCAGCATTACCTGGGAGCTTGTTAGAAATACAGGATCTTAGATCCCAGTCCAGAACCAATGAGTTAGAATCTTCATTTTAGCGAGATCCCAAGGAGGTTCATATGCACAGGGAACTTTGAGGAGCAGTGGGCTAAGGTATTGTTTCCCATGCTCCTTTCCTTCGGAGTGGGCCAGGAGTGGGAATTCTTAGATGGACTGGCTGTACTGCTGGAGCCAAGCAGGTGGTCTGCCACTCACAGCCTTCATCCCAGCAGCCCCAGATAGAGCAGACTGTCTTGTCACTCAGCTGGCTCATCCATCTGGAGACAAGAGAATGTGTTCTCTCCCCGGACTTTGTTCAGTTTGATGATTCCACAATTATAAGATACCAAATTCTAGATATTAATTGATGCTCTGAAGCAAGGTTTAGTAACTATGGCAAACTATGGCCATGTTGAACCCACACTTTGCTTTTATAAATAAAGTTTAATTGAAACACAGACATGTTCATTTGTTAATGTGTTGTCTGTGGCTAAGTTGAGTAATTGTGACTAAGACCATATGGCCTGAAAAGCCTAAAATAGTTACTATTTGATTCTTCACAGAAAAATTTTGTCGATCCCTTGTTCTATAAATGTAACTATACTAGAAGGTCACCATAACAAACTCTTGTTAGAGACCAGCTCCCCAGGAGTCATCAAGAAGAGCCCAAGAAGGAGAAACCTTTGACCGCAGTTGAGTGTTTTGAAGAAACTGGTCCTTCTCAATCGCCTGCCTTTTTCTTGGCATGATCTAGGTTCCTGCTCATTGTTGCCATGTAACTGATATCACAGAACCTCACAGGAAGAACTCTCTTCTTGTGTCTATTCAGAAGCAGTGCAGGTACTCGTTTATATATTAAGGAAAGCACTTATCAGGACTCCAGTTTTCTTCTCACTTGGAACCTTAGTGGTGTCAGGCCTGATCGGTGCCTCTGTGCAGCTTCAGGAAGACTCAATCCACTTGCCTTTGGAATGGGCCCCTGGTTCCAGGGATGGCATCTTCCTGACACCAGTGGCCCTATTGCTTTGTACCCATTTACAAGGCAAACACTTGATATGGCTTTTCAGCAGCATTACTGGCATGAAAATCTTCCTCCAGCCTTTTCTCTAGTGACAAAAATAACAAAAATGCATTTGTTTGGTTTCAGGGAATACTAATTAGCAGCTCTCTCAAATATATGAAATATTTTCCCCATTCTATGTTTCATTTGTTACAGCTTGACCTCTTCCCCTCTGAACAATTTCTGCCACCATTTGTGCTGCCTCTTTATCTTTGCTTCAGCAAAATGCATAACCCGTGTCCCCTGCATTGGCAGGCGGACTCTCAACCACTGCGCCACCAGGGAAGCCCCCCATTGGATTTTTAAGGCAATAAGCATTGGCCTTCAGGTTCTAGAAACTGTCTTATATTTTTCACTTGACAATATTCAACAGAACTGTAGCCTGGCACAGCCTGTCAAACCATAGAGCTAGCTTTCTAGTTTGGAAGGACTCCCCTTCACAGCGGGAAAGACTTACAGCATCCTTAACTCCACTCATTGCTGAATTTGAGCTTCTCTGAAGCTGGAGACAGACGTGACCACCAGGGATGCCTATAAGTTAAAAGTCTGAACATCAATGTGAACCACAGAGAGAATGGAAAGATACATAAGAGGCTACAACTTATGGTTGTGGGTCCCTAAATGATCAAATCAGATATTTTATTTTCCCTCCTTCTTAGTTTTTTACTCTATTATAATAACAGCCTTGCTGTGTTTCCTTGCAGGTATTATGCTGTTTCATCTCTCACTGGCATTGATCAGTCTGTTTCAATCCACCCATCCATTCAGCTAGTAACCCCAATGTGCTACATACCCTAAAGAGAGCCTGTTGGTTTTGATTACTTACCATGTCCAAGGCACTGTGCTAAGCACTTTACCTGTATTGGCTCATTTCTTTTGGAGAACTATCATGTGAGATACATAGTCTAAGTGTCTGCATGTTTCAGGTAAGGAGACCAAGGCTCAGGGGTTAAGAAACCTGCTCAGAGTCATTCAGATGGTGGGTGCAGGACCCACTAGTTTCAGGTCACACTACTAATTATGCCCCCACCTTCCTTCCCGATATATCATTCATTCTAGGCCCTAAAAACATGAAGTATTCTAATAGAAGACACAGTCCATGAGAAGAATAAACATACGTATGATCAAAAATGTTAAATATGACAACAAAGACATGCACAGAAATGAGAGGAAGAGAGTGGGGAGGTAGGTGGCACAAGAGGAGGTGAAAACAGGGAACACAGATCAGAGAGACCCTGGAGAAAAGAATGTCTCTATTGAGTTTCTCAGGATGGTTAAGAACTGGCTAAAGGGAAATGGGGTAGGAGGAAGGCATTTAAGACAGAGGAAACCTCAAGAGCATAGAACAAAGATAAGAAATACTTTGCAAGGAATAAGTTCAATACTGCCAGAATGTAGAGAGCACTGCAGGGAGAGGTGGGAAACAGAACTTCAAGATCAGTGCGGGTAATTTCTGGAGGGTGTTGTGGACCTTGCTAAGATGCTCACAGTTAATGGGAAGCCATGAAGTGCTTTAAGTAAAGGAGCTGAATGTCTGATTTGGATTTCAGGTAAATCACACTAAAATCTGGGCTGGTGATGAATGTGAGGAAGGGGGCTGCTGTGATCAGTGCAGAAGTGTGAGGAGCGATGAAGAGTGGGGTTGAAGAAGCTGCGGTTGTGATGGGAAGCAAGAGGGGAAGCTGGGAGATTTTCATGAGTCAAAGTTAGCAGGACTTGTGGACTGACTGGATGTGAGGGCAATGGGAGGAAAAGCAGAGATAAAAATGGGATTCTGTGTTCTAATTTGGGTGACTGGGCAGATACTGGTGCTAATGACTGATCTGTGAACTGTGGGGCATAAACCAGATTGAGGGAAAGATAATGGGCTTGAAGCACTCTTGAAATATATCCTCAGGAAACTATCCAGAAGGCCGTGAGACACGCAAGTCGAGGTTAGAGAAGATGTCCTTGTAGGAAAAAGAGATTTAAGAATAATCAAAGTTCTGGCAAGTTACCCATGTATGGGCAGTAATGGGCTAGAATCATCAACTTATAAAAGAAATCAAATAAAAAGGAGCCTGTGAAGGACATAGAGAAAGAATAGGGTCGGGGGGAAGGAGGATCAACAAGAGTATCATATCATGGAAAAGAAAGAGGTAGTTTTTAGAAGGTCAACACAGTAAACATAGAAGGTAGTAGAGACTGAGGCTGTCCTGTAGATATATACACGTGATGAGCGTCTAACCCCTCTGTTCACTGTTCCTCTCTCTCTTTGACTCCTCACCATGCTGTACCACTGTATATTCTCCCATGCATTCTTCAAAACTCAATTTAGAGGCATTGCCCCTGTAGGCAGGCAAACTTTCTACCCATCTAAGCTACAGGAGGTGCTTCTCTATTTGACCTCTCTCACTGAACACACAATACCTACATGCTTACTTCCTCTCTAGACTGCAAGCTCTACGACGTTATTGTGGTAAACTGATTTGCTCTAAGGACCCCACTTTTTCATGCTTCTCTGTATTCATTCCCTTTGGTAGTGGCCTCCCACACTTGGACTTGACTGTGTGTCTCCATTGTATTTTATTCAGGCCAATGGGATAGTACCAAACTTGATGTAAACAGAGGCCTGAAAAGTTTTTGTGCATTTTTACTTTCTCTTTTAGATTCCTGCTACTACAGGGTGAAAAGTCCAGGCCAGCCTGCTGGAGCAAAAAAGATTGCTTGGAGCAGAACCAAGTTGTCCTAACTAAAGCCATCCTCTACCATCCAGCCCCTAGCTGGCCCAATGGCTGACTTCCCAAACACTGTTTTGGGGTGATTTGTTACACAGCAATATCTGATATTAAAAATTACGTCCTATGCAACTTTTTACTCTAGCACATTAGCAAGGTACTTAACATATAGTGAGTGGTCTGTAAATATATGTTGAACTGAAAAGCGTAGAAGAAATGGAAGGAAAATTCCAATCTATTGCAAAGTGTTTTTTCTTTCCTCTCTTTCTACCAAACATCATGACTGCCCCAATTTTCTCACTTAATTTTCCCTCTGAGATCTCAGGAGCTAAGACTGTAGGGGCAGCTGTGGGAATTCCAGCAGGCACACTGTGGTTTGAAATCCACAGACAAGGGAGCATGGCTTCCTTCCTTGGCCTACTGCCCCACGCGCGGCAAGCAGAGCAGCCAAGCCCAAGTGGCAGCCGCAGTGTGGGAGCCCAGCTCTGCTGCCATAAATTACCCAGGGGCAGGAAGGAGCAGTGAGAGTCAGCGGTTTCAACTACCTAGTAGTTCATTTTTGTTCTTGTTTTTCAGTTCGCAGTCTGTAAAATTTATTGCAAAATTAAGCTACCTGCTCCAGAGTCAATAATATTCCTGGTGCCAGCTGGTGTAATAACTCACAAAAAGGGCAGGAGATGGAGGGAGTGAGACTGATTTAGGAAGTAGACTTCCAAGCCCTATTTGCTGCTGCCTACTCCCTGCTGCTAAAGGTCAGGTAAGTAGAGGGCTAAGATTACCGCCTCATAACATCCTTGGAGGGCTAGAATTTCTTTTGGGTTCGAAATTTAAAACAAAAACTGTTTCTTTTGCATGATGGATTCCTTTTATCCTTCCCACCTCTGTTTCCATGTTGGCATAAAAGTAGAAACATTCAATTTCATATTTTGTTTCTGGCATTGCAAGGAAGAGGTACTGTACAAAGCTTGACCCTGTGCAAACTTCCTATGGTGCTTTCTAATAGCCTAACGTCAGTCTGGAGGGGCTGTGGAGATTGCTCTTACTTCAATGTCTTCATTTACAGATGCAAACACCAAGTCTTGGTGTAATTAATGATTGCTCATGTCCTGCTCAGCTACCTACCTGGAATTAGAACCGAGATCTGATGCCCAGGTCATAGTCGAGTGCTGCTTCACTCGACATTCTGCTACTGAAAGGACTTCAATTTACAACTTCGGTCTTTCTCGAATATACATAGTTTCTTTAAAAATTGTCTCTTCACCTCCTTTTTTTTGTGTGTGTGCAAAGATCAGCACAATAAGTCTATTTATTATTATCGTTATTATAATAAGTTATTATTAAGTCCTACTGTTTCTTAAAGAGTCTAAATTATGTACCTGATTATCCAAAAGGACCATACAGCCACATTTTCATTCCAGCTGCATTAATTTGCTTGTAGTTAATTATCTTTACAAAATAATGCTCTGAAAGACGATGATTGAAAGGTTATATTTGGTAATTCCTCATGGTCTCTTCCTTGAAATGCCTACAATATCATCTTTGCCATCTGGGGTGTAAGCTTAGTATTTCTTGAGGGACATTTAGCAGTTGGAAATTAAACTCTGCAAGTTAAGTGTCTATTTCTTGATCAATATCCCATTTGCTCTTTTAGAAAATTTAGATGGAATTTCTTTCTTTCAAATCCTTGGTTCTTCTTTATTGGTTGTTGGAGCTTTAGCTACTGCTCAGGGCTGGCTATAAGGCTTAGATTAGAAGGAATTGCTTTGATGTTTTTCAAAGTCAAGAAAGAATTTTACACCTCTCTGAGTATCCCTTGACTGCAGGTAAAGAATGTACCTCTCTGGAGAGGTACCAATTAAAGTTAATTGTATATGACCTGATTGATCCATAGAGAACTTAAGAGTTTCTAACTGAATTTGCTATTGTCTTCATAAAATGAAGATTTGGTTTAGTTACAAATTGTGGATTGGAGGACCTGGCTGCATTATCTATCTGAACACAATGGTACTGTCAATAGAATGAACAGTATTCATTCATTTAGGAGAATGACAGCTGTACAAATCCACCCTTGTCACAGAATTCCTGCTCTATTCCCCTTGTAAATCAAGGGTGGTTTAGGAGAACTGTTTCCCGGCTTCTGGGAGGGAATGCCAGTTCTACCACTCAAGAGCTGATATTTTCCCCCAGTTCTTACATGGGGGGTAGGGGTGAGAGGGGTATGTGAAACTTTTGTAATTTGACCTGGGACTGGGCAAGAGGAGCCTGGCTTTAAACTTCACCAAGACCTTGAAACTCAGCCCAAGCTGATTAAAACCCCTGAGTATATGAGTCTTTTCAAGTGCACTAATTGTGTTATGTTGTGGATGGAAACCATGAAAAATGGGTATTTTGAAAGTCTCCAGCTTGGGGTGCATTTTACTTCTAAGATGATTAAACATCTGTTTCATTCTGAGATTTGGGTAAAAGCTCAAGTGAATGAACAGTTGGAAAACAAATTAAATAGGCAGAGTTAAGTAGTCAATTAAATGGATATATACTCTGGTGATGTTTATTCTGATCTAGTTTAACTCAAATGCCTAAAGTAGGTATAATCTTTTCAGTTCTTCTACCAGTATGTTAAAAAAAATAACGGTTTCACTTTGCTGTACACCTGAAACTAACACAATATTGTAAATCAACTATACTTCAATTAAAAAAAAAAAAACTCTGTTTTTTTAAATTGAGTATGATTGATTTCAAAATAGGAATTTATATGAAGAGATACTTTCTTAAGTTTACTCTCTCTTTGTATATGTATATATTGAACATTCCATGATCTCTATGGGAAGCAAAATTAAATGTAAGGCTATCATCCCCCTCACAAGATAGTGTACCGTTTCATACTCAGTTGCCTTCCTTACCTCCAACACACCGACGCTATTCATTCGCCCACCTACAAAGCACCCTAGACATTAAGTTTCAGAGTCAGCCTTTCAGAATCCACGTTATACAACGAAGAGCAAAAGAGTAAAAAGGAAGCATTTCCTCAATTCATCATTTGCCCCTAATTTGTGTAACAACAAATTATCTGCAGCCTGTACGTTGAGCAGATGTACAGGCTGTAGATAATGTGGTGAAAGTATGGACTTTGAAACTCGACTGCCTGAGTTCAGATTCCTGCTCTGCCACTTATTAGCTATATGACCTAAAGCCAGTTATTTAAACTGCTTGAGCCCCAGTTGTCTCATCCACAAAGTGGGATAATAATTCCACCCATCTCAAGGGATGTGGATGAAAGAAATCAGTCTACATAAAGCCCTTAAGGTAGTGCCTGTGTGCTTTTACACTTACGTATACAATATACATGCTTCTCTTAAAATACCCTAAGTGTCTTAGGAATCTCCTATTTGTGAATTCAAGCAGTCATGAAATAAATTGTTTTTTGGTTATGCAAGATTTACCTAATTAAAGGTCTCCAATTTGAGGTCATTTGGTACCCATATGCCACCCTCCCCTTGAAATCAGGATATTTTGCTTGTAGCTTAGAGCCCTCCTGCTTGTAGAGCACACATTGCGAAGACCCAGAGTTCCACTTTGGAGATTTTAAAATAGTTTTTTTCTTGCTTTTTCTCAGGCTTATATACATTTTATTATTGTTGTCATCACGAAGGAGAAGAAAGGCTGATGTGCTTGGTGGAATAGTTTTAGTTACGGAATGAATGGAAGTCGTCTGGCTTTAGCTGACTTGCCTCTCCGACATCTGCTCACCCTTCAAAAAACCCCTTAAAAATAGCACAATTCTATTTTTCTAGACTTCTTCTCATTAGGAAAAGTTTTTAAAGATCCTTTTGGAAGCTCATTTGAAAGCTTATGGTACTCAGGATGATGAGGTTTTCCTGGGGTGGGGATTTGTTTCAGAGTGAGCCATAAATCAACAAGTGTGCTGCTTTCTCTGGTCCCCTTTATGATCCTGATGGATATGAGCCATTCCTTAACTTAAAGCTTAAATAAGGTAGAAAAAAAAAGGAAAGGAAGGAAAGAAAGGAAAGGAAAGAAAAGAAAAAAACTAAACCCTCAGATTTTAAAGAAACACATCTACCCAGGCTCTACTTTATCTCTCTAAGACAGATGAATTTTGATTAAGGTGCCTCTCTGCCAGGCAACAGGGTGAATAAATTCACTGATTTCCATGTCACGGAACTTTGAAATTTTTACATAATAAAAAGTGGATGAATGATCTCCTAGCCCTTTTTTAATGTGTGAACTTTTAAATTTTGATCTAAAACATTGTTTTTTTCTCTTTATGGATCATGGCTCCATTTGTTGCCTCCGTTTTGAAATTTGTCCTCTGTAAATCCAGTATTATTGATTCTGTCTTATTTCAATAACCTTTGGCAATTTCATCAGTTAATTGGAATACTTGAGGTATACGACAATAAAATTCAGAATAAGAGCCTTTTATTCCTGGTTTGCTTTCCCTTCTACAGCATAAAACTAGAAACTTGTAATCAAGAAGGTGTCAAAACGTCACTAGGCATGAGATAACCAGTTATAGTAATGATAGTTCAGGAAGAGACCATTTACATGCGTAAGAAAAGAGAAAAATATAGTGTAAGATGAAAGGATTTTAGGAGTTTATAATGTCTTCCCCCAACCGATGTCCTCTCCAAAATCTTTCCCATCTGACTCTCCCCTGCAGGCCATTCTTTCTTAGAAGGCAGAGAGAAATTCCCAATGGCTGCTGACTTTTGGGACAATGTGCCTTTCCGCTGCCTGAATCTTGACTTCCTGAAAGCTGCCCCAACCTAAGGATCCAAAATAATCTATGTGTGGAACACATTTACAGAAAATCCTCTGGCTTTGTGCCTCAACACTGGGTGGGCCATTAGTAGAGTGACTCTGTAATTTATCACTGAAACCAGGGCATTTTTGAGAGTGAAAGGAAATGCTACTGATAATTATCCAGGACAGCATAAACTGACATTATCTCATACAAATTTGTTGAATTATTAACTGGACAGTAAATTAAAAAACTCACTCAAAAGAAAGGAGGAAAATCATAGAACTATTTTCTTTCTATAATGTTTAGAAACTATACTATATACTTTGTATCTATTAACTCATCATAGTAACTGTCTTAGATAGCTGTCATTATTTCCATTTTATGGATGAGAAAACTGAGGATCCAGGAAATATTGTCATTTGCCTAAGGCCACAACATATTATATGTTGGGGGTAGTACTGACTTTAGAGAGGTTAGAAATTATGAAAGGAACTGACCAAATGAATGAATGAATGAATGAATTATTAAACAGAATGATAAAAGGCCCAGCACATCTCATTCATGAGATGAAGAGAATCCTGTGTATATTACCATCTGGGTTTTCAGAACTCTGACAATTTGAAAAATATTCTTAGCTAATCTATACTTCCTGCACCTATTTTACTTTTATGACATCATAAAGATAACAATTTCCAACAAGTAAGAAAGCTCAGGAGCACTGTTGTGGATAACTTCTCCAAGTGGGAAAATATGTGTAGCTTCCCAGTCATATATTTGACTGGCTGAAAAGAGTTCTTACATTTTTACTTAGTAATTTCACTTCCAATAATGTATTTTATGGAAATATAGCTGGGCCTTGTACCCTTTGCATGGACTAGTCGTTGGATGCAGGCCGCCCTGGGGAGGGGTTGAGACCTTTGGCTGGAGGTTTTTACAACCAACAGCAATCCCCAGGCAAAGGCTCAGGTAGCTGTATGACTTTGAGCAAGTTATTTTATCCTCTTTGGTTCTCTGCTTTCTTATGTTAAAATGGGTATTAGTAATAAATGTTGTTTAATATGCATGGTTATTGGGGAGATCAATGAAATGCCACTGTATCTCAAAGCACCTCAAAACACCAAACATGAAATATGAGAGGAGTCATGGCCGTTCTTACAACCCTGAGTGGATTTTGCCTTCCAGTTGGCAGTCAGTGAGGACCTGATCTTTTTAAAAGAGGTCCTTCAGTGGAACACTTTGGCTCTGGAAATGTTCATAACGACAGGTCATGTTGAACACATTTCTTCTCTATATGTTCTGTGAGACATTATCTTTAGAAGGATAAATATGATGGTTGATTCCTAGCCATCATACACTGGGTGTGGCGAACAGATTCTAAAATGGCCGGCAATTATCTCCACCTCCTGGTCTTTATGTGATATGTAATTTCCTCTCCTTGAGTATAGGCAGGAACTGTGATTTGCTCCTAACCAATAGAATATGGCAAAGAGGATTGTTTGCCACTTAAATGATTGTGTTACATTAGATTGTAACTTCCATCTTGTTTGCAGACTTTCTCCATTGATTCTCTTCCTTTCTGGCATCATGAAGTCAGATGCCCTGTTGGAAAAGGCCACATAGCAAGGAACTGAGGACAGCCACTGTCTAATAGCCAGCAAGAAACTGAGGCCCTCAGTTTGATAACCCACAAGAAACAGAAGGTTGTTCTGTCAACAGCCATGTGAATTTAGAAGCAGTTCCTTTCCCAGTTGAACCTTGATGAGAATGCAGCCCTAGCTGCTACTTGGACTGCAACCTTGCAGAGGACCTGGTCAGGCCATGGATTTCTGACCACCAGAAACTGAGATAATAAATATGTGTTGTTCTAAGTAGTTGTGTTTGTGATAACATGGTTATGTAGCAATAGATGACTAGGTTACAGTAATATACAAGTAATACAAATAATATACTTTCAAAGACATATATTCCTAAATTATTTCTCAGAAATGGGCATTTTATAAACTAAGCCAATTATTTATTCACTCTTAGATTGTGAGCACATCACTGACCGCCAACCAGTACAAAAGAGTTCACTCGAAGAGTTTTGGGAAAAGGTGCAATGAACTCAAAACCTGAGAGTGGATTCCATGTCCAATACTTACTAGCTGTGTAACTCTGAGAAAGTCACATAACTCTTCTGGGCTACAGCTCCCTTATGTTTACAGTGAGATAATATTTCCCTTACAGGATTTTGTGAGAATTAAATGTGATGATGAATGGAATTTAATTGAACTGACACAAACTCAATAGACAATGCAGAGGAACAGCATTTATTCATGAAAGTGAGAGAAACTAACTTCAGCAGAGGTTGATATTGCCCTTATTTTACTGTGATTAGATTAACCAAGTTAGCTAGATTGGTTTTGTCTTTTAGAATCAGATCTTGCTGATAAAACTGATAAAATATGTCTGGACTTGAAATTCTGGGAGCCGCTCAGGCTTCTGAAAGGTCTAATGGGATAACATGTTAGTGACTCTAGTATGCATATTGTCTAAATAAAATATGTTTTTTATTCATTTAACAAATATTTATGGAGTACCCATTAAATACTAGGCACTCTCTGTGATGTTAAAGTTTTAACTTTATTTGATTATCTAAACAGATAATTCTTCATTGAAGATCAACAGATTTAAATTTTCAGGGACAGGTTTTCATTAGCTCTGGTTTCACGAGATGATTTTTTTAAAAGTCGGGATTATTGAGGTGTCTATATAGAATGGTGTACTATTCAGCAATAAAAAGGGCAAACCAGTGATACATGTAACAACCTGGATGAATCGCAACATCATTGTGCTGAGTGAAATAAGCCACACAAAAACGTATGATTCCATTCATATAAAATTCTGGAAAGTGTGAAAAAATTGATTGTGGTTACCTGGGAACAAGGGTGGAAAGAGAGATGGATTGAACTGGGTTTGAAGAAATTCTGGGAAGCAGTAGAGATATTTGGTATCTTGATTGACTGTGCTAATGGTTTCACACATGTACAGATATGTCAAAAATCATCAGATTGCACACTTTACGGGCATACCTTGATTTATTGTGCTTTATTACATTTCACAGATATTGCATTTTTTACAATATTTGGTTTATGGCAACCCTGCATCAAGCAAGTCTCTTGGCGTTCTTTTCCAACAGCACTTGCTCACTTTGTGTCTCTGTGTCACATTTTGGTAATTCTTGCAATATTTCAAACTTTTTCATGATTATTATATTTGTAATGGTGATCTGTGATCCATGATCTTTGATGTTATTATTGTAATTATTTGGGGGCACCAGGAGCCATACCATAAAAGACAGCAAATTTAATCGATAAATGTTGTGTGTGTTCTGACTGCTCCACCAGCTGGCTGTTTCCTGTCTCTCTCCCTCTCCTCATGCCTCCTTACTCCCTTGAGACAAAACAATATTGAAATTAGACTAATTAATAACCCTACAATAGCCTCTAAGTGTTCAAGTGCAAGGAAGAGTTGCACGTCTCTCACTTTAAATCAAAAGCTACGAATAATTAAGCTTAGTGAGGAAGACAGGTCGAAAGCCAAGACAGACTGAAAGCTAGGCCTCTTGCACCAATTAGCCAAGTTGTGAAAGCAAAGGAAAAGTTCTTGAAGGAAATTAACTGTGCTACTCCAGTGAACATACAAATGATAAGAAAGCAAAACAACCTTATTGCTTATACGCAGAAAGTTTTAGAGGTCTGGATGGAAGATCAAATCAGCTACAACGTCCCCTTAAGCCAAAGCTTAATCCAGAGCAAGGCCCTTCAATTCTATGAAGGCTAAGAGAGGTGAGGAAGCTGCAGAAGAAAAGTCCAAAGCTAGCAGGGTTTGGTTCATGAAGTTTAAGGAAAGAAGCCATCTCCATAACATAAAAGTGCAAGGTGAAGAAGCAAGGGCTGATGTAGAAGCTGCAGCAAGTTATCCAGAACATCTAGCTAAGATGATTAATGAAGGTGGCTCTACTGAACAACAGATTTTCAATTTAAATGAAACAGCCTTCTATTGGAAGAAGATGCCACGTAGGACTTTCATAGCTAGAGAGGAGAAGTCAATGCCTGACTTTAAAGCTTCAAAAGAGAGGCCAACTCTCTTGTTAGGGGTTAATGCAGCTGGTGACTCTAAGTTGAAGCCAGTGCTCATTTAACGTTCTGAAAACCCTAAGCCCTTTAAGAATTAGGCTAAATTGACTCTGCCTGTGCTCTACAAATGGAACAGCAAAGCCTGGATGACAGCACATCTGTTTACAGCATGGTTTACTGAATACTTCCAGCCCAGAGTTGAGACCAATTGCTCAGAAAAAAGGATTCCTTTCAAAATAGTACTCCTCATTGGCAATGCACCTGGTCACCCAGGAGCTCTGATGGAGCTGTATAATGAGATTCATGTAGTTTTCATGTCTGCTAACACAACATCCATTCCACAGCCAATGAACCAAGGAGTCATTTCAACTTTCAAGTCTTATTAAAGAAATATTTTTGTAAGGCTATAGCTGTCATAGGAGTTTGGAAGAAGTTGATTCCAATGCTCATGGATGACTTTGTGGGCTTCAAGACTTCAGTGAAGAAAATCACTGCAGATAGGGTAGAAATGGCAAGAGAACTAGAATGAGAAGTGGAGCCTGAAGATGTGACTGAATTGCTGCAATATCATGACAAATCTTGAATGAATGAGGAGTTGCTTCCTGTGGATGAGCAAAGAAAGTGATTTCTTGAGATAGAATCTACTCCTGATGAAGATGCTGTAAAGATTGTTGAAATGACACCAGAGGATTTAGAATATTACATAAATGTAGTTAATAAAGCAGTGGCAGGGTTTGAGAGGATTGACTCCAATCTTGAAAGAAGTTCTAATGTGGGTAAAGGGTTATCAAATAGTGTTAGACCTTTTTTTAGACCTAATGGTATTGCACATTAATAGACTACAGTATAGTATAAACATAACTTTTATATGCATTGGGAAATGAAAAATATGTGTGACTTGCTTTATTGCAATATACACTTTATTTTAGTGGTCTGGAATGGAACTCACTCAGAGCTATGCCTGCAAATATGTAGTTTATCATTATCAATAACACCTTAATAAATTAAAAAAAATCTTCTCTAGATCATTTTAGGGATATGTGAAATAAAGTTCATTAAGCTAACTGATATAAAATCTCTATATAATTTAGTCTAATACCACTTTTATAGTGGAATTTCAGCACAATCTAGGACAGGGAAGGAAAATACAAATATCTGTTTTTGACTGCAAATCACATAAACTACTAAGGGATTTGTTATGAACACAGTGTGCAAAGCCACCAAAAGACATGAAGTCTTGCTACTGGGAAGAGACGTTTCTCATAGACGTTTAAAATATTTCTCTTGATTTTAGGAAATGAAATGTCCTACCATTGGACTTTGGCTGGTTACTGAATGGAATCTGTAGCAATTATAAACCAATTTTAAATCTATGTTACCATGATTCTTCTGGGGAAATTTGCAGGAAATAAATGCAAAAAAGATACCTTTTTAATGTCCAATTCAGTAAATTTCTTTGTCTAAACATAATTTGAGTTTACAGTTGGGATTAAGTAGATTTGTGGACATTTGGGTGGACTAATAACCTAATAAATGCAAAGAGTAGGCACTAAAAATTTAAATACTCTTCACCCAAATGTTTGGTATGTATTTATATTTCTACTTTTGATTACTTCTTTTTTTTTCTTTTGGATGTGTAATATTTTATAGAAATATTTTTTCCAGTAGGGAAATCACCCATCTGATGTGACTACTTGAGTTCAGAGAAGAAAGCATCTAGATACCTTAGAAATAGTCATTGCTCATTATTTATGCCATTCACAATGATTTATTTTTTTCCCTTCTATTTTTCTTTCATGATTTCCATTTCTTTATCCTTCCTTTAATGTTATGGGAGAATGTCTTAGGATTATTTTCTAATTCGGTCAGTTGATTTTCTATGATATACAACCTGCTCTTCACTGTTTTCAGTGACTTTTTCTGATCCTGAAGAACCCTCTACTGTCTTCAGAGTGATACCTTTTCATGACTACTGATTCTTGTCTAATGAGCATATTACTGTTAGAGATACAATTAGGTTACAAGTTCAAGACCTCTAAGATTTTCTCCCTTTCTTGCATTACGTTTTATAAAGTGATCTTTATTCTGCTTTCTGAGGTTCAACATTTTCCTTCTAGGTCTGATTTATTTATTCTTCTTCTGATCTATGAATGTATCACAATATATTTCTCCATTTTATTATTGGTGTACCTTTAAGTTTCTTCTAGTTTGCGGCTGTTTTGGCTGTTCTTTTAGTGTTTATTCTGGTTCACACAAGCTACCTTATTTTGGTTACATAAAAAGGAGTAGAATTGTGGGGTCATGTGTATGCACATCTTGAAGTAGACTAGATAATACCCAAGTGTTTTCCAAAGCAGTTGTACCAATTTACATTCACACCAGTCAATGTATGTCTTCAATTGTCAGACTCTGTAGCAGACAGTTGTTGGTGCCCCACCCATATACTCTGGCACTCACTGCTTTCTTGCATGGCCAAAACCAGGGTTTTCAATTGCAAACACCTGCAACTGTTTTCCTGAAGGCTTTTTTTTTTTTTTTTTTTCCCTGCCAGAGCCCACCGAGGTCCCCAGTGGAGCAGCCTAGAAATACCCAAGATTTAAGCTTCTCCTCACCTACCCCTGGAAGCTGCCCTCAAGAAATCCTCACCAACGCTCCCTCTTCCCACTGAGAAGAAATAACTCAGAGGTGGATTTACTACCTCTGAGTGTTTTTCAGAGGATAAAGCTCTATTTGGTCACGGTGATAGATTACTCAATAACAATACTTTTTTGACTTTCTTCTCTTTCTTCTCTCACTTTCTATATTAATGTTTCCTAGTATCATCTCCCATAAAAAGGCACTTGAATCCTTTACTGACACTTTTCGACATTTATGGCATACACAAGCCTTCCTCCTGTCTTCCTACACAGCCCTGCAGCCTTGCTCCAAACACTTCTAACGCTGCCTTGTCTTCTGTGAGGAATGTAAGCTCAATGAGGGAAGAGACTTGATGTATTTCCTTCCCAGCTCTGTCCCTAGTATCTAGCAAAGTGTCTGGTACAAAGAAAGTGCTCAGTATTTCATAGAGGAGGGACTGTCTCTGGCAGAATCAGAAGGTTAAAGGTGCCATGATAAAAAATAAAGCAGGGACAGGAGATGGTGAATACACAGAGGTGGGGATATTGGAATGTCTCAGACAATATCTCTAAGGAAGAACATTGGACCATGATGAAGTACAGGAGTGAGCTATGCAGATATCTGGGAGAAGAGCATTCCAGATGCTAAAAGGAGTATATGCAAAGGCTCTGAAATGGAAACATGCTTGAAATATTTGAAGATAAGCTTACAGGCTCGTGTGGCTAGAGGAGAACAAGGAGAGAATGACAGGAAATGAGGCAGGAGAAGCAGACAGTTATAAATACAAAGTGGTGAATGCAGGAATCATAAATATATAAATGCATGGGATAAATATCTGAATGCATATGTGTGTGAGAAGCAGCAAGGTACAGTGAAAAAAATCACATGTTTGAGTTAGACAGGTTTAGATCTTCTTGTAAAAAAATTTCCTGATTTGTAATTTGGGAATATTAATGCTTAATGTAGAGGGGTTGAGGATTAAAGGAAAAGCACTGCGCACACTGCCTCATCAGAATCGGCTCCCAATGAGAACATTTTAGTAGTAGTGGTAGCAATAGTCAAAGTAGTAGTACTCATTCTAGCACAGAGGTAGTATCAAAGTGCTCTCCTAATTGTGGCAGGAATAATTAATATTTCTCCTGAGCAAAGGGAGGGTCAAGGGCAGCTACTGAGAGCAACTAATATTTGAGTTCAGTTAGAATGAATGCAAAGAAATTATGAAAATATATCAGCCAAAAAAAAAAGAGTGGCATTCTAGTGATTAAATTCTCCCCTTTGTAAATAACTAAAGTCGTTTCTGTTTTCCTAACTCGATACAAAGTGACTGAATCACTTGGATTCCATGAGCAAGTCTGGGATGTTTCAAATATATTTCCTCAAGTTGGAATCTTTCTTTCAACATAATGACTTAGTTAATGCATAAATTTTACAACAGAAAGTCAAGAATGGAAACTGGTAAATGAATTACAACATAATAGGCCCTAAGGAGAAAAGCTGTCAGGAAATATATATTTAAAAAAAATTGATAACATCTAGCCCAAATATTTTATATAAATGGCTCAGAAAATTAGGAATCTCTCTCTTTCCTACTCACTATTCTCCTGTCTGCCTCTTATTATATCCACTCCAGCTATTGGATTTTATAAATATCTTACTCAAAGCATTACCTTTGTATTGCACACATTTTATTGACATTGTTAAGGTGAGCTGCTGGTTCTGAATGTTTACCTGCAGTCTGTGCTGACAGAGAAGTACATTGACAAAGAATGTTAAATCAAAACCACTTGAGTTTCAAGCAAGAGAAAGACAGGATAATGAATTGTGTATAAGTTAATACTTAAGGAGTCCATATATCATAAAACCTATGACATTTGGAAGACATCATTATTCTAGAAGTTTAAAAAATCCTGCACCCATCATTATCTATTGCTTATAATCCAGATTAACATATCAGTGAAAAAACAAGTCACACAGATCATGGAAAAGTCAAGAAGCTAAACATTGGATATTGAAATAACCTAGATAATAGCAACAACAGGAAGGCATTATGATCCCAAAGGCTGGAAGAACAAAGAGTATTATCAGAACCCAGGGACCAGGTTCACCCAGTAGAAGCTAGAACCATAGTATGCTTGCCTTATAGGGGCTGAGGTCATAGTGGAGATATAGCCACTGCCAGAGATGTCACCTGGGGCAGGAGGAGTGGGCATGAGAAGGGAGAGATACTCTGGTTTCTCCATCACACTCTCCTCCATTTTTCCACCAGTGCCTCCTGTTGTCTGAACCCAGAAGGGAAAGTGCTGATATGGAATGCTAGGATACAGATTCCAAGGCAGTCAGCCTCACCATGATGCAGAGCAAAGAAAGAACATAACAAGTATAAGGAATGGATCTGAAGACAAGCCCAGGACTAGTATACCAGAACTTGAACAACCAAAGTTCAAGGACCTTAGAGAAAGGGAACTTTTTTTGAGGACCCTGCTCTGAAAAAATGTCAGCCCCAAACTCTAAGTCACTGAGCCTCATCAGTCAGTCTGATTCTCAAGAGAGAGAATCGCATTTGTTTCAAGCTTTCATTCTGATTCAATCACCCGTAGTCATACAAATGTGTCAGCCTGGAACTTCACCCCAGGAGATTCAATTTCTAAGCAAGGGGTGGCTCAAGGCTGGGCATACATCCCACACTTTGCCTGTCTGTAGATTTCAGTTGGCCAATACATTTTTTAGGGTTTTTGAATCTGTATTATTCTTAAGTGAGATTGGCCTATTTGGGGCCATATTTGTCTGATTTGGATATCAGCATTATGCTAACAATATGCTATTAATTGGCTAGCTTTGCATATTTTTGGATTAGAGGATAAGTGTAGGAATTATCTTTTCCTATAATTGTTTAGTGGAACTCCACAGTAAAATAACTAATCAGAACCCCATGTTAGAAGCAAATCTTTAATAACTCCTCAATTTTACTCTTATTTTTGGTGCTTCACTTGCCAACATTTTTATCTTCCCCCACATTATTTGTCATATAAATATTTTCAAATTTTACATATGGCCATGTGATTTCTCTTTTAAATGTAAAAATATTCTGTCTCAGTTATAGCTATGTGTTCATTTCTTCAAGGTTTAAAATTTATTAAGAGTTCTTAGAATTAAAAAGAAATCAATTCTGCAATTTTTTTCTACTTTCTAGCTCACTAAAATTCATTCCCTGAATTTTTCTTCCTGTCTAGGCATTTGTTTGACTTGTTTGCCAGGTATGTCTGTGTATCAGTCTCTTTTCACTAAACTTGGTGAATTGTTTCAATTTACTTGCTTAGTTTTCCCCCAAATCTACACATTTTTTAAATGCTTTTTGTGATTGCTTATGATACAATTTTACCAATTTTTCTCTTGAGAATACACTTAAGTCATTGGTTGGACCATCATTCCTTTATTTTTCCTTTCCTTTTCTTCTTGCCCTCCACATTGAGGTAAACTGCAAATTTGTCTTCCATTTGGGTGACCAGTTGTCCCAATTAGCCCTAGATTGACAGGTTCCTGAGACATGGAACTTTCAGTGCTGAAACTGGGAAAATCCAGGGGAATCTGAGGCAATCTGGATACCCTAACTGAATATTACTAACTCAGTCTCTCACAGCATCAAGTCAGTACTTTACTCTTTCTAGCTGTCCAATGTGAGTTTTACTTATTCAGTTTTTTAGAAATATTTTCCTCCTATTGTTCTCTACCTCGATGCCCTCCCTTTTTATCCTATCCTAGAGTCTTTGAATTCAGTCTGTCAAATTCTTCGTCTTCTCTCACTTTTTTTTTTTAAATTTAATTAATTTATTTTTTTTGTGTGTGTGTGAGTGGTATGTGGGCCTCTCACTGTTGTGGCCTCTCCTGTTGCGGAGCACAGGCACCGGACGCGCAGGCTCAGCGGCCATGGCTCACGGGCCCAGCCGCTCCACGGCATTGTGGGATCTTCCCGGACCGGGTCGTGAACCTGTGTCCCCTGCATCGGCAGGCGAACTCTCAAACACTGCGCCACCAGGGAAGCCTTTCTGCTCATTTTTTAACAGTCTTTTCTTTGATCTAGTCGAGATGCCACCAGTTTTGTTTAAATGCTATTTTAGTTTTTATAGTAAGTAATTCTCAGGGAGAGTATCTTTTGAAATTCCGGTCTGATGTTTCTTTTCTATTAGTATGAATCATACAAAATAATCATTTTTAAGACCAAAAAATAGTCAAATATCCACATTTCCATTAGATTCAACACGAATATTTATTATCACAGTCATTTTCATAGACCATGTTTATTCCTTTTATTCGTTCTTGATAGGCACAATTAACGTTTGCTTTTACCAAAGACAAGGAATGTGGCTTTCCTTTGATTTTACCTATTGTCTATTTGGGTACTGTCCATTCTCAGACACAAAGGTAGAGGTTTATCCGTACATGGTCTAGGCCAAGGTATTCTGTTTCCTCTTCCCAGGGTCTAGGCTTTGCTGTACTGCTCTCTTTTATCACTACAGAAAAAAAAATTTATAACCCCAGCATGTAGTCCTTCCAGTGCCTCTAATAACTTACTTTTGTGAATTATCTTTCTGCCTTCCTTCCCCTTTTATCCATTCCTTTATACCAACTTCTATTTTGTTTGCTGGGAACCAGAAATAAATGCAAAAATATAAGAGTTGTACTAAACTTAGTCTAGCTTCCTTAAGTACCAGAAACAATGTAATAACAACAATAATAACAACAGCAACATTCACTGAGCACTTGCTATGTGTTAGACATTGTGGGAAATGCTTTACATGGATGATCATTTTATCTATTGAGTGGCCCAACTTTCTTATCAGTAAAGAAATCTTGGGTGTCTCTAAACTAGGTGCAAATGGTAAGGCAGGGTAGGATTTATTTCTACCTTTTGTTCAGGTAAGCAGATCACTTATTCCTTTCATCTAACCAACTTCATCAACATTTCAGTTAGTGACAATTCCTTTTTACATTCTACATTCTAAATTGCCCATCAATTTTCATTATCGATGTTTTTGAGAGGAGTAATATCTTCAACTGTCTTTATAAATATTTTGAAGAGAAATTTAAAAAATTATTCCGTAGTATTTGTAATTATATAACTGTTTTATTTATAAACTGGGATCCTAGGAACTTTTAACACATATAAATACTGTGTTTTTTTTTTATTGCAAGTAGTAGAAGATATAATTCATGAATAATAAAAGGGTTTATTAGTTCGTTATTGAAAGGTCAAAGTTAGGATGGGCGTCAGGTGAAGTTTCACCATGGTTTCATTTCTGTGTGATTCTCTTGCTTTCCCCTCACTTATGTTTATTTCTTGTTTTCAGACTTGCTTCTGTAATATTGGAAAATTTGTGTATTAACTTCTGAATATTAAGTCATGCAGAAAGAAAGGGTTGTTCTGTCAAATCCTTGAAAAAATGTCTTAAGCTGTGTTCTACTTCTGCAACTCCTGAATTACTCTTTGTTTCTGGGATGGATCACCCAGGTTTACCCTGGGATTGTAACTGTGGTCAGTCCTTCCCAAACCTCTTGGCTGCTACCTACACAAGGCAAGGGGAGGAGACTGTCCCTAGGAAGACAAGTTCATGGTTAAAGATTTATCCACATTCTCTCAAAGTAGGAAATATACCATATCTCTTCCTTCTGAAACAAATATCCAATAGGTGGTTTGCACTTAAAAACTTTTATCAAAATGTTACTGGGGTGAGAATATATTGTTCTTTGACTTGGAAAACTCTTCCTTCTTTGACTTTGGGTGCTCAGTTCTTCCTTATCTGGGGAGTCCCACCACGTCGAGGACTCTTTCTTGGTCTCACCAAATCTATGATGAAATAAACCATATTGCTTTTTTTTTCTATGTTTCTTAGTTTTAATTCTAGGATGTTTACTATATGTCTCTTTGTACTGTTATTAGAACAAGACATGATCTCACACAATGTTTTCAAAAGCTACATGACTACTCAGTATGTTATCCTCATCCTTCCTGTTAAATTAAAAGCATGTAGTACATAAGGAGTGAATCTGATAGATTCTTGCTCTCGTTCCTCAGCACCTATTGTTTTGTGCACACAGCATAAACTAAATAAAAACCCATTAAATAAAAGAAATAAAAATATTTCCCTGAAATGGAAAAATTTGCTCCAACACAATCACTACCTACATAAGAGTCTCCTATCTACTCTCTCATCTCCATCCAAATTACATGCTCAGCCTTATCTCTTCCCTCTAATTACACCCCCTCTTGACCTGTAAATGATGGGAATACCTCGCTGACCTTTGCTGAACTGGTTTTAAGTTTCTCTCCTGTTTGCAAATCTAATGCATTGAGAGTTTTTTTCTCTCTAAGCTCTTGGAGGGCTGTGTCAAAGTCTATACCCTTTGAGTTATAATATACCTTAGAATGATTTTAAGCCCAATTTTGTTCATAAAAATTGGTTAATGATTATATGGTTATTTATTATTTATATGGTGTGATTATATAGTGTGGCTCTGAATAAAGTCACATAAAGTGGAAGTACATAATATCAAGGAATGCACCTAAAAAACCTGCATTAATTTGAACCTTATGTAAAAGAGCAGAAATACAGAGAGTACTAAAATACATATAACATGCACTTCAATATTTTGAAAGGAAAAACAGATTCTTCCTTTTTATAAACTGTATATGTATGCATCCAGATCATTATTGAATAAAAACAAAATTTTAATTCAAACATGAATATTTTTGCATGCTTAGAAAAAGCTGCCTCTTAAATCTCATTCCTGAAACTAGTCTTCTCATTTCAAATTGGAAAGATCTGTGTGTTTTTATTAAAGTTTTAAATGCTTTGGAATAATAAATAGCATTTTTGGAGATTGATTTAATCTTTTAGCTTTTACCCCCGTAGGAACAAGACTGTTGATTTGCAGTAGTCATCAGTTATTCCCCCCTCTCCCAACAGACCAACAACCTAAAGTATTCTGGTGTATTTTAGAAAAACGAGCTATTATATGAAGTGTGCTGACAGTCTTCTCTTCCATTTACCTTCAGGGCAAAATGCAGTGAAACAAAATATAATTAAATTACGTAAAGGAGTTAAACTACAACCATGTAAAAACTTTTTATATTTGTCAGAATATTGAAATGAATGAGAAACTTCAATGATTTAAGCTGTCCAGAGGAAATACTAGTGTTTTGAATTTAAGAGAATTGAAGTCTTTTAAATCCTGAAGTGCTAACAATTAAATGTTAACCCAAACAAGAGGAAATTATTTATTTATTAAAAAAAATATTGGAGTGTAGTTGCTTTGCAATGTTGTGTTAGTTTCTGCTGTACAGCAAAGTGAATCAGCTATATGTATACAATATCCCCTCTTTTTTGGATTTTCTTCCCATTTAGGTCACTGCAGAGCACTGAGTAAAGTTCCCTGTGCTATACAGTAGGTTCTCATTAGTTATCTATTTTATACATAGTATCAGTATTGTATATATGTCAGTCCCTATCTCCTAATTCATCCCCTCCCCTTGGTGTCCACACGTTTATTCTCTACATCTGTGTCTCTATGTCTGCTTTGCAAATACGATCATCTATACCATTTTTTTCTTTAGATTACACATATATGCATCAATATACGATATTTGTTTTTCTCTTTCTGACTTACTTCACTCTGTATGACAGTCTCTAGTTCCATCCACGTCTCTACAAATGATCCAGTTTTGTTCCTTTTTACGGCTGAATAATATTCCATTGTATATATGTACCAAATCTTCTTTAGACATTCCTCTGCTGATGGACATTTAGGTTGCTTCCATGTCCTGGCTATTGTAAATAGTGTTGCAATGAACATTGGGGTGCATGTGTCTTTGGATTAAGCAAAGCAGAGGAAACTATTTAAATAGAAGTCGGATAATTCTCAAACCTTGTTCTATCTCTGAATGTTGGGTGAGAATTAATTGATGATATATTTTTTCCTTCAGGTTCTATCAATATAGGTGTTTTGAAAATTAACCAATTTTTATAAAAACTGCACTGAAAGCTAATCTAGACTGATTACCTAGTAGAACATGGTAGAAATATCACACATTCTTAAATGAAACTGACAAGCTATCCAGTTGCAAACAGTGTTACCACTCTGAACACAGAAAGTTGTTGCTTCGCCTCAAGGAATGAAGTAAGTGATGGGGAAAGGCTATTTATGGCTGATCTGCTCTTCTGTCACTAAACTAATACTGAGCTCAAGTTCATTCCTTATACTCTCTAAAATGATATTAACTAGACAATGTACAGGTCATAGTCCATTTACAATATGGCAGTTAATTTCACTTTATTTACAAACCACAAAATGAATCCCCAAACTTAGTCTTTGCAAATGTTAATCTGAAACAATAAAGTGTGCAAATCTACCACTATTGTTCTTTTCTTGAAGCTTAAAGTCTATGATATGGATCAATAGGGTTCATTCAGATTTAACAGTTTAAGTAATTTTTTTATGTGATTTTTTATCAGTCGGCTGATTCCCTGGGCTGGTAGTGGGGTGATGCATGTGGGAAACACAGAATAGGTGCTATTGTCTAAAGAATGCTCATTATCAATTCGGGAGGTCACTTTCTCAATTTAATGAGTTGTAGTGGGAGAAAAATAAGCAGTTTTGAGGGACGAAAGGAAGTCTGTTAACAATAAACAACATTTATCCAGCATTTACTTGCTTTAAATACTGTGCTTTATGTGGCTTCATTCTTACACCCCTGTGGCTGAGGAACAGTAGATGCCCCACTTTGTGGAGGAGGAAACTGGGTCGTAGATTGTGCACATCTACAGAACTAGTGCATGACAGAGATGGGATTCAGACCCAGGCTGTCTGACTCCAGAGCCTTTTCCTTACATACTGGTGTTTCAGGAAAGGCTACCTTATTTCCAAAGAATGGAATGTACACTAATTTACACAAGGACAGAAAGCCCAGCTGGGGTTAACCGAAAACTAAAATAGAGAGCTGGAAAGCTGTTAGGAGCCAAAATCTCTTTCATTATAACAAGTAATTCTCTCCAGCTCTTTCTTCTTTCTTACTTCCTTCAATTAGTTTTCTCTGCTTTCAAATTTCCACATGGTCCAGCATTAGCTCACAACAGTCTATGTGTTTCTTAATTAAAATTCTCAAGAGCCATAACCCAAGTTGATTCAGCTCATTACTCCTAAGTTGCTAGATAGACAATGACTTGTTAAAATGTCCAATGTCAATCAATAAATGAGAGAAGGAAAGAGACACTTAAACTAGATTAGAGCAGCCTTGGACCAGGAAGAGGATAGCGATCCTACAGACATACAGCCATCCTCTTCCTCTCAGATGCTCAGTCAGCTCCTAATGCCTTGGTTCTCTGCAGCTTTTAGGTTGCCCTTATCAATTGTATAAAGACCAAAGCCAAGGAAGGAGCTACCTAAGTCCCCAGTTCATGCCTTTGTGTATTATGGGGGCTCATTAAATGTTATATTGCCTGGAACTATAGTCACTTTTATTTAGTTAGTCTTGGCAAGAGAGAAGTCATGTTCCCATTATTGTTTCTTTATATTTGGGTGAAAGAGCTGGCCCTAGAAGGTGAGTGGGAAATGGAAAGAATAGCTCTTAAACCTCTCAGTGAAAGAAGAAATTTCTTGTTGGGTTCATACATGGGGATTCTAAAGGATTCAAGTATTGCAATGAGATCTCTTCCCTTCTTATTCTATCTACTGCCCCTTTTCACGGGGCTCTACTCACCTTCATTCTAAGGCAATACACTTCATGGAGGCCCCTCAAGGGGGTTCACACTTCTTCTTTTGTCTCTGTTCTTCTTCAGCAAAACCTTTGCCAGTTGCTAAGAGTTCTCTATTATTCTAGAACCACCATTGCCTCAAAGATGCAAGCTTAAAAGCTACTGTTCATTTTTGCTGGCATCATGAGGAAACCATTCCTATATAGTTTAGATTCCTCCTAGTATAGCATTATTGTGTTATGGTTCTGAAAATCAACCTCTATGTCTTCATTCTGGCATATGGCCTGGCTGGCAGAAAAATACTGGTAACGTTATAGAGCCTCAACATTCTTTACACATAATTGAGGAAATATTGTAGTCACTCCTTTGTCACCTTCAGTTAGCTTTTTTCAGTTGGCTTTAGAACTTGTTGGCTTGGCCCCTGAAGAATGAAGGAGTTGAGAAAGTTTGACCTTGCCTACAGTGAACTTTCTCAAGACATGAAGTTTAAAGCCAGACCCCAGCTTCTCACCACAGTACCCTTAGCCAGCTCACAGCCCAGTGGAAGCACCAGTGTTGGCAAAGAAAAACCAACTCTTGACATAGCAAGGTCAGAGCTAGGATCCTAGGAAGCAAGTTTGGCTATATATGGTCTCTAATTTTAAAGCAAAGCAATGAAAGGAGACAGCTTGGTAGTTGTTTTATTTTCTCTAGAGTGGACTTATGTTGTCAATGGCAGAAAGCCATGAACCACGAAGATAAAATAATGCTAACCAGAGTGCTAAGTAAAGAAAACAAAGATGGCTCCACAATTAGTAGCATTATATATGTTAGTGCTAAGTAACAACAGATGTGTCTACAGGGATTGAAGCATTCCTTGCAATCCATCAGAAACCAAAGCCCTCTGATACCACAAGCCATTATGGCTTATCTTGGGCTTGGAGGAATGATGGCTGAGTCCACTGATTTGGCAAAGTGGGGATGTTGTCAAGGGTGTTCCAATCTACCTGTGTCACGCTTATCATGCTGCACACTTGTGCTGAGTTAACAGGGAGACATGTGCTGTAAAATCCAGTTCTGTAAAGACATGCACTTGCCATGAGTCATTAGCAAGCATGCGGAGCTAATTGGCAAAATACTCATAAAAGATTTTGAAGGTGGGTTAATTACAATTCATTACACCGTAAACTGTCCCCAGCCTATTGTTAAAAAATGCAGGAGTTTCAGGGCTCATTATTTTATGATTCATTTTGCCATGTTGTGAAAAACAGACTCTAAATCAAACTACATTTATTATAGGTCAGACCACAAAATCTTTATTGGTTTTTCCAACACTCCACCCTCGTTATATGAATTCATATGGACTGCACATTTCTGTCAATTGGCAAGAAAGCATGAAATAAAATTTATGATATTTTCTTACCTTATCCTCAGTACAGCCTTAAAAATCAAAAGATCTAATTGCTTCCCCTATTTCCTGAAGTTCAGGAGAAAAATAAGTATTTTGAAATCAACCCCAAAGTTGTGATGATTGAAAGCAACTAAAGGATAATGAAGTCTGTCTTCTAAAGGAAGCATTTTAAAGAAAAACCTAAGAAGCATCATTCAGATGAAATATATTAAAACTATTATTTGCCCCACCTAGAAAAATGACTAGAATGCACTTTTCAGTTGGAAGATAATTTGAAGTTCATTGGCTTCCTAAGTGTTAATCTTATTCTCCTCGTCCCCACCTTCAAAAGTATCTGAAAGAAAAAAGACACTGTTTATTTCTCAAAAACCTGTGATACAGTTGCTTGCTTCCTGTTCTTACCACAGACAGACTTGCTCAGAATCATGTAAGGGCTCACACTTAGTCATTCTGTACCATTATATGTAATTGTTCGTTGATTAATGCTTTCAATTACGTCCATTTTCACTGTGTGACCCAAACCACCTTGACAGCGACAGCCTGCTATACTCATTACTGAGGATGAGTGAAAAATAAAATGCTAGGTTCACTTCCAGCCCTCGAGAGTTCAGCAGCTTATTTGAACCTTATCTGAATTATCAAAAGTTTTGACTCTGCAAAAACCCATGTTTGAGGAAGGAGAGGGAATGTGTGGTGCAGAAGGCTTTGGGTAGAAGGGAAAGGGGGTTGTTGGAAATTGTGCGAGAATGAGTTTCCTTGGGAGTGATCCAGTACTTCCTGATTCTGGCTGGGCCAGAAATACCGCACAAGTCTTTCTTGAAACTTCCAAGATCTTGGGAAGGCCTTCCTCCAAGAAGTTTGCCACTTCTGTATGCCTGGGTTTTGGCCAGGCCCGGAGACAGAAATATGTGCAAGAGGAAACAGTTTAATAGAAAGTTACCTGGATACTTGAGAATTGTCAAAAGAGGTTTACCTCTAATGAAATTGAACCTGAACAGTTTGGCCAGGGTCAATGATCATAACCCCTTCCATCCCTTATAGAAAGAGGGACCTGGAAGGTGACCTTAGAAACTCCTAGGGCAATCCACTTATTTTATAGAGGAATTCAGGATATCAAGAGGAGCCAAATGACTGAACCGATACAGATGTGGACCAGAGTGAAGTCTAGAAAGCCAGTAGAAGAGGCAGAGGAAAGATGGAGTCAGACAAGCAGATTTCCCAAGGCTTGAGTTCTGGCTTCACTCTGCCGCTAACGAGTGGTATCATCTTGGGCAAGTCATTTCACTTATCTGACCCTCTGTGGATGATTTCAACCACAAAGTACTAAATTAACCATTTCTGTGGGATGAGAGAGCTAAAAAGGGATGATTTAGAAGCGGTACCCAGCTGGACGGCAAGAGTGTCACATAAGGAAGAGAAAGCATGCCACCCAGGAAGGACTGGTGAATAAAGAGAAGACTTTGAATGAAAATATAAAGAACCTGATAAGGAGTGTTCATTTTGCACTGGGTAACAGGCAGATAGTTACTTTTTAAAAAGCTTGGAAAGGAAGTAAAATTGTTGCATGTATTTTTTCTTCTAAAAGTCATAATAAATTAAAGTTTTGCAAAATAAACAAAACAATCTAAAGAGGGGTGCATAAGAGGAAGAAGTGCCCCAAAGAGGGAGACATTGGGACAGATTAGTTTCTCAAATTGTGCTTCATGGGACATAAGGCAAAATGTATGGACTTCCTCAACCAGGGCGATCCCTGGTTTATCTCCTGAGAGTAACTTTTTGTTTAAAGAAGATTTTTCTGATGCTAAAAAAAAAGCTTGCTTGTTGCTGAGCTTGCAAGAAATCAAGAAAATTAGTGGCACTTTTATGAGTCTATATGCTATGACTCTTTAAAAGGTAAAATTCTAGGGCCTCCAGTGGGTGAAGTTCTGAAGTGGCTGTCCCATATGGAATACAGTTGAAATTTGTAACATGGCCATTCTGACTGGCAGGTACTTTTGGCACTAGACATCTCCGAGCTGGCTTCTCCAAAGGAAGAGGGGCCAGTTTTCTTCCAGGGATTGACACTTCAATTTGGGTCATGGTCTCTCATTTTTTTTTTTCCTTAAAGATAAAGTTCTTTATCTTTTTTTTAATAATATAGTTGTTTTACAATGTTGTGTGGGTGATGGTCTCTTGACCAAAGGTGTTCACTGTGTGAGGGCAAAAGTCAAACACTAGGATCCACTGCCCTCCTGCCTGCCCTGCAGTTACAATGACCTCCAGAGGAATCTGATTACAGTGGAGGAGTTGGGGAAAGGCAACCATAATCAGTAACTCAAGAGTATAAACATTGAGAAGGAAGACTAGGCAAGAAAATAGAAACAACTAACAAGCATAGTGTCATGACAGAGAATCATGCATAGGGACCAAGGCAAAACTGGTGGGCTGGCAGGGGGCAATATTGACACTGGAATCTGTTGGGCAATCCTTCCCATGTTGATCTTGTAACTGCATGATGGGAGCAAGAGAGAAGGGAAAGTTTTGCAGAGCACCATTAATATTAAGATCCTTCTCTTTGCCAGGCATGGAGATCATTTTTTTAAAGCATTAAGAGACAAGATCATCTTCTTTTCTGACCAAAGGCCTTCCTATTTCCAGGAAGGAAATTGCGTCCTCAGTAAGCTCTTACTCTGAGGCATGAAGGTTTTAGTTACTACCTCAACCGGCTCCCTGCTGGGGACGCCTCGGCTGAGTACAGACGAGACCTGCAGGTTTCAGAGCCAAGTACAGAAAGCAGCTGGCTCCCAACCTGTTGTCCAAGGGAGCCAAGCAGAGCAGAGCTGACAATTGCCTTGGCGATGGGAGTGAGAGCCAGGCATCTGTCAAATGCTGCACTGCCCACTTTCCTGCGCCCCCTTTCCAGTACTCCTGCTAAGAGAATGATGGTTCACACTACTGTTTTCCCTCCACAGAGCCAGCTGCCAGCATCCCCCTAAATTCCTTCTCCAGCAAATATTTTGATCCCTAAGCAAGTTTATTTCTCTCTCTCTCTCTCTCTGGCAGAAAAAAAAAAAAAAAAATGGCAAAAAAAAAAAAAAAAAAAAGTGTCCAGAAGCAGAAGTGATGATGTCTTTATTTTCTTCTTAAGTGAGGCTGTTAATCACCACATGCCTACTCTTTTGCTTTGGGAAAGAGGGCAGGCCCGTGGTGTGGACTGTGTGCGTGAGGTGTGGTGAGGAAAGGGATTGGAATGTGTGTATTTATCTGTCATCTGGGTCTTGAGAAACTTGAAATCTGCACGCAGAAGCGCTGGCCCTCTTCGCTCCTCAGTCCTGAGTTAAAATGTTACTATGTCGATTCTTTCATTTCTGGGTGTGCTGGGTCCAGGCTGACCCCAGTGAGAAGGCACTGGAAAATGGACCCCAAAGCTCTGGGAATGAGTTGAAATGAGCGTTTCACAGGACCCGGATGAAAAGGTTTATCAGCAATCTGGCCTCCCTGCCTCCGGCACTGCTGCCTGCTGGATTGGCCCTTTGGCTGGAGACATAGGCACTTGGGAGTCAAAAGAACTAAGTTCAACATCGACTCTGTTGCTAACTCATTTGGGCCTCCAGCACGATTTTTCCTTTGCTGAGTTTCAGTGCCCTCATTTGTAAAATGAGAGGGCTAGACATCACCTCCAAAATGCTATGATTTCCCTGAATTTGGCCATACTTACATGGGGGAGCCAGCAGCTCTAACCTGAAGCCTAGGACCCAGGGAAACTTATCTCAAGTTCGTTTGTTTCTCTACACAGGAAACAAAAAGCACACAGTGTTGCAAAGAGCCCAGGGAATAGGTCTTGTTTTTAGAGACGGGCCTGGAGATGACAGTGGCTTGCATGCCAGGCACATTCCTTCACCAGAACCACAAAGAGCCTGCATAGATTTGTTGTTGTTTTTAATTGCAAACTTTTCTAACAATCTGCCTTTTAGAAATGATTGCCCCTCTCTGAGGATCAGATCACAGCCTAGCCAGTTCTCAGAGAAAATTAAATGAAGAATGCTGAGCATGGAATCTATGATTAGGATGCCTGGCTAAGTAAAGATGATCACGTACTTTCCCAGACGGGTCAGCTGTGGCCCGGGGGATCCACAACAGGGCAGCAAGTGATTCATGCTGGCTTGATAGCTTCTCTAATGCTAGATTTACAGCTGGGTTTAGGGTTGAATGTTGGAGGTAAATCTGAAGGAGCAGAAAGAGGCTAGAGGGAATGGATAGTCAAGGGAATTTCCATCCAAGATTTTCAGAAGCAGGAATCCATTCCACCTTTGTGGATGACTGTGGTTTGCTAGGATCAAGATCAAAGGACTCCCCGTAGACAGAGCCATGACAAATGCGAGGCTCAGTCTGGTGAAACCTAGCATTAGCCCCTCTTAGGCTGCCTTCTAGACTGGAAGTGGGTGCTCGTGCCAGACCAGGCTGTGTGGTTGAAGGTGCTCCTCCATGACGGGGCAGAGGAGGGATACAAGCTCTTCACGATCCCCACAGGGAAGTCAGCAGCCAGGGCCAGCTTAGCGAGGCACAACATGGCTAGAGTGCCAATCAGAAGGGGAGATTTTGTGGGAAAATGGGGGACAGGGCATAGGCATGGAGCTAAGTGGTTGACATAGATGCAGAACTGTTTGTTAGCAAGATCCAACTGCCTTGAGTTGGGCGTCTTCCCCTCCCCTCCCTGATGGCTTTGGAAGGTCGCTTCTAAACTCTGCTAGAAAGTTGTTCATTTGCAGTCCCAAGACAACTACAGGCATTTGAACTGACATCCACCAAGAACAACTATTGGGTTTTTTTTTTTGGTTTTTTTTTTTTGATGGTTCCCATAGTTTCTCAGAGCTTCAGCTAATGTTCTTTTAAATAGCTGATGAGGGGATATTCTGGACTCTGAATGAGCAATGGCACTTTCCACATTGTCTGCTACACAGCACATCAGCACTAGCCACTGCTTAAAACTTTATTTGCCTCTTGAGAACACCAGCATAGGAAAACCACCACCACCAAAAAAAAAAAAAAAAAAAAAAAA
>NW_020175089.1:2686397-2688972 GCF_003031525.2 Neophocaena asiaeorientalis asiaeorientalis | reverse complement strand
CAAGAACCCCAAAAAAAAAAACCCCCCCCCCAAAAAAAAAAAAAAAAAAAAAAAAAATAGATAGCAATGACATTTTTCCAGTTTTAGTGCATGCATCATCTCATGAGACATTTAGATCAACCTGGCGAGGTGGGCAGCATGTTCCTACTGCACTTTTTAAGTGTGGAGCTGTTACCAACCAGGGTTCTTGGTCTCCTTAATCAATGGAAATTGATCAGAGACCAGACAAGAAATTCAGGCAAGGCTTTATTGGGACCCCTGCTTCAGCAGGGGGGAGTGAGAACAAACAGCAGATTCCCTTGCTTGTTCTACTCCCTGAAGTGGGGGGAGCTGGTTCCTTACATGGGGTGAGGATAGGGGTGTGTCCAGGGGTCGGGCCAGAAGGGTGGCTTAGGTTGTTTGCCTATCCCTTTGGTGGTGTTGTGAGCAGGGGTGCATGCGCAGTACCTTGCTTTTTCTCCAGACTCTTCAGAAGTGGCAGTGGTTTTTTTGGTCATTCTGTATCTTGCTGTCCATAATTTGCCCCAACTGCACATGCATGAAGTATTTTTAGTCCTTTATAGCTTCTTTGTATTTTGTTGCTGGAGGAGACATTTGTCCAGGTGCAAGCGCTGCAGCTAAGGGTCCCGGGTCCCAGGTCCCAGCCTGTCTCAGAGCTAAGAGAACTAGCAGAGGAATCAAGGTTTCAATTTTGCTTCTGGCAATAATTCAAGTGTCATTCTAGGCAAATCTCACTTTTCTTGTCGATGAACTTGTCTGTAAATTGGGTGTGCTGGGAGTAGGATGGGGTAGTAGTATTCTAACCTCTAAAATGGTTATGCCCATCTTGGTGTAGTCATCAGATAGAAGAATTTCTGGGGCCTTGAAAAATGGTGGTTATGGATATAATGCAAAAATCATCATGATATAGTGCTAAATAAAATGTCAAACATAGGATTCTTTGCATACTGAATTTACAGCTTTGTAAAACAATGTATGGGGAAAGGGGGAAAAGGAAACAATGCAAATTTTAGCTAAAGTTACAATAGAATAACATTTTATGTATTTTCATATTTTCTATAATGTGACTAGCTATATCATTTCTTGCAGATCTAAATGGAAATGAATCTGTGAATTGAAAAAGAGAGACCACACCCCCGCAACAATACCCAGCCCTACAAATGGATTTGCCACTTTAAAGTCTTGAGCAATTTATCAACTCTAAGCTTCAATTTCCTTAACTGTAAAAAAACTATTAAGATCTTACTTATAAGTATTAAGTCCTTACTTTGTGTCAGACAATTATCCTGAGCATTTTCACTTGTACTAACACATTTAATCCTTATTATAACCCAAGAAGTAGGTTTTATTATCATCCACGCTTTACAGATCAGGAAACTGAGGCATAGGAGGTTAAATCAGGTCACTGAGCCATGGGTGGACGTTCTCAGAGCAAAACAGGACAGAATAATTCCAAAGTCCATAGCATGCTCACCAAGCCAGGCTACTTCAAGGGATGATTTCAAAATTGTATCTTATTTCTTGGAAACGCCTCTATTGCAGAGCTCTCACATCACAGGCACTAAAAAGATCTAGTTCTGTCCTAGATTCATTCACTTCTAAGGCTCACACCTATATCTGTTAAGTTACAAAGCTGAAGACTGAACAACTGGGTGCTCAGAACATCAGTGTAGATTCATCATTTGGTTGCCAACTCCATTGGGCTTAGCCAACTCGGGTTAATGATAACAAATATGTACTTTGGGAATCACATGGTTAAGTTTAGAAATGTGTGTTTTTGTATAAAGTGAAGTCATCATGAACATGTTTTCATATTATCTCTAATATTCCTAATTTTTTTCATAAACATCTGGGGCTGAAAGAAAACCCGAGCCTGCAATGCCCAGAAAGTCTTCCAATCTTTTTCTCCTTCAATGATCTTTCAGGACAAGGTTTGATAGGGAACAGGGAGGTAATACTATACATAGTAAACTGAATCCCTATAGTTCTGATTCCTTTTCTTGCAGAACATTGTTTTGTGTGAGCTACTTGCGGCCCATGGTATCTTTTTTTAAATTATTGAAGTATAATTGACATAACATTTTATTAATTTCAGGTGTTACAACATGATATGACATTTGCGTGCATTACAAAATGATCACAACAATAAGTCTAGTTACCAACTGTCAAATTTTTTTTTCTTGTGACGAGAAATTTTTAAATTTATTTTCTTAGCAACTTTCAAATTTACAATAAGTACAATATTATTGACTACAGTCACCATCCTGTACATTAAATCCCCATGACTTATTTTATAACTGAAAGTTTGCACTTCTTCATCCCCTTTACCCATTTTGCCCAGCTCCCAAACCCACCTCCACCAGTCTGTTCTCTGTATCTATGAGTTTCATTTTGTTTTGTTTTGTTTGTTCCTTTGTTTTGTTTTTTAAATTCCACATATAGATGAAATCATAAAGTATTTGTCTTTCTCTGATTTATTTCACTTAGAATAATACCCTCAAGGACCATCCATGTTATTGCAAATGACAAGATTTTATTATTTTTTATGACTGAGTAGTATTCCATCATATATATA
>NW_020175089.1:2653152-2686360 GCF_003031525.2 Neophocaena asiaeorientalis asiaeorientalis | reverse complement strand
ATATATATATATATATAAAAAATCACATCTTTACCCATTCATCAATTGATGAACACTTAGGTTGCTTCTATATCATAATTTTACAATGAACTTAGGGATGCATTTTAAAAAATTATTTTGTTTGTTTTTCATCAGATAAATTCCCAGAATTGGAATTCTTGGATCATATGGTAGTTCTAGTTTTAATTTTTTGAGGAACCTCTATACTGTTTCCCATAGTGGCTGCACCAATTTACATCCCCACCAACAGTGCACAAGGGTTCCCTTTTCTCCACATCCTCTCCAACACTTGTTATTTTTTGTCCTTTTTATAATAGCCAGTCTGAGAGGGGTGATTAGTGATGTTGAGCATATTTTCATGTGCTTGTTGGCCAACTGTATGTCTTCTTTGGAAAAAAAATGTCTATTCAGATCCTCTACCTATTTTTTAATTGATTGTTTTCATTATTAAATTGCATAAGTTCTTTATATATTTTATATTAACCCCTTATTGGATATATAACTTGTAAATATCTTCTCCCATTCAGTAGGTTGTCTTTCACTGATGATTTTCTTCACTGTGTGGTATTTTTAAATTTGATATAGTCCTGTTTGTTTATTTTTGCTTTTGCCTTTGGAATCAGATCCAAAAATATATCACCAAGAGTGATGTTGAGGACCTATGTTTTCCTCTAGGAGTTTTATGGTTTCTGGTCTTACATTCAAGTCTTTAATCCATTTTGAGTTAATTTTTGTGTATGGTGTAAGATAGTGGTCCAGTTTCATTATTTTGCATGTGGCTGTTGAGTTTTCCTAACACCATTTATTGAAAAGACTGTCCTTTCCCCATTGCATATTTTTGCATCCTTTGTTGTAAATTAATTGACCACATATGCATGAGTTTATTTCTGGACTCTCTATTCTGTTCCATTGATCTATGTATTTGTTTTCATGACAATACAATACTGTTTTGATTACTGTAGCTGTGTAATATAACTTGAAATCAGGGAGCATGATGCTCCCAGCATCTTTTACCTCAAGATTGCTTTGGCTATTTGGAATGTTTTGTGGTTCTGCACAAGTTTTAGGATTGTTTGTTTTATTTCTATGAACAATGCCTTTGGAATTTTGATAAGGATTGTATTGAATCTGTATTATTTGGGGTAATATGGACATTTTAACAATAATATAATAATTCTTCCAATCCATGAGAATGGAATATCTTTCTATTTATTTCTGTTTTCTTCAATTTCTTTCATCAATGTCTTATAGTTTTTAGTGTACAGGTCTTTCGACTCCTTGGTTAAATTTATTCCTAGGTATTTTATTCTTTTTGGTGCAATTGTAAATGGGATTGTTTTCTTAATTTGTCTACATTGTTAGTGTGTAAAAACACAAAAGATTTTTGTGTATTGATTTTGTATTCTGCAACTTCACTGAATTTGTTTATTAGTTCTAACAGTTTTTTGGTGGAGTATTTAGGATTTTCTATATATATAGTCATGCCATCTGCAAATAGTGACAGTTTAACTTCTTCCATTCCAATCTGGATGCCTTTTATTTGTTTTTCCTGCTTAATTGCTCTGTCTAGGACTTTCAATACTGTGTTGAATAAAAGTGGCAAGAGTGTGCATCCTTGTTTTGTTCCTAATCTTAAGGGAAAAGCTTTCAGCTTTTTGCCACTGAGTATGATGTTAGCTGTGGGCTTGTCATATATTCCATCTATACCCACTTTGTTGAGAGTTTTTATTATAAAAGGATGTTGAATTTTGTCAAGTACTTTTTCTGCATCTATTGGATGATAATATGATTTTTATTCTTCATTTTGTTAATGTGGTGTATCACACTGATTGAATTGCAGTTGCTGAACCATCTTTGCATACCTGGAATAAATCCCACTTGGAAAGGGTGTATGATCCTTTCAATGTATTGTCAAATTTTGTTTGGTAATTTTTTAAGGATTTTTGCATCTATGTTCATCAGAGATATTGGCCTGTAATTTTCCTTTTTTTGTGGTGTCTTTGTCTGGTTTCTGGAATGCCCAGAGAATCTTGAGAGCCCTTTTATATGAGCTTTATAACCCCACTCAGTGACTTAGATACTTAATGTTTAGAAGCTGCATGTTGCCAAGCTAACTTTTGACACCAAGAGGTTTAAGTGAAATCTCCAAACCCAACTAGACACGAGTTTTAGCTACTTATGTTTTCTCACATGGATGGCTCA
Organism: Neophocaena asiaeorientalis asiaeorientalis; assembly: GCF_003031525.2. Classification (NCBI taxonomy): domain Eukaryota; kingdom Metazoa; phylum Chordata; class Mammalia; order Artiodactyla; family Phocoenidae; genus Neophocaena; species Neophocaena asiaeorientalis. Next base: position 2,684,158 of record NW_020175089.1, on the reverse strand, counting down.
TATAGCAGTTGACAAGCACCATCTCCCACTGAATTAGGCATTTTGATATTTAAATTTTGTATGGAAACCACTTCCAACTGACCATGTGAATCTGGGCAGGTTTTTACCTTCTCTGGACCTCTTATCCCTCTGGAAATGGAGTGAATTATATTGATTAAACACTAAACTTCCTCCCTTAGAAGTTTTAAGATTAGGTTAAGTTATTTTCATTCAAGTAGAAAGATAATTACTACTACCCGTTCAAAAATAACTACTATGCTGTCCACCTGAAACTAATACAACATTGTTAATCAACTATAAAATAAAAATTAAAGAAAATAACTACTGTGTTGTACATCTCTCATTTTAAAAGGAAGCCAGAAACTCAGCAGAAAAGTGGGAGGTGCGGTGGTTGTTCGCCAGGATGTCTCCTATGGTACAGTCCATGATCTCATAACTCCTGCTCCTGGTGCTACCCTCCACTCTCTTTGACAGGTTTTTAACTAGAGAATGAGAGTTTAGGTGCTCAACTACATAATCAACATGTGTTGGAATTCTGTAGAGGTGGAGTCCCAGCTTCTTGGCGGGAAGTGGGAAATCTTCATGAAGGGTAAGAAGTGGAAACCTTACCCAGTACAAGTCTTGTTTACTAGACATTGCTCTATTAGGTTCCCTTAATTATTTGAAAAGTCCTCTTCCTCCTTACTCCAGCTTTCCTCCCTTTAAGTTGAACCTCCCATGAGTTTTATGACTCATCCATTTCATTTTCTATCTAAATGATTAAAGCAAGTGTTGACACCCTCTCAGGACCAGCCTGTGAAGTGTTCATTTATTCACTATAATTTGAGGCTTCCTCTTCCAGGAGTAATAACCCCCCTCCTCCCTCAGACCACTCTGGCTGCAGAACCTCAATGCCAACCTGGGGCAAGAGAAGAAAGAAAGGAAAATAGAGGTAAGTATAATTGCTTATAGATTTGTAAATATTTTGCTGTGGAAGGTTCTGACACTGGGAAAACATGCACTGACCTTCAGGCCACTGTTTAGGGAAGGTAATCCTGGCAAAAGAAAAGAGGGTTTGTGGTTTTGAAGCATCTCAGCCTTAAGAAATAGAAAAAGGGTTAAAAGAAAGAAACAATGAAAATGAGGAGCGGCTTGAAGAACAGACCTAGACAAAAGAGTGTCTCAGGAAAGAGGATGAGGGGCTGTTCTTTCTTTCTATCCTCTTTCTTTCCCTTCTTTTTTATTCTCAATCTTCATTGGGTACATGCATATGTGGGTGAAGAACCAGTGAATAAGTCAATTTTTGAATGAATAAATGAATGAATGAAGCATAAGTCAATGTTTCCTAAATCTGATTCATCTTCAGAATCAATTGGAAGCCCTTTCTTATAATACAATTTCCTGTGCTGTCCCCCTGGTGATTCTCATCCATTAGGTCACAAATGGATCCCAGGGGTTTGTAGTTTTCAACCGCTTCCCGAGATTACAATGGTCAGCCAGGTTTGGAAACCTGAGGCCTAGAGCACAGCTGTAATCTAGATTCTATTTCTCCTCATTTCTACAATAAATGAGGGCCCCACTCTGAATGGGGCCCCACACTGATTGGCCCCACATTGAATTTAGTTGCAAATGAATTAATCAGCTGCTATTCCCTTCTTGATAAACTAGCTGATTCCCCTGCCTGCCATCCTTGTATGTTGCCAGTGAAACTTGATGATATTTTGCAAAAATTTTTCTTAGAAAGTTTTAAATTAAAATAATGAGAAGATTTCCCATCCCGTTCTATTTCAACTCTTCTGGAATTGTCCATCCACAAACAAACCAAGAGTCCCCTTTCTTGGTTTACTTGTTCATTTATGGTTAGAAACAAGGATGCTTCTGAAATCCATGGCTTTAGAAATACCTGAACTCATCTCCCTCTCCCTGCTTCATCATTTTTATTATTCAATAAATAGGTATTGAACATCTCTAGATTGCTAGGAACACTAGGGATACAGAGTTGAAAAATATCATCCCTGGTTTATGGAATTTATAGACTAGTACATAAGTTGAATAAGAAAATGGTTGTTCTACAATCCAGGCAGGGTAAAAGTATGCATAGGTTAGGAAAGTTGGGGTATATGTTGGGTCAGGGGTATGATAAGTACTGATGAAGAAAGGGAAAATCAAGGTTTAGATGATGAAGGAGGACTAAAGCATTGTGTCTATAGCCGTAGTGGTGATGATGTTAAAACCTTGGAGAACTCAAATCAGAGCTGTGTGTGTTGGCAGGGGTGATGGGAGATGACATTGGAAATGTAGGGACCATATTATGACATACCTTGAAGGTCTTCCTAAAATTTTGGATTTTAGACTGAAGCACCAGGAATCCCATAAGGGACTTGAGCATGGGATGGACATAAACAGATATGTATGTTTGAAGAAATGCTCTTATCATTGTGCGGGATTTGCCTGACCTGAAAATCGCCAGACTGGTGACTTCAGGGGAACTAAAGAGAGGGGACAGAGGAAAATATTGAAGTAGTAGAAATCATTGCTAAACTTTGGTGATGCATGGGTGTGCTTGCATGTGGCAGGGGGAGCAGTGACAAAATAGGGGAACCGTAGAATGATTCTCAGGTTTTTATACCTTGACCACCTAGAGAATAGTGGTGCCATTCATGGAAGCAATCGTTTGACAGATTTTTATTCATTTTCCTGTGGTATCCGAAGAAACTACGGAGAGCATCATAATGTGAATACCCAAATCCAAGCACTTGAGCAAGTAATTTTTTTTTCGAGTTCTTATCAAGGCTGAAAAATCTTCTAGGCACTCATGAAAGAAACAGCAGGGCCAAGATGACTTTGAACTCACTGCACATGATTCCTTTTATAAAAGACATGCTTGACAAACATTAATTAAATCTCCCAGCACCTCTTTGAAGTAATGTAGAAAATATGTGCAGGTGGGTAAACTGAGGCCCCGGGAACTAGGAGAGCCTGAGGACATACTAGGGCAGGTGCAGCATTTGAAGAGACACTCGTAAGAGGCCCCTGTTTCTCTGATGAGGCCAGATATAGGTGCTTGTTTACAAGCAGAGGTCTTCCAGCAAGTTCTGTAAACTAGGCAGGATGAGGCAGGTTGGTTATTGACTCCAAGGGCCACAGTCTCTGACCTTAGACCTTGCAGCCTTGGGCCTAAGAGCATATCCTGTCTACTCATAACCCAGACCCACCATCTCCCTTCTGAAATCTACAGCTCTGTCATACCCGTTCCAATGCTTCCTTTGTCCTTGTAACTGACTGGTAGTCATGAGTGTCAGAAGGTGAAGGTGCTTGACTTCATGGCCAAAAGAAGGAACCTGAGTCATTTTTGTCCCTGAGTTTCTGCTTGTCAGCTTTTCTGTGTCTTCGCAAATTAGACTCTTTGGTTCAGTGTGCAGGATGCTTAATGCAGAGAGAGTCCAGCTATGCTACAGGCCCGTCAGCAGCTTTGGTCAAGCTCACAGGGGGCTCTGGAGTTAAATGACCCTTCGAAGCCGTCCCAAGTTGGTTACGATGCCTGGCCTTTGTACTTCCACATATCAGTCACTGGACCTGGCTACCCTGGGTAGGGCTGCAGCTAAGCCAACACTTGAAGAGGCTGTTGGCTGAGGGCTGTGCACAGTACAGATTAAGAACCTCATTTTCTGCTTGCGAAACTAGATGCATCCAAAAAGATGGTCCTTGACCAGTTATAGCTGCTGCCCAACTATTGATTAATTCTACTAAATTAGTTATTCTATCTATCTATCTGTTTTACCTATAGCACCTATGGTGCTAGAAGGAATTAGGTGCATTTATAATGACAAAAGATAGTCAAAGTCCCTGTACTCAGGAAACTCAGTCTAGTGAGGAAGACACAAAATTAATAGATGAACATAGAAGCAAAATCAGCTCAGAAATAGCTAAATGCTTCAGGAAATAAGGGAATCAGATAGAGAGGAAATAACAAAAAAATAAACATATGCACATATGTTGTTGACAAAAAAAGATGGGAAGCACTTGTACCCTTATCCAGTGAGATAAAAGGTCTTCTTTCTTGTAATTTAACAAGATATGCAGATCACCAGCAATTTAGGAGTTTACAAAATTTAGGAGTTTACTATTTCTTATGGTAAATAATTGAAAACTTGGTTTTATAGTGCAATTGGCCGCCTTCTGGGCAAAGGGAGTGAATTAAAAATAATTACTCAGAGAAAACAACATTTTTTTTTAAAAGGAAGATTTGGAATTGGATTGTAAACAATACGTTTTCTGTGTAACACATTGGTAACCTCAAGTAACTATTTTTGCCCTTTTCACTAACTCTCTCTTTTTATTTTTGACATGTTCTTCTGAATCCATTGTCCTTTATTTTCTTAATAGAAGTTTTAAATTTTTTTTCCAGAAGCATTTCTCAAAGAAATCTTTGACTATGAACATAGTCAATCGCTTTACTGAATGTAATGGCCCCTTGAAAATCCTGTTCTAGTTAAAATTTCTAAGGAATCCATTCAGAGATGAGAGACATCTAGGCATTTTGTTCATTAGCTTGGTTAACCATTGGTTTTCCATTTTATTTACTATATTTTCCTTATTCTCTATGATTTAAGTCTCTAAAACATTTGGGCGGTTTGCATGAAAGGGGCTGTATCATAAATGCTTTTAAGGTCTATATGATTTATACATACAGCACTCATGATTCATGTCTCAAATGGCCATGTTGGTAGATTTTTTTATTAAATTCTTGATTTATGTGAAATAGATAAATATACGGATCATTCAGAACAAGGGTGTCTGTGTCTGGGGGTGGGGAGGGGAAGGACGAGAGGGATTTGGATGCATGAATAACTCCCTATTGGTTCTAATGCGATTTGCACAAGGAAGACTCCTGTATTCCAAGATACAATCTTTCTTCATTCTAACATGTGGTTAGGTATATGTTATTGATATCATAACTTTAATTTCTGAGCCATGTTAAATCGATACATGTTTTAGATGTTCTTCTTACGGAATGAAACATAAAAGAGCATGCCTTTCTTCTCCCTCTTCCCATGCTGTGTTTGGCAAAATACCTTGACATTCTAAAATGTCTTATCTACCTCTGATTTTAAATCATTTGAGGGCTACACAATCCCCCATGTTTAATCAGTATTTACCATCATAATAGCAGAAAATGAAACCAAGAGTGCTTCTTAACAATGAGAGCATTTCATAAAAGATGATACTTAAATTGGATTTCCTGTAATAGTAATAAAACATTTTCAAGCTCACTCCCAGCTGAAGGAAAGAACTTTTACCCTGCTCAAATCTGGATCTGCGTGAGAATGTGCATGTGCGTGTTTCAAATAACCAAACCAGTAAGTTCTATTTCTCTGCTTATTATAATCAAGGGAATAACCCTTCTAATAAAATTGTGTTCAACAGTTCCTAAATTCCCTCCCTCATTCTAGCTCCACTTGGTATAATATAAAAGGCAATATATTTTGGAGGTATTTTTAATAAAACTTTTTCAGATGACTCTGTGTGGCAACACAAATTCATTTATGGTTTCCTATTAGTTCACCTTTATAGAGGTTTTAGTCTGTCCTGTCTCGTGGGGTAAAAAGTCGCCTTTTTTTTTTTTTTTTTCACGATCAACATTTGTGTTTCTATTGACTTAATCTCTCCATTTCTTACTGTTTCACACATAAGAACAAGGTTGGGGCAGAGGGAAAATTAGATTGCTCATACCCCTGTGATATTAAGATTGACATTTTGTATGAATCTTACTATGCCCTGATATTTTTTATTATAAGGCCTTATATTAACTCTGGTGTTTATAAAGGTGGAGACAAAGTAGAGACAGGAGCTAACTCATGATTTGTTCATATTAAAATAACTTCACGATTATTCTGTGCTATTCATGCAAAATGACTTCTTACATAGATAAGCTGTTTCATGGATCATAACAGTGTTCTTCATTCAAGATGACGCATTATGTAGATAAGATGCTTCTAGGATGGTGAGAATTTGGAATAACTTCATTGCAAGATAGATTTGTGGGAAGCATGATGTAAGCATGAGAGAAGGAATAGCCAAATTAAGAAGCAATAGGATGAAACCCAACTGCAATCAATTTATGTTTCACCCTTTCTATTCTTTAAGGGCATGACATAGTCCGAGAGGGGAAAATGAGTTATTCAGGGAAGCTTATTGCTTCTTAGACTTTCCACTAATTCTTCCACCTTTAGCCTCAACCTCAACCCAGAGTTAGTGGGGCTGGATTTGCATGGAGGTACCACTGGATCTGTTTGAGTCATGACTGTGCTTCAATTCTCCTCTTAATATTCTGCTTCTTGGGCTTGTGGATTACTGGAGGCACTAGATACCTGCACAAGACAGGCTATGGAGTTTGCAGGTTCAGTGAAAAATGAAAGAGCAGAGCCTTTTGTTAAAAAAATTATTAAGGATTTAAAGATGGTAACAATAAAGCATTAAACTACACATGGGGACCTTCTAAGTGTGGGGCCCTGTGTCTCTGTACAGGTTGTACACCCATGAAATCGGCCCTGCCTTCCGATACTTCTAGATGTGAGAGTGAAAGTAAGGGTAGAAAAAGGAATTTTGGCTAAATGTGTGTGTAAGGAGAAGTTGGACACCAAATTTCCATGTCTATCAGTACAGCTGAGCTGCTGTTCATCTCCCTCCCAAGCGGAAGTCTCAAGTTGAGCATTCAGGATCATGGCCTTTGATATCCTACTCGTTTGCTGCATGTGATGAATTGGTAAATTTATTTCTCAAAGCTCCAGATGTCTCATTTCTGGAACAATAGTTTAAAACAAATTTCCAAGATACCTAAAAACTAAGTTTAATATTTATAAAGCTATTCCAAAGCAAGAAAAAAAAAATTAAAGCAATCATTTTAGGGTTTGAGGTAGCTTCTTAGAAAATTTTGGGCAAGAAGAAGGTCTTGGAATATCTTATCATTAACATTTTTCTCTAATGATGGTTTTGATTTCTCTCAAAAGGTAGCAGTGTATGGCAAAGCATGGCAGTTTGGAACACTCTGAGGTGCCACAGATCTGAAATGAATGCAGGCTCTGTCTACTATTAGCTGTGTGATCTTGGGCAAGCAACTTACTTCACTGAACCTCCTGTAAATTGTGGTCAGTAATAGTACTTACATCAGAGGGTTATTGATGTGTTCAATAAGATAATACACAGATGGTACTTCTTGGGGTGTCTGGCACATAGTAAACATTCAGTAAATGTAATTTGATGTGGAGGAAGAAGGAGGAGGAGGAGGAGGGGAAAGTGGTGGTATAATTATGGAAGCCAGAGTTGATAAAAAGATGAGAGCTGAATTGAAACCAATCTGTGCTGGAATCTTCTTCCCCCACTACCTGTGAGAACTCGGGCAAGTAACTTAACCTCTTAGTGCCTGTATCAGTTAGTTATCACTGAGTAACAAACCCACCCAATACTCAGTGACTTAAAATAACCATCATTTAGTTTTGCTCACGTGACTACACAGGACTCAGCAGATCTAGGCCTGGCAGCTGTGCTTCGTGTTGAAGACCTAGCTGACATGGGTTACATGTTGACAGTTGGACTCTGGTCTGCTTTCCATGTCTGTTATACCACTTGGATTAGTAGTCTGGCTGGAGCATAATATTTTCATGGCAACGGTGGCAGCATGAGAGAAAAAGCTCCCTGTGCAAATCCATTTCAAGACTTTGCTCACTATGGATGTGAATATCCCATTGACCAAAGCAAGTCACATGGCTGAGCGTAAAGACAAATGTCAAGGAAAACACACTCCACCTCTAGTGGGGAGAACTCATATGGTTAAGGGTGTGGAGAGAGAGAAGGAAAAGTCCTAGGGCCAATAATTTTCTTATATGTAATATGTAGTTAATAAAATGACTTCCCTCATAGACTTGTTTTGAGGAATAAATGAGCTAATCCATGTAAAGTATTTAGCACAGTGCAGGCATATACTTAGCACTTAATAGATGTCAGCTATGTTGGTAATGATGACTCTGAACATTCTTTGACCCAAATACAATGAAAGATTTTAGATGAGAGAGGCAGGTGTAGGTGTGGGTAGTTGGGAAAGAGTTAGTGACAGAGTTTTCAGCTAGATCTTAGAAGATAGCAAACTTTGCAAGGAAAAAAAGGGAGGAGGGTGTTCCTGGATGGGGCAGAACAAAAGCAAATAGCCTAAGGACAAAATAATGTGGATTTACAATGTTTATTTTGTTTAGTTTTAGGTGAATTACCCACCCTTTCGTTCCAACACTCAAATCCTTGAGATGACTTGTCAGTCCCAATTTCACTGTTTGTTCGGAAAGAGAACAGAGCATACGTATATAATAAACCAACTGTAAACCTGTGTTCTCTGCTTGGAACTTCCTCAAGCATTTCCCTTCCCTGGGCAGGTGCTGCTTCCCATGGGTCTGCTTCCATTCTGAGTGGAAGGCTTATCCACAGGAATCCAGGCTGCCAGAAACTGTGAAATACTCCTTGTGGGCTCAGTCCTGCCTTGGAGCCTTTGAGAACGGCTATTGCTTATGCGTAAGGTTCCGGGGAGGGCCTTGAGTCTCTGTGAACTCTGTTCTTCATGACAGTGGAGATTTGAGACACAAGACCCTGTGAGCAATTAATACTGTGAGCTCTTCGATTCAAGCTTCCTGCATATGCCATCCCTGTCCCTCCAGCCCCACCAGCCTGCTGCCTTGATTGCACCATGGGGTCCTGAGGAACAAGCAGGGGCAGAGAGCCTGCTGCTGACACAGCCACATTGTCCAGGCCTGTTAGCATCCTCCTCAGTAGCCACAGCCTGAAGAAAAATGAAGGCCTTTCCTCCCATCCTGAGTAACATATGTGCACTTGGAGGGTGCTCTTTGGAAGACAAAGCTTTAGAAAAACCATACATAAAATCAAGCATGGAGCTGGAGCTTGGAACTCTTCATCAATGAGAAGAATATCTCTCCTCTGATCTCTCCCCACCCTACCCTAAGAAGGATGGTTTGAGAACCTCTCTTCAAGTGCCAATGGCTTTTACCTCTAGCCTTGCAAATCAATTTTGAGAAATCACTACCCCAAAAGCCATTTTATCTGGTTATCCCAGTTGATATTGGTGCTCTCCAGAGGTATCCTGCCCTCACACTCCTTAAGAGATGCAAATTAAAGGAGCCGATGGGGGTAGCCGGCGGCTAGTTAATGCTCACGGCAGTGGATAGTGTGGCGTCCTGCTTAGACGCCCCTTCCAGGACCCAGGCATTCATCCCCCAGCTGCCGGAAGTGTTGGCAGCTAACTTCCTTCAGCTTCGTACCTCTCTGGTCTTTTTGCCTGCAGATGGAGAGCAGCCTCACACCCAAGGTTATGTCCCCTTCCTCAGGGGAGCCCATATCCATGGCTGGTGGATGTCAGCGAAAGATGGACAGCACCTCCAAGTGGGACAACGCAGAAGGACTGACTGTTTCAGCTTCAGAGCTGCCCTCAGGGCTGGCTAAGGCTTTTGCCGCATCTTATCTCTCTGTGCAGTCCTGTGCCCCCTCCCCGACATGTGTTAATACTGAGAACACTCTGCAATGACTCTACACAGATATCTTTCAAGAGTGGATTTCCTCAGAAGTCTGACCTACGACCTCTGCACAGTGCCATGTGACTCTTGGCATGTTTTCACACCTTGGCTCATTTAATTTCCACAACAGCATCCTGAGCCATTGAGGAAACTGAGGTTGGACAGTAACTTGCCCAAGATTCCTCTCTCGGTAATTGACAAAAATGTCTACCTTTCTCCAAATTCTGTAATCTGTGTGCTCCCTGACAGTTAAGAAGAGCACAGGCAGCTTAAAGTACAAAAAAATGTGGATCATTTATCGAATGAATTACTAAATAAATACAATGTCAAAGTAGACAGAAAGGAGGGTGGTCAAAATCTCTTTGCAAGAGGACCAGGGGTGAGTAGCAGATCTGCCATGGACTCAGACGTATCTGGGTGTGTCTGATGCATGGATACACGCTTCTATCCCTGGAGGGGAAAGCGAAGGCACACTCACATGGGGGGTATTTGAGGAGAGTTTAGGGAAGGGGCTACTTACAAAAGCGTGGGCAGATTATAAGAGACCAAAAAGGAATGGCAAGTTCCTTAGGTCTAAGCAGGGCAGAGAGACACTGCTGTTTGCAGGACTGAAGAGGCCGGGAAGAGGAGCCCAAGTGCTGGGAGGGGGCTGCCTGACAGGAGCCATTAGTGGAGGACTGTTCAAACCACAGACTGATGGAGAGCGAGCCGGGAAAGGAATACTCCCGTTTCTCCTCTCTCCTGCCCTTCCATAGCTCACTGAGCAAGGAGTACCAGCTGGAGGGTATGGGAGCTAATTTTTCAGTCCACACACACTGGGGTCTTGGGACACAAAGCAGGGTGGGCTGTGGAGGAGTCCAGTGAGGGTGGTAGAAATTTCTGGCACAGCACTGAAATGAAGACGCTGATTTCTAGAGACACTGAGATGAGGACACCAAGCAACACTCACTTGATGGTCAGATGCCAAAACATGCCCCAAAGATGGCGACACTGCCTCCTCTCCATCACAGTAAGAATGTTCACGAAAGAGACTGAGGCCTCGCCACAGCCCCTGAAGGCTGCCAAGTTAGGGAGTGCTGGGAAGCATCACCCTCACCATGAATATCAGCTCCGGCAGACGCTAAATGTCACGGTCCTCAGTGGCTTCTCCAGCTGTGTTTATCAACAAGAGGGGCCAGGGAGGAAGACAGGTTCAGGCTATTTCTGAGTTTAAGTGAAACAAATGTGGGGACTCAGAAATGACTGAGGAAAACTTGAGATGGAGTCTGCAATATACTGGGTTGCACAGGGGCATGAAAATTTGCCAGTAAAAGGTGACATTACAATTAATGTAATGCTTTTACACCCACAAGCTGGAGAAACCTGGGGAACAGTTTAAGCATAAAATCATGGAAATTTAGAGAAAGAGCAATCTGAAATCCAGGCCAGAAGCTCATTCATTCAGCACATACAAAGAGAGGCAGCTCATTCAGCAAATACATTTGGACACCTTTTCTTAGCCAGGTACACGCTGCTCGTGTGCTTCCTAACCTGGGGTCCACTGAACCACACGGGGTCTATGGATACAAGTCTTTCTTTGTGTCATGGACTGAGAAGGAAACATTGCACATTTATTTTTACTAACCTCTACCTGAACATTGTTTCCTTCAATTATAAATGTAGGCAATAAAACACATTAGCAGTAATACAAGGATATATTCTTATATCACATTATGATTATTTATTAATATTATTGTATATATTCATCACTACATACTTGAAAACACAGTAGTTTGTTTAATGTATTAATAAAGAAGCATATATATTGCTATACCATACTTTTTGGAAAATATTTTAATAATTATATTTCGATATAATTTGTTTCCTTTATAATCCCATGCATTTTAGTTTATGCATTTAAAACATTATTTGGAGATGGGGTTCAAGGCTTCACCAGACTGCCAAAGGGATTCATGGCACCCAAACACTAAGAACCCCTGTGCAAGGTGCTACTTCAAGGGTGCTCTGCAATGTGGTGGACTCAGTCAGAATTACACACGTGACACACTGGGGGCATAAAACATGACAGGGTTAACTTACATGAGGGGTGGAGAAAGATTTGATGGGGGAGGTGATATAAAAACTAGTTTCAGAGGACAAGAACATGTCCACCAAGTGGGCAAAGTGCTGGGGTAAGGGGACGGGAGGGCCAGGGAAGGACGGGCAAAGAAAGGGAGGATTCTCGGCAGAGAATGCAAGGTGCTGAGGATTAAAAAAGCACCGTGTGGAAGTGGCGGTGGTGGGGGGTGGACAGGAGGTACAGAGAGAGCTGGGCAGGAGCCCGCCGAGAGAGTTTGAAGCATTTCTCTGAGCCCTTGGAGAGCTGTTAAAGACTCCGTGATGGGCAGGACATGATCACATCCACATTTTGTGTTCAGAATCATCCCCAGCTGCTGTGTGGAGGTTGAAGAGGGATTGCAAGGATGGGAGGTAAGGAGATACATTAGGTCCCCCTTGCCAGAATCTAGGCCTGACATCATGAGAGCCCTAGGTAAGGGTGTAGAGACCAGCATGATGCACTCACTCGGAAGGCAGTGAATAATGTTCCAGATCACACCAAAGTCTTCCTCTGACTCTCTTCTAAAGACTTTCTCTGACAGAAAGAGGATGCTTGGCCAGCGTGCAGAGTCTGAAGGTGCTGAGAGAGATAATGTCCGAGGAATAAGCCTCAGTGAGGGATGGGAGTTGGTGGAAAGATACTCCTGCACCTTCACCTCCAGGTGGGATTTTCTGAGGTATATTCAGCACAGCCTGTCAGAGGGCACTGATGGATGTGAGCTCCAGCTGCCCACAGTGGTAACTTGCTTCCTCCTTCCCCATACCCTCACTGTTCTTCCTGGGGTCACCTCTCAGATAAACTACTTGTCCCTAAACCTGGTCTCAAGGAAGCTTTAAGGGAACCCCAAACTAACAGAGACTTTCTCTCCAGACCCCAAACTAACAGTAGGTCTGGAGAGAAAGAACTGTGAAAGGAGGTGGTATTACAGAAACTGATCATTTATCCAATGTGAAAATGAAAGAGTAGGTGGTATCAAGGGTGAGGTCAATTTTCCTTTCTGCCTTGTGTGACTAATAGAAAGACCTGCAATTCTCTGAGATTGGGATGGGCAGGAGGAAGAACAACCTGGGGGGAAAGGGCATCATTAATTCAAGGTGGACATGATGACTTTGAATACTCTTGGAGCACTGGACACAAATGTCGAATAGGTGGTTGGAAATGCAGAGACAGAGTTTATAGAAAGAGCTGGGTTGGTGATGATGGCTTACTTGGAGTCATCAAGGATTTGGAGAAGATTTTGCTGAGAAAGTTTAGGAAACTAGAACCTTGATCTTTTGAACAGGACATTTGTGGAAGCTGCTATCTTCCAGGCTGGCCTTCTCCATCTTCTAATTCTGCTTCTGCCACCTGTGTCTAAGCACTGGCTGCTCTGACTTAGTGGAAAGCAGTTTCCTGCCAAAACTTCCTTCCAGTAATAGAAAGTCAAATTTTTTAAAAAACTTCTTCTGGAAGATGATCAACTGTAGGTATGTTGACGAGAGTGTATACCTCCCTGTTCCCTGTTTCAGTTTCTACAAAAGCAAATATTATTTGTAGGATGATCGTATTATTTATCACCCAAATCAAGACATTTTTGAGAGTAAAGTGAAGCACTGTTTATAACTGTACCTTAGCAGTAGGTATAAATTGAGACGGTCTCAGACAAATGAAGACACATGGGTGCACTGATTATCTCATTATGACCACATGTCTTTCTAGAAGTGTGTAGGAGTATCTAGAATGAGAGATAAAGAGGCAAGGACAGAAAGGGACAGAGAGAAGGAGAGGAAAAAAGAGGGAGAGAGGGAAGGAGAGAGAGAGAATGAGGATCAGTCACACATCTGTTTTGAGAGTCTTTTTTTGACACAACTATCTGGAACATTCTTCCCTTTCACTGCCTTTTTCTTTTGTATACATGTAGGATTTATATTTTATCCTATTCAGCTTTTTATCTCCAGCCTATAGTCCAGTGCCCAGTATACACCAGACGGTCAATAAATTATTTTTAAATACATGAATTAGCAAATTTTTCTTTTGAAAAATACTCCTAAAATTTCCATTTCACAACCAGTCTGGCTCACATGGAAGTTTTCTTCCACAGTCATTTCTAGTTTTATTGCTCAACTGAATAGTTGAATCAATGTTCTGTTGATCAGTTAAGGTATGGAAATTTGATCTCTGTCATTCTATTATACTGATCCTATTAAAATGTCTTAATATTGGTATTTTTTCTGTAAAATGGGATAATTACAGTGCTCACCTCATATGATTATTGTGACGATTAAATGAGCTAATAAGTACAAAGAACCTGGCCCATAGTAAGGGCTCATTTCATGTTAATTATTGTTGTTGCTGTTTTTATTATATCTTCTAAAACAAGGATGGGGCCTTTACACTTATTGCTATTTGGGCAAAATATAGGGACTCCACTTTTTAATGACTTACAAACATGTTAACCCATATTCAATAAAATAGTTTCACTGAAGTAACTCAATTCTTCATATCTGGTACACTCATAAATAGCATTCAGTGAGTGAGCAGCGATATCAGATTTAAAAACTATTTTTTTCCTGAAACACTCTAATTTCAATATTTGAAGCTATGTTTCTGGAGTATTCAGTTATCTCTTCCCCTTAATATGAGAGAACATTGGCTGTAGCAAGATGGGTGAGAAAAAAAATGCCTGGAATTTAAATCAAAAAACTTCATCCAAACATATCTTCCATGAGTTTTTGAGAGTGAGGAAAACTACTTTCATCATCATTATTGATGTCCTTTTCTGGGTTTCATAGCATAAGGTTTAAAGTTAAAATGTGTCCTTCAATAGGTTGTATTGGCAGAATTTCTAACTTATCTAGAAAGGTGAAGCTTAATTTAGGCAAGCGTGTCAAAAGGACACCTATAGTGGGGGTTATCTCCCTTCTTGAAGGAACTCTCTCCTGCTCATGTCAGAACTTGAACTTAAAGACCTTGCATTCCTTGGTCTCTAGTTGAAAGTCCCTCAGACTAACTTTCTGCCCTTTCCCCTTTGAAGAGATTCTGAAACACATTTATCACCCATCCCAGTCCTCTCATCTATAATGGAGGCAAATGCTGCATCCTGTTTTTTTTCTGACCCTTGCCATCCTTTCTTCTCCCTCCTGACTTCCTGGAATGGGGAAAATATTTTAATACCTGGGACATTTTTTCGCTTTTGGTTCACTTAATCATGTCTTCTCATGGACATAGGATTCTCTTAGACTAGAGCTATCAGACAGAACTATTGTATAAGGATGGAAATGTTCTACATCTACAGTGTCCAAAATGGTAGCCACTAGGCACATGTGCTGCTGAGCATGTGAAATGTGGTTAGTGAAACTGAAAAGTTGAATTCTTAACCTAATTTTATTTTAATTTAATTAATTGAAATAACCATAGGGAGCTAGTGACTACCATATTGGACTGCGAACTTAGGATATATTTTCCTTCAGAGATTTCATCCAAATTATAGTTCCTGGGGAAAACAAAAACAAACCCAAAAGTGAACAAAAATGCTATTTATTTATAGTCACAAGCACTGTTTAAACCGTGTGTCTAGATAACCACAAAGAGACATTTACTGGAATTGTGAGGCATGCTGGGATTTTGGCTTAATTCAAAGTTTTCCCTTGACTTTGGTGATGCAGTTAATCTCTTGCCTTTTCTTCCACTTCTGTCATCTCTCCTTAGATAAATATCGCTAAGTTTTTTAATGTTGGAAGTCATCAGGAGTGAGTCAGACTCTCTCCTTTTTTAGCTCCATGTTCTGTTTCTAGGTTATCTTACTATGCCTATAACTTCAGTAATCTCTACATCAGTGACTCCTAAATTTATATCTCCAATGCACACTTCTCTTTGGGGCTTTATCAGATAGAGCATGTTCAAAACTGAATATGTGACTTCATCACCAAATGACACCAATCTAGCCGGGCAACCCAGAAATCCCCAAACCATCCTTGACACCTTCATCTCCTTGTATGAATTCCTGCATTTAAGCCATCTCCAAGCCTAATTGATTTAACTTGGAAAATAGCTTTCAAATTCATTCACCTCCCTTCATCACCACTGTTGCCAACGTGATCCAAGTCCTGGATCTTTTGCTAGAGGTTTCCACACGACCATAGTTACATAGACTTTCTTTTGCGTTTTATAAGTGCATCATGCTCCTTTCAGTCATAGAGCCATTACAGTGTCTCTAGAATTAATACTGCCTGGAGCGTTCCCCAACTTCACCCCCAGCCACCCTGTCCTGCTCAATACCTGGTTGATCTCCCTGAGATTTTATTCAGACCTTAGTTCAAATGTCACTTTTTAAGGATAATTTTTCTGATGCCCTTGGCTATATCTGGACCGCATTATACACTTTCATATCACCAGGTACTTCCCCTTCTGAACATTTGCCACAATTGTAATTAATTGTCTTTAATGTCTCTGCTGCTAAAAAAAAAAGTAACTTCCATGATGTCAGGAACCCATTGGTCTTATTCATCACTCTATTCTTGGTGTTTGACTCAGTAGGTACACATAATAGTTGCTCAATCAATATATGTTGATTCCTTAGTTACACAACTGGAAGTTAAATATACACTCTTGTTGCCTGGGGTTAGTAAGCTGAAACATCACTCAGTATCTGGATCAGGAAATTGATGGGGAAATGAGTTTGGTAACTTGTCATTTGTATGTGATGTGAATTCTCAAAACAGTGAGTTTCTCTGTGAATAAAACAATAAGAAACTGGAATCTTGGAGTTTTCAAAACAAACTCTTGATGTAAACCTTTACACTTGTGTTATCGCAGCTGCTCTATAATATTTTAAATGTGTTTCAAATTATTCATTTACTTCTTTGAGTAGTTCTTCTTGAGTACATTTTTGCTTTTTAAAAATTTTCAGTTAACTTACTAACATGACTCTAATTGTTATTATTCTGTAGAATAATGTTCTTTCAAGAGTTCTTGCCAGAGACTCTCAACAAAGCCATTGACTGACCATGTTTACTGATTTCCAAAGAGTCATCCATACTTCAGGAATAATCTTTGGAATCAATTGTCTTTATTTACCTAGCATGACACCAATCTACTAACTCTATTATTCAAAAGTGGCACCTTTTCTATTTCCTTTGTTATAGCTCCCAAGCATGAATTTGACAGTTTTCATGCAGGAAAGGAAAATGAACGTTTCTGGACTTTTATGAGACTTCTTGTATTTGCTTATTAATTGCTCCACTGACCTTATAACTAGCTTCCTCTCTTTGATCTGATACTTTCTTATTTCGTGCTTGCAGATGTTTTAAAATGTTCCAATATTTTTCCCCCTGGGTAAACTGGATGCTTTGTGGTAGCGGCTGACGTAGTTTGCTTGGCCACCAAGGCTTAATTTGATAACTTCTCCTAACAAGTAGGACATTTAAACGAGGATGGGAAGGATTACCAGGCTACGCTAATCTAAATTTGAGATAGTCTTCATTGGATTGCCTAGCTAGTGAGTTACATCTTTTTTTGGAAGGAAGGGATTGCTGTGTATAGCCTGCCAAACTCCTGATTTTACAAGTTCACAGTAAATATTTGTACAAATTAAAGTCAATTTAAAATATAAATTACTGAAAGGAAACATAGGCTTTTAAAGAGCCAGATAATTGATTTAAAAAACTTAAATGTCTGCTTTCTTCAGAATATTTGAAACAAGTCATAAGAAAGTTTGAAAAGTTAACCATGGAGTAAGCATACAAGAAATTATTGAAGTATATAATTTTATTGAACTTAATAATTAAAATTATGAAAAGGTCATAAAATATTTACACTCCTCAGTAATCAGTAACTATTTTGAATAGTCATTTTCTAAGGCCATGGAAAGCTATGGTTCTCTTTAATTAACTAATTAAACTAAATAGTGTTTAACTTTTGTTTTTAGAAACACATCTTGTTTTTTTCATTTCTTAAAGAAAATTGTAATTTACTCTACTTTTATCAAGGGTCAGACTTTAATTACCACCATTAAGCAACAATAGGAAAATTCAATAAAATTATTTTTTGCATTGAGGAGCAACTATTTATAGATGATAAGAATACCAATAATAAGTAATCACACATACCTTCTGTAGGCAGAAGAAAAAATGTGAAATAAGACCAAATTATATCTAAAGCAAAGGTATAGGTTTTATATGCACATGCTAAATAAAGAACTTCCCAGATACTAACCCAAATGGGCATCAAGGTCATAATCACAGGAATATTACAGTGTGAAGGTGGGAGGATTCAGGGCACCACATGGTGCAGCCACTCCAGAGCCTTCTCTGGAGGTGAGTGTTAGGTATCAGAGCTGTACACCCCAAAAGAGTAATTATTAAATTTGGGAACTTGAGAGAAGGGACCATTCAAATTCTATGCCATAGTAACTTGAGCTGTTGTAAATTTTTGTGTTGTGTTTTGAGATGAATTTTATTTTTATTTCATATTGGACTAGAGTTGATTCACAATGTGTTAGTTCCAGGTGTACAGCAAAGTGTTTTAATTATACATATACATATATTTATTCTTTTTCAAATTCTTTTCCCATTTAGGTTATTATAGAATATTGAGCTGAGTTTCATAGGTCCTTGTTGTAAATTTTGAATGGCTATAAAAAGTCGGTTATGATTTATTTTCTCTATAAAATGTACCTGATCATGTCTCTGGGCACACCTTGTCCCCATTCAAGCAGATCTGTTCTACTACACACCATCCAGAAGACTGCTTTCCTACACAGGGATGGAGAACTCAGCTTTGCCTCTGGCGATATCTCAGCTTGTCCCTTATGACCTTGGGCAGGTCACTTAACCTCTCTGAAGTTTAACTTCCACATCTGTAAACCATAAGGATAATTACACCCAATTCTTCAGGTTCCTGTGTGGATTAAATGAGATACTGCATGATAGTGCCCCGTGAGTGCCAGATAAATGTTAACTGCTGTTACCTCCAGTATTCCCTCCGTAGACTTTGAGTGATCCTTCTTGGTCAGGCCTTTCAGCCTTTACATCTCTTATTGCAATATTGTCACTAGAAAGGGGTGGAGTGTTAGCTTCAATAAGTCTGCATTTGCTGCTATGAGGGTCCTGTGTGCACAGCAGCTGGATTTCTCTGAAGAAAAGCCATTAGAACCAGATTTGCTTCTTCCGCCAGCAGAAGCAAAGCACTTTAACTTCATTAGCACAGCCCTGCCTGTCAATAGCTTTTCAGATGGTCAGGACAGTAAAAGTTCTATTCAGCTTGGGGCTATTTTGCATTATCTTTAAGGGACACTTTCTCCCTGGAGAGGCCACCTACCTCTTAAAAGTTGAGAGGGTCTCTCTGCTCAGTCCTGAGCTTTCACACAACTGCTGAAGGCAGACACACATTCCTAGCATTTGGCACCACAAAGGGGGCTCAAAGGCTGGGCAAGAACCTTGCTGTCATTTTGTCAACCGCTTGCCTATTTTTCCCCAGACTTCCCCCAAATTTTCATTAGGGCTCAAGCTGGAACAAGGAAACACAATACTATCAGAATAGGCAGTAGTATTTTTTTTATTAAGCTTTTTATTTGAGATGACTGCAGATTCACATGGAGTCATCAGAAATAATAGAAATCCTGTGTACTGCCTAACTTGCAACTTTGACTCAGTTTCCCCCAATGGTAACATCTTGAAAAACAAAAGTACAATATCCAGAATATTGACATTGAAAAAAAAATACAGAAAAATTCCATCACCACCTCCCTGTCCCACTTCACCCCTCCTCCATCCCTGACCTCTGGCAACCTCTACTCTGTTTTCTATTTCTATAATTTTGTCATTTCAAGAATATTACAAAGGTGGACTCATACAGTGTATAACCTTTTGGTATTGTCTTTTTCCATTCAGCATAATGCCCTGGAGATTCATCCACTAGATTGTGTATCTGTATCTTGTTCCTTTTCATTGCTGAGTAGTATTCCCTGGTATGAATATATCATGGTTTGTTTAATCATTCACCCACTGAAGTACATCTGGGTTGTTTCCAATTTTAAGCTAATATGAATAAATCTTCCTTGACTAGCTATATACTGTTTTTACGTGACCCTTAGTTTTAATTTCCCTGCAATAAATGTCCAATTGCAGGGTTGTATTGTAGTTGCATGTTTAGCTTTATAAGGAACTGCCTACCTGTTTTCCACAGTGACTCTACCATGGTATATTCTACGAACAGTGTAGAATGGATCTAGTATAATCTGCCTCCTCTCCAGTATTTGGTATTGTTACTGTTATTTAGTTTGGCTCTTCTGACAGGTGTGAAGTGATATCTCACTGTGGTTTTAATTTGCATTTCCTCAATGGCTAATGACTTTGAATATTATTTTACAATAGTCTTTTGCAGATGGTATAATTTAAGAGCTGGAAAGAATTGGACAGATTAATTTCAGTGATTGAGCCCAAAATTAATGTATTTGGTTGAGACTCAGGTCCCAGTGAGAAAGAAAGAGAGAGAGAGGCACTTGGCTCTGAACTCAGGTCTCCTAAATCCCAGCCCAGTGATGTTTACACAAAATCCTATCTCTAGGACACATCAGGGATGATTTGCTTGCTCTGATTAGGTGGTAAGGCTGATTAAGAATGTATATAAGTAGGGCTTCCCTGGTGGCGCAGTGGTTGACAATCTGCCTGCCAATGCAGGGGACACGGGTTCGAGCCCTGGTTTGGGAAGATCCCACATGCCACGGAGCAACTGGGCCTGTGAGCCACAACTACTGAGTCTGCAAGTCTGGAGCTTGTGCTCCACAACAAGTCAGGCCGTGACAGTGAGAGTCCCACGCACCGCGATGAAGAGGGGCCCCCGCTCGCCACAACTAGAGAAAGCCCATGCACAGAAACGAAGACCCAACACAGCCAAAAATAAATAAATAAATAAGTTAAAAAAAAAAGAATGTATATAAGTAAAAAAAAACAAAAGAATGTATACAAGTAATCCAGCAATTGCAACTGTGTAGTACTTAGCACATATCTGCCATCTACTAAGAACTCAATAAATAAATGAATTTATGTCTATATCTATGTCTATATCTCACCTTATTGTGGGAGCTAACATTTTTCTTTCTTTAAAGTAGGCATGTTATTTCCTGCCTTACCCTTTCAGAGCAGGAAATAAAGAAAATAGGATTTAAAAAAGTAAAAACAAAAACATTTCAAATATTGTCAAAATAGAGAGAGAAAAAGAACAAACATGTCTGTTCAATCTATCCTATAGGTCTCATCGTGGGTTACTAGGGTTAGTAATGGGGAGAGGGGGGATCTTGTGGACCCAGGAGTTCATCCTCCTGATTTGCAGATGAGGACACAGGAGCTCATAGAAATGAAGTCCCCTCTCAGGCGCTGCTCAGGAGGGGCTTAGAGGAGCTGGGACTGAAGGTGTTTCCCAGCAGGGAGCCCAGTGCCCCTGACTGAGCCCCTACCATGTTCTCATACAGGACAGGGACACTGGAGACCCAGGGTTCTGTTTACAATGAAGGCCTTTTGGGGGTGTGAAGGGAGGTGAAGAGAGCTGGGAAACTGTAGTCACTCCCTGGGGTCAAAATTAGCCCGTGTAGCTTGACTCCTTGTAGCCCAAGGACCGTCATCACTTGTTCAGCTTTGCTGAGAGAACAACCCTTTTCATTTGGATATAAAAATGCTCAGCACTCTGATGACCGCATCTAAAGCCAGTTACCACCCAGGCCCCAGGCTGTGCCGATCCAGATGGCATATGGAGTAAAAGGAATTCAAAAATGTGCTTAAGACAGAAAGAAAGGGGTAAACAAGGCATGTATGTAATTCAGAAAGAAGGTGCTTCGAAGTTAGGAGGTGATCGCCACAGGGAAAGAAGAAAGCTTTTGCCCTGGGTGGGGGTTTCCAGCCTCAAGCTTTGTGAAATACGTCACAGAAGCAGCAACAGCCCAAGGAAATGAGGGATGGCCAGAGGCCGAGGGAAATGTCCTTGTTTACGGATCTCTGAAAGATGTGGTTTTGAGCATCTGTATCTGACTCTGAGCCAGTGCGGACTTTCTCCGGGTGCTGCTGGAGGAGGTGGTATGAGTCCCGGAGAATCACCTGCCATCAATATCTTCCTGGAGAAAGCAGCACCGCAAAGCTCTTATCCCACACAATTCATTCCTTGATAACAATTGTGTTTGTCCCTTCATGTCCTGAAGCAAAAGTAGCAGATGTAATAGCTGTTGAAAAAAAAATTAACTGGTATGATGACTGATTTATAGCTTCGTCATACTATAAATTATAACAGGAGACGGAGGGAAGGGCTTTTTGGAAGCACTCCTTTTCTGCAGAAGTACAAAGCCCTTGCTTCTTTTCCAGTTATTGTTAATTTGCTAAAAATAAGGTCTATGAAATATGTAAACATCACCCTCCCCCCCCATATGGAAACCGTGAATTATTCAGATAGTGGCTCTAGGTAGGCAGGAAGGAGTTGGATGTTGGCCTAAGGCCTTATGTTCCTGTCCCTGACAGGCTCTGAGCTTGTCAAAACCGCTCTTCAATCACCTGGCTAATAGTACAGTGTATTTCAGTAACTGAACTGGTCACATAATTAGAAGCATTCTCCTCTAGCTGGAAAGAAGTCTGCTGGTACATTCTTCTAAATGAAAGAAACCCGACTAGTTGTGCCAGGTTATATAATTTAATGGAGAAACTGTAGAAGGAGTCCTTGAAAAAGTATGATGGTGCATTCATTTTTGGTACAATATTAAGCACTCGAGCAGAAAGTTTCTCTTTTAACTCCCAGCCAAGGCTCATCGCTGTTGTGTAAACGAACTCAGTGCAGCCAAAAGCCCCAGCTGGTTGACAGGATGGAGCCAGCAGCGACCTGAATGCGTGGGGTCTATTTGCACTTGCTCGTCACATCTTGGGCAAACCAGCACTGACATCCAATGCGGTAGGCGAACATTTCTGCTCTCATCATTGTTATAAGCCCAGTTTTTTTTAAACCTGTTCTTTATTTGCTCCTTACACAACAACAGCAAAAATCTGATGGTAGATCCCTCTGACCTCATTGAATCCAAAACGGCATCTCCTTCCCTTGTTCTTTCTCCCTGGCCGCTCCTTTATTTTTCCTCTTCTCTTTTTCTCTTTCATCTGGCTTCTCCACCCAAAAAGCCAAGGGAAGTGAGGTAACAATAACTTTGTTGCATTTCACCTGGCCCACCCAGAGAAAAGCTATTTCTAGGCAAGTGCGGAAAACCCAAACCTTGTGGAACTCACCCGGCCCTCTAATCTAACATCCTCTGTGTGCTGCAGAGTCTAATGTTTAATTTGAAAAACAATCCGAAAATAGCATGAAAGGAAACGTGGAATTTGCATAGCTATATATATGTTTAAGATAGTCTTTTCCAAAAACACTGTGTTTGAGAGCTGGCCCTCAAACTTGAAGTTGCCCGAATTTCATAGACTCCTCTGAGATAAGGAGTGTAATTTTCACTTGAGTGTTGGTTGATTTTCTGCACAGTCCTCTTCGTCCTCTTCATACTAGGGAGAATGATCTCAAACCCTGTCCTGCTGCAAAGCTAAAAGCTGACATTCAGAACTGTGTGCTGACTAATGCTAAGTAACAATGACAATGAAGACAGGGCGATTTCTAATGTTGGATTGTCATATTTTAAGAGTCTTATTAAAATCTCCTTGTTTTTCTTTCCTTTCGTTTCTACCTTTCTCTCTCTCTCTCTTTCTCTCTTTCTCTTTGCTATTTTCTTGACCTTTTCTTTTACCTTTCTTTGAAAAAAAAATTTTCTTTTTTTTTTTTTTTTGCGGTACACGGACCTCTCACTGCTGTGGCCTCTCCCGTTGCGGAGCACAGGCTCCGGACGCGCAGGCTCAGCGGCCATGGCTCATGGGCCTAGCCGCTCCGCAGCATGTGGGATCTTCCCGGACCGGGGAACAAACCTGTGTCCCGAACCCGTGTCCCCTGCATCGGCAGGCGGACTCTCAACCACTGTGACACCAGGGAAGCCCCCAACACCTCATTTTTATAGGCAAAGCCTTGGTTTGGTTTGATCCAGCTACCTGCAGATGGACTTTTTTCACTGTCAAGCCCTTTGGAGGCTGAATTCTATTTCCAAAACTCTAAGTTTAATAGCTGGAGAAGAATAACAAAAATCTGCCATTTCAGGTTTCCTAGAGATTCAGTCATAATCAATTCAGTCATAATCAATGGTAAAGATTGTTTTAAAACAATCTTACTGACAGGTGCTAGAAATCCAGGTGTGAAGCATAAGCTCCTCACTTAGAAAGGGTTGCTCTTCAGGTCAAGGTGCAGGGCAGAGAGGGTGAAGAACTCATGCGGTGAAAACATTTAAGGGAGAGTAATAACCAGTGTGTAGATCTTTACAAAACGTGTTCTTATCTTGGGATCCATCAGCAGATCCATGGGTAGCAGTTAGAGTGTCTGTGAACTTAGATAGGAAAAAAATTACTTCTTCTGTTTCCTACGCTTTAGTTGAAATATAACTTTTCCATCAATTATAAATATGGACAAATCCCCATGGTATGATAATATCAGCCCTCTGTCACACATCACATTACAGCTAGTTGTCACAGGTATCTCAAACTGTTCTTTATGCTCGTATCACTACTTTGAAATTGTGGTAAAGATTAGACCCACTACTAGATCTTTCTATTTAACAATTACAAATATTATTGTAACTATTTCAATATAATTGTTTTCCTTAATAATCTTATGCATTTTACTCAATGCATTCAAAATCATTGTTCTGAGAAGCAGTCAGTGAATTATCAAATGACTCCCTGGCACAATAAAGGTTAAGAATCTTGGTTTGGAGATTAAATGATTCTTCCAACTAGATAGTTTGTGGTTCTAGATTTTGGGCAAGTGGGGGGCTATAGAAAGTAGGAGAGAGGGGAACTTGGAATTTGTCTTGGGCCTAGCAGAGCTGCTGCTTACCTCTGTTGGGCCAGTGTCCAGAGCTAAACATCCAAATAACCCTCCTAAAATGTAGAGAAACAGAAAACAGCCCATGCTAGGCAGCAGATGTGGGGAAAATAAGAAAACAAAGCAAAACACAACTAAAAACTCCATTGAGGGATTAACAGATACACACTACTACATATAAAATAGATGAATAACAGAGGCCTACTGTATAGCACAGAGAACTATATTATATATATTATATATATATATATATATATATATATATATATATATATATATATATATAACTGAATCACTTTGTTGTAAACCTGAAACTAATATAACATCATGGATCAACTATACTTCAATAAAAAAAGGGTGAGAAAACCCACTGAAAATCTTGTAGCACAAAGGGTTTCTTATCATTTCTTCCCTTTTTTGCACATATTTTTCCGGTGTTAATCCCCAAACTCCCCTTTTTTAAGCAGTTTTAGATTCCAGAAGATACCCATCCCCTTTGATGTTACTTTGCATAAGCATTTGTAGGCAAAGCAGCATTTACAGAACTCTCACTCACAAGTTGTCCTGCCTGACTCTTTACTAATATTGCAACAATGACAAAAGGCCAGCTTGCTACAAGAGTTAGTATTATCTGCAGGTATGAGGTTGGTTTATTTGCAAGACCTACCTCAGCAGGGGCCAGGGATGTAAGTTGATAGCCATTGTGTGTGTTAAATTAACTCAGGGAGTTACTGATTGACATAAAGTGAGTTTAATGAGACTTAAAGTTTCCCCAGAGTTTCTGTTAAAAAATTCTCATCAGAATAAAATTGAGAAGAGGAGGTCTTGTCAGGAAAAGCTTTTTTTTTTTTTTTTGCTTCTATTATACTTTCTGATTCTGGAAAATGGTGGAAAGGAGAGCAAGGAAGGAAGAATGTGGGCAGCAAACGTGGACAGTGAAGTTTATGGGGGCCAAGGGACAGGAACAAACTTTGCAGTCACAGAATAGGTTCAAATCCCAGCTCTGCAACTTTACTGGCTGTGTGATCTTGGGCTTGTTGCTTAACTTCTCTGAGCTTCAGTTCTCCATCTATAAAATAGACAAAATTATGGCCCCAGCTTATAGAGTTATTGTGAGAATTCGATGACATAAGATGTACAAGATGTTTGGCGCCATGCCTGGCATCATGTAATGAGAACTTAATAGCGGATAGATCCCACAAGGGTGGTGCTGAGATGGGGTGAGTATGTCAGCAGGAAGGAGAGACAAGTGTATGAGCAGCTGCTATCTTGACCCACCTGCTGGGTTTGTCTGTCATCAACCAGCCAGTCCTGTTCCACTGGGAAGGGGTGTTCTCTACACTGGACTGCCAGCAGCCTGGCCTCCTGCCTTTACTATTAATAATCTTGGTTGCCTTATTGAATGACTGGCTTGTCTCAGTTTTTCTAACTTCAAAATCAGGGTCTTAATTATAGTTAATATCCACCTATCTCACAAGATGGATGAACTAGTATACATGTGAAGTCATGGTATTTTTCAAAGACAAGATAGTGACTCCACTACTCCCATAATGAGGGTGTGAGCAGTGAGGTAAATGTATACATAGATGCCTATCTGTACCTGTTTTTTTTCTATGTAGACTACCTAGTTAATGTTTTAAATGGGATAATCATTTAACTGATAAATAAGTCATGTGAAAGTCTTTGTAAACAGTAAGAATTATTTAAGCCAGCACTTTATAATTTTTATTAGTGTTGTTCAAAATAAAAATAATTTGGTCATTGGGAAATTGCCCTCTGTAATCCTTTGGCCCTCTGTCAGGGAAGAACTTAAGTCTGTCAAAGGGTATGAGAACTCTAAGTTCTCATCCTGGATGATAACTAAGGAACCAGGGATGTTCCTGAATGATTTAGAATCTCATCTTCCTCTTCTGTGGGATAAGAATATCCTGGACTTGACCTATGATTAGCATTCTTAATAACCATTCTTGGAATATGGTGTTAAAAAGTGGTTGATGGAGGGTATAGCAGATAAAATTTTGAGTAGTCCTGCAAATACTCCTTGCTTCTTCCAATACCCAGTGATATAAACCTCATTCGTTAAAAAAAAACAGCTCTCTTAAATCTATTTATGTCTTAGTTAGGACTTTTTAAAAAGTTCAGAGAGTGGTTAGAAACACTCATAATGGTCTCTCACCTCCTACAGTGGTACATTTGGACCTGGAAAAACTCGAAAATGAAGGCTGCCTTGTCTCTGGACCTGTGTGCTTATTTAAGCCAATAAATATTTTACACATGTTATCATTTAGAGCCTAGATTACACTGTTCTTTATTTATTAAAAGAGTTCATCAACAAAAAGCGTAGCTCATCTACTCTGGGACTGAATCATTCATCTGGTTTGATTGTGGGGAGAGAAACATCATAGGGAGATTCGATTTGCCATATTACTGTGTGCAAAACTGGCTAAAGTACTGGAAGGAAAACAAAGGGAATTAAGATATGATTCTGTCTTTAGGAAGAAAATGATCAACTGTTGTCTAAAAGGCTGTCAGTACCTCCTCCAACCAGTGAGAAGAAACCAACTGGCTGCTGATGCTGTGATCTTCACTTGCCTGCATCCGTGCTGGCCTCTGGAACAGCAGTGCGGCATAGGTATCCAGGCCCGTGGGATGATTCACCCAGTACTAATTTCATGATGGTTATTATTAATAGTGCTAGGCTAATTTGCATTGATGATTCTTGATTCAAAGTGATACTGTGCCTGTTTTAAAAATAGAGTGATAACTTATTGGCAGAGTAACTCTTGAGAAGTCACGAAGGCAGAGCTCTTTACAAAATTGGTGGGCAATATCCAGGCTTGGTTTGAAAACCATGCTTTGAGGGAGGCTCATTTCTTGTGCTTGGCCAGAACAGCTCAGAGATGCTGAATTATAATTTGCTGCTTTTCAATCCAAGATTTGGCTATACATTTAGATTAGTTTATGCAAAATTGGCAGAGGTTGAATTCTAGCTTTTTTTAGTGTCTTAAGTCTGATCATTTCCCTCTGGTTAGTGTGGAGAGAAATAAAGCCTTCTGTTCTGACCAAACAACCACAACCTAAATAGGCCAAGACACTAGGAAAATACCAGGGCAAGTGAAATGAGGAGTGCCATTTAGAGCAGCCAAGCTGAGGCATGGAGCTCAAACCGATGCTGGGACAGCCTGAGCAATGTCTCCAGAGACCTGACGCACTTTGCATATGAAGCTCTAAAGTAGGGGTGGTTTACATAGGTCAGGAAAAATTCAAGTACTAAATAGCTCTGTTTCTTATGATCCACTGTTATTTTTGCTTCTGTGTACCACTTTGGGAACTGTGTTATTCTTCCCTGGGGACCCATTCCTTCCTCCCTTTCAGTCCCTGAGATTTGGATGGAACTGACTCGCTTTCCACCTCCACCAGACCATACCTGGGCTGGGATGGCTACATAACACACACCTGACCCATTAGACCAATAATCAGATCGATCATGATCTACCATCCAATTAGGGAGAGTTAGACCTAGGTGTTTTGCTAGAGATTTTAGAAAAGAGGTTCTGTCCTTCTTCTAGATATGTAGATATCTAGAAGTAGAAATACCGGTACCAATGTGGATATACTGGTAGAAGGCAAACCTAGCACTCCTAGAGACCATCTTTGTTACCACATGGAGGGAGCTTGTCTGAGAATGAAGCCAAGCCAGAAGAAAGCAGAGTTGAGAGACAGTAAAAGTATACCATTTGAATATCATTAAATGAGGATCTAAGTCAAGCTTTACCTAAAGTGACAGGTATAATTAACTGATTTATTTTTACACAGGACAATTTGAGTTAGGTTTCTGTTATTTGCAATGGAAAGTGCTCTGATTAGTATACTGTCTTTTGTAGATCCTGTGTATCAGTCAGCTATTGCCACAATAATGCTGCATAACAAAATACCTAAAAAACTAAGAGACATCCAAAAATAGTCATTTCTTTTTCTTTTTTTTTTAGTCATTTCTTTCTTATGTATTTGTGAGTTAGCTGGGATTGGGTTAGTCTAAACTGGGTTGGATTGGGCTTTGTTCCAAGCTTCAGGTTGGATCAAGTCTACCCCATGAATCTCTCATTCTCTTTGGACAGGTGGCTATTTAGGGTATATTGCTCTTCTCATGATGACTGACAAAAATGCCAGATAGCAATCCCAACATAAGCACAGTTTGAGCCTCTGGTTATGTCCTGTTCACTAACATTACACTGGCCAAAACAAGTAATTTGATCAAATCCAATGTCAAAGTGGGGAAAGGCAATTCCATTGGAGGTGCAAAGGAGAGAGTGAATATTTAGTGAACAATAATCTAAACTACTGCAGTCTGAATTTATACCAAAGGCAATAAGGACTGCCTATTATAAAATCATGTGATTTAAAAACTACAGGGCTATAAATATAGTGATAAATGAACGATGTACAACATTTTAAATAAGTTAATGTAACAAATGTGATTGATTTTTTTAGCACTGAGCACTGTGTATTCCTGAAAGATTCAATCTTCTGATTTGTTTCTAATATGGAGGATGTTGATATTGGTTTTGAAATGAGTAGAACATCATACGGGTGCCTCTTTCTGACCAAGATATTATTTCAGTCATATATGATACATGTAGCTATCAAATGACTTAGGAATTCAATAAGAATTTAGTTTAATTTTGAAATTTTACATCACACAGTGTGCAAATATTGTGAACCCCAGCAGTCTACAATTAAAGGGCAATATCTGAATGCATAATAATAATGGCTGTTATTCTTTTAAGTATCTCCTAGCTTCAAGTACTTTGCTAAATGAGGTTCACTGATGTTAAGTAATGTGGCCAAATTCTGATAAAGGCCAGAGAAAAGACATCTACCTGGGTCTCTGTTGCGTTAGGACTTGAGCCTTTATTTTACTACATTATAGGAAGTCTAGGTTAGACAATGAAGATTAGTTGGCGGCAATTCTAGAAAATGCCACTGCACTGATAAATGAAACCATTGCTCCACTCCTGCTTCGAGGCAGGAGGTCAGATTAGGCAAAGAGAGGTTTGGTTAGAGAAGATGACTGAGGGCAGCAGCTTGGTACGATGGTGAAGAGCATAAGATCTTAGGAGGCTTGCCTGGGGTAGTTTTCTGCCTTGTACCAGGCGGAAGACAGTTGTCCTGACCTACAAATTCATTGTGGGGAGTTAATGTCGTACTGCATGAAAAGATCTTTATATAACCTGTGGCCGAGGGAGCACAGTTGTAAAATCCAGTCAAAAAACAAAAACAGACTAGCTCTCCATCCTGGTGATTCTATAACTTTCTTGGGTAAAACAGAGTCTGAACCTGGTAATCTCTTGAAGTCACTTTTGATCCTTGTGGTGGTATTTAGATTTGGGGACTTTTCTAACCACCTGAAAAAAATTTAATGGGTGGCAATGTCCTTGGTTTTGTGTGAGTAACAGTTGGTATCCAGGCTGCCTAAATGATCACAGTTGGGCAGAAAAAGTTCCTGAGAAAGCAGAAACTTTGTCAAATTCCACTTCACTATCTTGATGCAAAGTTTTATAGTTAAAATCTTTGGATAGCAAATAGGATTTTCTTTTTTTTTATCTTTACTCTGAGTCGGGACGACATTGGACTGAGGGTGGAGTGTGAAGTAGTTGGAGTCGGTAATAGAGTCTCCTTCCCTCAAGAAAATGAAGAGGAAAAAATATCTCCTCAGAATTTGTCATGTCTGCTCTACTATATAACAGTTTATCGGTGATAAAGTGGATGATGGCCATGATAACACATAGGATGCAGTTAATACACAACTATGATTCTGTTTATAAGACACTTTTCAAAGTAGGTAAGCCCAACTTGAAAATAATTGCATAGGAGGGGTGGTTCCAGACATGTGGAGGCACAATTCTCCATTCTCATTTGAGCGTGGAGACAACTAGGTCTAGAGCATGTGCCCACTTCTCTCGGGCTGTGAAGGGGGAGGAAATCTTGATGTATTTCTGTAAGTCTTCTTCTTCTCTTCTATTTTTAGGGTGGGAGGGTGGCTTCCCTGCTGGATAAAGATCTGAGCAAACATACAGGATTGGGAAAGGCCCAGAAAACGGAGTCAGACACCTCCCTCTGGCAAAATCCTGAGTGAATAGATGGGGGCCTAAGTGGCAGCAAGCATGTGACCTGTCAGAACACGAAATGAGAGGACTTCCAAAGTCCTGGCCTCACCCAGAGAATATCTTGCCTCCCATTTCTAAACGTTAGTTCTGAGGACCCAGAAGGGGAGTGGTGCATTACTCCCAAGAGATCTGCTTACAAAGGGAACAAGGAGGTTCAGCCCTCAACTATTTTGAGTTTCATAGGCACCGTGACATGACCGTACCATGCTATTATTTTTGTGACTCCAGGAACTCATTTGACCTAGCTTTCTCTCAGGTTTTTTTTTTTTTTTTTT
>NW_020175089.1:2645498-2652585 GCF_003031525.2 Neophocaena asiaeorientalis asiaeorientalis | reverse complement strand
TTTTTTTTCATTTGAAGAAATATAGGTGATGGGTTAAATCAGTAGCTTTAAAATTGTGAGCCTCAGATCTCTGGCAGTCCTTAGAAACCTCAGAAGATCTCAACAGCCCCCTCAGTTTTGGCAGACAAGTAGGGAAAGCGAGAAGGACTCCACTCCCTACACAGCCCCCTTCACTTAGAATTCTTTCTCATTTGGGGTTTTGTAGATGACTCTGAACAACTGCTGTCCTTAACCATTTGGAAACCACTGTACTAACTGGTCCTGAAACTCCCCTCTAGCTCTGTGGTCCTTCATGACTCTGAGCATTGGAGTCAGGTTCAGAGTTTATTCGTTCTCAGGAGAATGTTCTCAGGAGATCTCATACTCCAGTGTTATGAGTATCACAAGTGGCCCTGGGATAAAAGAAACAAAAAGATAAGATACCTGCCCTCAAGGCTTTTACTGTCTAATGAAGAGAAAGAGAGGCAAATCCATCATTGATTAAATGGAGTCTTAAGCCAAGAAGAGAGAGAACAGAGAGTGGATTGCTCAAGTCTAGCTGAGAGGGCCAGAGGAAGCTTCAAAGAGAAGAAGGCCTCTGAGATGGACTTGACAGGTAGAGAGGCATTGTACAGGAAGATGTGTATGATCTGACAGTGTAATTCAGATCTGTCCATTCTCTCCTTGAAATATTATGAGTGATTCCCAATGTACCTAGAATACAAGCCAAACCCTTTCGTAGGGCTACCAGGCCATTACGCTGTGCTCCCTGACTTCCTCAGACTCTGCTCCTGGTCTCCTCCAGGCTCATCATCCTCTCATCTCCACTCTTCAACACTCCATGCTCATTCCCACCAGTGACTTTCACCTTTGCTATTCCCTCTGGCTGAAATGCTTTTCCCTCAGAGTCTTCAGTAATGACTCCTCCTCATACTCTTGTGTCAGAATAAATGCAGCAGCCCCTTGTCAATATTTCCAGTTTTCATTCTCTGATTCCTTCTGGGATTGATCATAACTTGCTGACCCCTTGAGGTTAGAGAACACTGGGTGACGTGCTTTGGTGAATGCAGTGGAAGTGGAAGTAACACTTGCAACTTCCAGGCAGAATCATTTTCTTTCCAGTTTGAAGCTTTACAATGTTTTATTCTTCTGTGATTGGGACACCAAGAGACTCTCCTAGACCCATGCGAGACTCTGCCTAAGTGAGAAATTCTAAATGTTTATTGATTTTAGCCATTGACATTTTAGGGATTGCTATCCTGACTGATATAGATCCTTCCTAACTGCCACTCTTAAAGTTGCCCCTCCCCCTTGACTACAAATTACTTTCTATCTATATTTACTTCTTTCATTGCACTTATCTGAAATTATGCTGCTTGCACATTTATTTGTTATTGATCTCTCTCCATGAAAATATGAAATTCATGAGAAGAGTGTCTTACGTGTCTTGTTCTATATCCTCAGTCATTAGACAAGTCCCTGGTACAAAGTCCCTCAAGAACAAATGAACACAAAGTGTATCTGTGCCATAAGGGGACAGTGTGACTAACCTCAAGAGAAAGGAAACATATTTAGAAAGGCATGTATGAGAAAGCTTGAATCAATGGACTGTCTCCCCAAATTAAGAAAACATGTATAAGGAATATAGTTATTTATATGGTCTTTGTCAATCTCAATTTTCTAAATCTTAGACTCCAAAACATTAACAATTATGAAAGAATATAGGATTTAACCTAAAATCTTATTATTTACTGGTAAAGAAGTTAGATGTAAATTTTCTGCTGGGTTACAATGCAGAATTCCAGTAGAGTGAACACCAGAGCTTTTTATTATTTGTTTTGAAAGTAAGCTTTATTAAAGTTTACTATTCTAGGTAATGCAGCAGAAAAACTGTGATGGTAACAGGTATTATATGATTTTTCTTTAAGATCTGAGAATTGAAAAATAAATCTTGTTTTTTTTTCAGAGAACTGAAACCTAAATCTTAGTTTGTTTTACTTGCATTGGCATTATGTCCAATATATTCCCTGAAAAATGAGTTACATATAAGCGCGTATAAATAGGAGAGCTGAGAAGTTCAGCTGGGTAAAATATTGGTTATAAAAATTTCAAAATTCATTGAGTAACCTATAGATGTAGGAGAAATTTTATTTTAAGAAGTGTTAAATTGTCTATATGACAAGAAAATTATTTTGAAATGAAGTATTTTGCTCAGATAGTATTGAATTACTAACTTTTCTGAAACTATAAGGACATTTTGAAGTCTGTTAAGATGATTAGAACTTCTAATGCAGCACAAAATTGTTTCTAGCTGATTTCTCAACAGTAAGTTTTGGGCGAAGATCTCAAAGATGACCCTTCCCTCTTAGGAAGATGTACTGGAGCTGTTAACTTCAGATTTATCTGACTTTACAAGCTGAGTTCCCTTTAGATCATTGTCTTCCATTGGGGGCCTAATAACATAAGGGACAACCCACTTTCACTTGTATTAAGAAATTTTGAGATGATTAAAACCCTGTGGAGTCAATGAAATTAAATAATTTGCACCATTGCCCAGGGAAAGCTCAATATTATCGAGATGATTGTCTTAAGAGGAAGTCTTAAACCCAGGGTCAAGAAGGATGTCATTGTACTTTTCATAACTGCAAGCACTCCCAAGTGAGCTCCTTTGTTCCAGTACAAACTTTGGGCATCTTTGTCATGTCTTTCTCTCATATCATCATTCTCATTTGTCAACAAGAAGCTGTATAACATGGCACTGCTGTCAGTTTCTGTTGATAGTCAGACCTGCTTATGTTTTTACCCATAACAGAGGTAAACTGTGGAAACTATCTCCTCTTTGCTTATCTGATCCTCCTTCTGCACTAGTGAAATGTCCAGTCTTTTTTTCCATCAAACATGTAAACCACTGATGAAAAGAGTGAAATTAACTTTAGGCACTTTAAAATATCCAAGGGCATGGGGAAGGTCCATGTGCATGTTGGACAGGAATGGATTCAGGGCTTGGCTCAAAGACAGTGGTCAAACTTACTATTTTCTTTTATAGGATTCTTTTTTTTTTTGGGGGGGAAGGTGTTGTTTTTCTTTAAGATGATCTTTGCCGCAAATGGTAGAGAAGAGAAATCCTGCCCAAGGGAACTTAGATTCTGAGAGCTTCACAAGAGAGTGTGTAGCCATGCACGTGAGTAATTATACAGGCTGTGCAGAGCGTAGGCAGATCATTTCATGAGAATATTGCCTTGTTTGTGAAGGCAGGTATGGATGTTCTCTGTGGTAACTTGGCAACCAAAGAGATAAAGAGGAGGTAAAACATGAGCTAGTTATGGCGGCTGAGGGTGTTGTATTCTTAGACAAATTCAGAAGTTTTCCCAGGGTTTTTCACCTTCGTTGGTGGTGGCCCAAAGCCACTGCTGAAGGGATAGGCCTATGTGCACATGTTCTTATCAAATGACCTTGCTCCAGTGGCTAACATTCATTGGACCGAAAAGGACCTATGATCCAAGCTGAGCCAATCATATTTTCCTCAAATCTGAACTAAGATACACAGAAACTAAAAGCAATGAATATCAGATGCTGTCATGTGCTATCCAAAGCCCTGGGACCTTACCATGGCAGAGAACTATGGCTACCTGTCCCAAAGTTTGAAGGTTTTTCTAGTAGCCAAAGGCAGCTTTGTCCATGGTCACAGCAGGCCAGAAGCATCAGACAATTGTTGCCCTGAGGAAGAGCTCTTGCCCAATGACTTATAGGAGTTGATGTATAAACATCTCAGCATTTTTGCCCTTTGGCTGGAGCAGCTCTGACATGCATGCTTTACGCTGATTTCCAGAGTTTCCCAGCAAGACTAAGCTCTAGTCACCCACAGTAGCGACTGGCTTGATACACATGCCATTGGTTGTCTTCTCTTTCCCGTCTCACTTCCCCACATCCTCATCAATATTTTTGGGGATCACCTCTCAAATAAAATACTGTTTCAGAGTCCACCTCTGAGGAAACCTAAATTAAGAAAGAAGCAATAAGTTCAGGTAGATTGAGCTCAGTGTTGGGTTATAGCAACCCCAAGTCACACATATTCAAGTTGAAGTTCTGGGGGAAATAAAATTTTTAAAAAATTCCCAAACTAGTTTTCATAGCTGAGAGATGAGTAGAGGTTGAGATGAGAGACCATACAATAAAAAGGAGACAGCCTTCCAGTCACCCAGAAGACTGCCTGATAACCTCCTAACATTTGAGTTCTGTGAGGTTCTAAATACCTTCTTTTCTTGAGATAGCTTGAGGCATATCTGTTTCTTGCAGTCTAAATATCTCTGAATGGGACAAAAGTCAACAATCAACTATGGGGGAAGATGCTGGGTCAAGAAAATGTGTTTGTGAGGAAATGCTGGTATGACGTCCATGTACTGAATGCAAGGAGTATACAAAACACTAGTGCTGAGAGCTTAATGGGGAAGGACCCAGATCTGAAGGAACTGGTGCAGGAGGTGAGAAAATTAATCTGTGATAGGAAAAATAATGATTTATTATAAACATGGAATATATAGTGGAGAAAAAAAGCTAACCATGCTTTAAAAAGAGGTACTAGTTAGTATTCTTAGAGCCTAAGTCAAAAGTGGACTAGAGATGCAGTCGAGAACGCTGGTGTCCCCTGGAGTCTCATGTTGGGGTCTTTTAATCCCTTCTTTTCAGTTTCTACAAGAGGTGGGGTTGTGCAGTGTTCTGAGTTTTGTATTTTTTATTTTTGCTTTTTAAACAGATGCTCACACTCTCAGCCTAGTGAGAGGAGGACATTAAGAAGATGGAGTTAGAGGACAGGCTTGAGCAGGACCTTGTTCAGCCAGTGTGGGGCCGGAACAATTCTAGTGCTAAATGGAAGTTATCAATTCAGTGAGTATCAAGGATGATTGGGAAGAAATGATTGAAGCCTCTGGGTGATCAGCAATAGGGGGAAAATTAGGGGCAAGCCTGTCACCACAAGGGGGTTCCCCCGAAGATAAATGAAACTTGAATTAAATGAGTAAAAATTGAAGGACATCTGGGGAAAGAAAAGGAAAAGTGCGGGCTTCCCTGGTGGTGCAGTGGTTGAGAGTCCACCTGCCGATGCAGGGGACACGGGTTCATGCCCTAAAAAAAAAAAAAAAAAAAAAAAAGGAAAAATGCAAGAATGTGAGAATGGCAGAGAAAAATCAAATATGGAGAATGTCCTTGGTTAAGTTCTTTAATAGAACTTTCCAAAACCGGTTGGTCACGACAGATTTTTCCCTTTGTCAATTCTTCCTTGGCCTTTGCCCATCTCATGCCTCCTCCTCAACATGTCCATTTAGAATTTAAAATTTTTTCAAAAATTTTCCAAAGGCAGCATTTTATAGAATTTTTCCTTTAAAATACACAAATAGATTTAAAAACCCTTCAAAGGGAACTAAATTAAGGGGTCCTGATGAGTAGTCCTATTGGTCTGTTTCCAGAGGAGAGTAAGAGGAAAAGAAGAGAGTGACAAAGGCTACTTTTGGTACCTGATGCCAGTTAGCCCAATGTCATAGCCAACCTTACAATGTCTTAAGAAGAAGAGGAGGAAACAATACTTTCCTTTTTTAATTTCTAATTTTCATTTTGAAATGAGTATATATTCACAGGAAGTTACAAGGAAATGTACAGGAGGGGTCCCGTGCACCCTTTACCCAGCCTCTCCCAATGTTAACATCTTATATAACTATAGTAAATATCAAAGCCAGGAAATTGACATTTCATCAGCTGTACATGCATTCGTGGGGTGTGTGTGTGTGTGTGTGTGTGTGTGTGTGTGTGTGTGTGTGTGTGTGTGTGTAGTTCTATGCAGTTTTAACACATGTGTTACTTCTTGTAATCACCACCAGAATCAAGATACACAGGTCTTTCTTCCTTGTGCTTTCCCTTTATAACCATCTCTCCTACCCCCATTCCAAACCCCTGGCAACCACTAATCTGTTCTTCATTTCTATAAGTTTTTTATTTCAAAAATGTTATATAAATGGAATCTTATAGTAACTAACCTTTATATGATTGACTGTTTTCTTTCAGTATAATTTCCTGAGGTGGATGCAAGTTGTTGGTTGTGTTAGTAGTATGTCTTCCTTTATTTTGCTGAATAATATTCCATAGTATGGGTGTATCATACTTTGTTTAACCAGTCACCCATTAAAAGATACCTATTTATTTTATGAATAAAGTTGCTATGAACTTTAATATACAAATTTCTGCAAGAACATAACTTTCCATTTCTCTGGGATAAACACAAGATTGCAGTTGCTAGGGTGCATGGTAAGACCATTTTTAGTTTCTAATAGGTGTTTATTGATATCTCATTCTAGTTTTAATTTGCATTTATCTAATGGCTAATGATGTTGAATTTTCTTTTCATGTGCATATTTGTTATCTGTATATCCTTTTATATAAAAATTCTGTTCATGTCTCTTTCCCATTTTCTAATTGGGTTATTTGGTTTTGAATATTTTACTTTAAAATGAGACTTTTATGACTTCACCATTGTTTGTGTCCATTTCCCCCGCTTTATTCTAAGTTCAACCACTCTGTGAAATGAATAAGAATGTCTGTCCTCATTTCAGAGATAGATTAAACCCCAATGAGTCTTCTTTATGTATCTAAAAACTGTGATGTAATGAGTTAAAAGGGAGCCCTGTTGTATATTGAATTCATTCAAACTCTAATGTTTGACTAAGCAGGGAATGTCTGGAATTAACTGGATGTACCAGATTGAAAAGTAAATGACTAAGAACAACAATAAAGCTGAGGAAAACTAGCAATGCCTTTTGGGGTATCTCTTGTAAAAAACTTGTATTTGAAATGTGAAAAAATACATTCTGAGATATCTGCCACTTTACAAGGAAGTTTCATATATGGTGACCACTGCTATATTTTGATTAACTTCTACCAACTGATGTTAAGTTTTCTCTTTATCTTGAATATTTTTTGTTATTCCTTGATTTCTATCAGGATTACTGAGATTTCTTCATTTCTATAATTGACTTCTTCATTTATTTCCTCTTCCTTTAGTTTGGATGTTATACTTTTTTTTTTTTTTTTTTTTTTTTTGGTTAGCTTTTTTTTTTTGCCC